>NC_069389.1:74270966-74579917 GCF_027475565.1 Acinonyx jubatus | reverse complement strand
GAAGCAGGATCCAGGCTCTGAGCTGTCAGCATAGAGCCCGATGTGGAGCTCGAACTCATGAACTGCAAGATCATGACCTAAGCCAAAGTCAGATGCTTAACCGGCTGAGCCACCCAGGTGCCCCTGAAATTCTTCTTTTAAATGGTGCCCTGCATTTTCACTTTTCATTGGGCCCTGCTAATCATGTAATCAGTCCTCATCTTCAGATATGATAAATGAAAGAACTGTAATTTGGAAGAATTGGTTGCAGGGGGTGAGCAGTTCACCTGTTGGTGCCTTCTCATTTTCTACTCTCTCATTGGCAAACTTCTGTTTCAAGGTGTTAACTTCCTATTTTGTCTAGGGAACAAGACAACGTGGCCCAGGCTTGGAGGTCGGGGGTGGGGGGGGGCATAGAAAGGGTGCTTAGTGGATCTACAGGGGTGTATAAACTAGATGCAGAACAGATGATTCACTATATCCCAAGTGGCTTATTCCCTTTTTGGCAGTTGATATAATTAGAAAAAATTTTGTTTACTTATAATCAAAATCAGACTACTTGAACTCTTACCAACTTATCAACTCTTAGTCCTCATTTTGCCTTATGGCAACACTGATCAAGTCTACTCCCTATTTTACAGGAAAGGTGTTACTTGCATCTTCTTAATCTGCCCAGGCTATAAACACCCATTTCCTACAACTAGTCTTCCTAAGGTATAAGGGTTACTTATTTCTTGAACTCTTAAGTAATAACTAATATTTAGTGAGCACTTACTATGTGCCAGACCATATTCTAACTAGTTTTATGTATTAACTCATCTAATTTGTACAAAAACTTTATGAGGTATTTACTATGCTCAAGCAGGGCTGTGATATGAGCCAAATGACATCTTCCCAGAAAACTGGAAATGTAAAGCAATGTCTCTAGGACCTATAAGGCCAGAAAGTTGAAATTAAATCTGTGCCCAGTGGCACACAGACATGTCATTTATATTAGGAGACTGGCATGGTCTTAGGAGTCAGATCCACTCAGATTCTGATCTCTGCCATACCAAATACTAGTTGGGTTACCTTGTCTGGGTCTTCATTTCCTGATTTGCAAAATGAAGAGAATAATGTAATCTGAATAGCAACAACAACAAAAAAGCAGTTATTTCCTAGTTGCTACCCCACTATGGTCTAATTTAATATAATATTAGTCTCTTTCTAATCAAAAAAACTAAACACAGACTGTTCTGGTTTGTAGGTTTTACAGAGCACATGGGATTTTGGGTCTGGGAACTAGTGACTATTATACTAATGAACAGCCAATTTGTTAGAGATATTAACAAGTTCCAAATTTAAAGAATGCTTCCGGAAATTAGTAGTCTGTATTCCTCTGGAGACAATTACCAGTTAGTTATTTTGGCTTTCTAGACTTGTATGAAAGATAACAGGATTTTTTTTGAGTGTTAGAAAGGAATTAACATGTGTTTACCTTCCTGATGATTTGCCTTAAGTACATTTGCTTCAATCTTAAGTGTTAGGAATCAATGTTGATTATCTAACAATTTAATAGGCCCTAGCCTTTATTACTTCTTATATTTCTTAGAGAGAGAGCGAGAGAGGAAGAGAATGTGTGTATGGGGTGGTGGGAAAGGAGGCAAGAGAGAGATTGAAATATTCTTCTTGGAGGTGGGGGAATATGTAGAGTTCCTAGTGTCCCAAGAGCATTAAAATACCAGAATGTGTTAGAAGTGCTCCTCTCCTGCATAGTCTCAGCCTCGGTATATTTTTGTGCCTCTCATTATTTAGTTTACTAATATAAATTAGGGAGTCTTTAGTGACAGTGCAAACATTTTCTGAGTAAATTCCCACTGTGGGCATTTTCAATGACTGATTAGTCAGTCTAGTGGCACTTTAATTTTGTCTTTCATTTCATTTTTTACATCTGCTACTGAATTACTAAATCTGAATTATAACACTAAAAATTAAATTATAGCTGTCAAGTTCTTTATTATAGCTTTCTTCCTTGTACTCCATAAATAACCTTTTCAGTTGAGTACACTCTCTTGAGTTATATGTAGGGAGAAACTTTCCCCACAGATCTTATTTATCTACTTACTTCAGTTGAAAAATATACATAAACTTGTTTCCTGGCTTCAAATATATGACTCAAAACATTTTAAATGATAGACCTACTCTAACTCATAATTTTAAGAAAAGTAAAGGATAAAATAAGTATTTTAAGCGAGATTTTAAATGGAAAGATTCTTGAATTACATATTATATCAGAGAAATGATACACATTTAAGCTAAAAAAATCACAGTAATGGTGACATTCTCTAGACCATGTGCAGAATGTGTAATTTTATGTAAATATAAAAGCTTTGCCAGGAACTTAAGGATTTTTTTTCTCTGAATTAAGTATTTCTATTAATTTTATCCATTGACAAAATAATTGAGCACTTCTTACATCTTTGCTCTGAGAAAGGACAAGTAAAAATTTACTCTTGCAAGTCTATGTGTAAATAGGCCCCAACATGATTATAAGCACCATAATTTTCTTTAACTGAATATATTTAGTTGAAAAATTACTATCAGCTGAGCAGCACAACATTAAAGTGACTCATCCAGAAAGCATAGGTAGAAAAGGACATTACAAGCAGCCTGAACAATAGGAACAGTTGCATTCTTTCTCAAGTGCATTTATAATAGTTTCACTTTATATGAAAATGATATTTACATGGATATTTACATGGAAATGAAGCAAGTGTGTTTATATAATAACAATAGCAAAAGCTCATTACTGTGGGCATCTTAGGCTTTTAAAGAATATAAGTAGTAACTGGCACCCCAATAAAAAATTCCTATAATAAAAAATCAATTAGAAAATGACTAATTCTGAGAAAAAGTAATTGTTAAAAAGTCACCTTAAAAGGAAACACAATTTAACTAGAATCCTTATTAAATAAAATTTAAAAATATATGTCCCTTATGTATTCTCACAAGGGCCATCACTTGCCCCTCTAACATGTGCCCTTGGGGATAAGGTGCAGTTTCTCTAAATTGGATTCATAATATAGCCTGAATGCATGCTGGGAACAGCAGGATTACCAAACGAAAACAGGAAATCTGCTTTATAAGCATAATCTAAATGTTTAACTCTAAGAATTCCACTAAGCATATTTCAGTGTCTGGCTTAATATATTTATACAAGTCCTCAGCCTGATGTATTTTTTAAATCAAAAATTGAACCTAACTAAAATAAATATATAAAAATCCCTTTACTACCTTACTACTAACTATGGAAGGTATGCCTAAAGTGTTAACTGGGGTAGAGAAGGATAAAGCGAAGTTTGAAGCCCTCTGACTAACGATACAATAAAAAAATCCTGTAGCCTGACCACCAAACTACCAGCAGTGGACAGTCAAGCTACCCATGAAGAATTACAGTTTTTTCACCTGCTGTCTTTCTGCAACTGCTATTCTGCCTGCGGTAAATAGCATGTATGAATTTTTAAATCAAAGGATAAAAAACAAACTGAAATCTCCTACTTTTGGTGACAGTCTTAGCTTAAGGCCAGGATTGTGAAATACATATGCAGGCTGAAGCTTCTAAGACATGCTGGATATAGGCAGGAGATGATAATGAAATTTACATAAAACAATACTCTGGGGGTGCCTAGGTGGCTCAGCCAGTTAATCTTCCGACTTTGACTCAGGTCTTGATCTCGTGTCTTGTGAATTGGAGCCCCACATGGGGCTCTGTGCTGACAGCTCAGTGCCTGGTGCCTGCTTCAGATTCTGTGTCTCCCTCTCTCTCCTGTCCCTCCCCTGCTCATTGTCTGTCTCTCGCTCAAAAATGAATAATGAAATGAGATAGTGAAATGAAATAAAATAAATAACTCTGGCTGCTATGTGTAAAACGCAGTGAAGGGATCAATAATGGAAAAGGCAACAAGAATTAGGAACCAATTACTATGGTCTAGAAAGGAGATTAAGGTGACCAAAGATGATTGCAGTACATATTTTAGAGGTAGTGCAGACTGGTCATAGGGTTGATGAAACGTGAGAGGTAAGGAAGAAGTTATTAAGAATGATTTCCAAGTTTTTGGCATGAACAACAGAAATTGAAATATTTAGAGGGGAGATTTATGAGGAAATATTAAGGGTTTAGCTTGGGACCTACTTAGTTTCAAGTGTATGAACCATCCAAATTGCGATTATAACTAAGATGTTGAATATATGGGGTCCTGAACTCATTAGAGGGGTCTGAGCTTGATGTGTGTAATAGAAAGGTATTTGCATACAGAACCTACTCTACAATAGTTATATTGTTTCATTACATTGCTACAATATAATTGAGTCTACAGTTAGTTTTGTGGCTGTATAAATCGAGATAATAATTTCTGCATCCCTGACTCATTCCAAGTACAAACGTTTCTAAATGTTGGTTAAGGTCATTTTCTTCTGGGCTATGCTTGTAATATATTCCTGTTTTTCCTCTTTACTCTACTTTTCTGTGAGTTACTCTTAAACTTGCAGGAGTACCATGGATATTTGATTAAGACTCCCCCATCTCCTCCCTCCCCCCCCCCACTTGTTGTTATACTTCTCTTGAAACAAATGTTGCCAATAACAACCCCCCAGCTTATTGCATTTGGAGGTGTGGTGAGTATACTAAATCAAAGAGCTCAAGGCCTTTAAAGAACATAGCCATGAAAATATCTGCCAGGATTTCCCCAATAGAAGAAAGAAAAATGTGAAAGACTTGATTGTTTTCCTTCATAGTGCACATAATTGGCACATTAACAGTGGTAAAAGGGGAAGGGTTAAAGGTGGTTTAGTTGATACAGGACAATGTAGGTTTTACCCTTCTTTGGTCCCTCTCTGCCACTGGCTCCACTTGAAGTATTCACAATAAACAGGTCTTCTTCCTTGTTGTAGCTCCACAATGTTCTTTTAGAGTATATACATTTCCAGCTTGCATTATTGATTGTTTTTCTCTGAATGGTCATTGCAATTAATTGCTGAGTTTTTATTAGTGAACTGCTCTTTTAAGGCCAACAACTATCCATACCTGAATTTTAATCAGAGTGAAACAAATATAATTACCACTCCTGAGTATATTGAGTGGATGGGGAGGGCTGCACACATCTGCTCTAGTTCCCAAGTCAGTAATTCTATTGTTGCCCTGGATGTGATAAAGTCCTTCTTCTATCCTTCTAGAAGCTCTATCGTGTGTGTGTGTGTGTGAGTGTGTGTGTGTGTGTGTGTGTATAATGATAGATTCATTCATTCATTGTATATATTCATTCATCTGGAATGAATGAATGAATCTAGTTTTATATCAATTTCAAAAGATCCATCATCATCCCTCCAGTGAGTCAGCAAGTTACTTTTGCCACTGTAATCTCTAACTTTTAGTATTCTAAAACAAAATAAAAGTCTAACAATTATGGTCCTTTTCCCCAAGTTATTTTGTCATCTTGTAAATGATTTGGATATCTTCTATGGAGCCAGCAATAGATAAAATTCAAATAAGAAATTTACCCAAATGGTCATTATGTTTAACCTGGAACAATTAGAAATTAACATTTCTATCAATTTCCCACCAAAATCAAAAGCACATACTATTTCAGTATCTAATAGGGTTGGATGCCTAAAAGTTGAAAAATAATATTTTTAAAGATGTAATCACAAGAAATTCTAACCATGACACATGCCCAGATGTCATGCTGGTAATACTGATAATATATATTTAGCCCTGAACATTACATATGTTCTTCCAAAAACAGTTTTTCTAGTAGCTCAAACTAGCCAAATATTATAAACAGGTTTTAATATTTGAAAAAAAAATGCATTTAACCACAATTAACCTTAATTTAGATAATGCAGGCACCTAGCAGCGTGCCTGGCAGGCACATAGAAGGTGCTGACTAAACATCACTTGAATCTGAACTGGAATTTAAAAAAATATGTCCTACTAAATCTTCCTACTAAAAATGCACATCTAAATTAGTCAATAATGACATCATAAATTTGGTTCCATACTATGCTAGATTTATCCTTTATAAACTAAAACCTGATTTTGCTACCACAAGGCTTAAAATATTTTAATAATCCAGTGGTGTACTATATTATCGTAGAAAAAAACATGGCCTTTGAAGTCAGACATATCTACTTGGGATTCTTTCTCCACCACTTAAATTGTGTGATTCTGAGCAAATCACTGAAACTTTGTGAGCCTTAGTTTCCTGATCTGTGAATGGGGAAAATAATTCTAACTTCATAAATCTGTCATGATAATTACATAAAATAATGTATACACAGCTCTTATCATAAAAACTATAATATTTACATTTTTTAATGTTTATTTATTCTTGAGAGAGAAAGAGTGTGAGCGAGGAAAGGGCAGAGAGAGAGGGAGACACAGAATCCAAAGCAGGCTCCAGGCTCTGAGCTGTCAGCACAGAGACCAACGCAGGGCTTGAACTCATGAACAGCAAGATCACAACCTGAGCCAAAATTGCACACTAAACTGACTGAGCCACCCAGGGACCCCAAAAACTATAATATTTAAAAACTGGATACGTTAGTTCTTTTTGTGATCCTGTCATCTATAGGATCAATACACATAAGCACTTCAATATAGGACTCCCATCTCCCTATCTCTGGTTTTCATTTAAGGCCATTCTCCCACACTTAGTGCTAATGAGTTGCCATACTGAATGTGTCTCTTCTTTGGTTCACATTTCCTGGACTGTCTTTTTGCTACCTTGACCTGATGAACCACCATCATCATTATTATTACTATTCTTCTTCCTCCTCTTCTTCTTTGAGAATATAAACAACTTTTGGGACACCTGGATGGCTCAGTTGGTTGAGTGTCTGACTTCAGCCCAGGTCATGATCTCCCAGTCCCTGGGTTAGAGCCCCATGTTGGGCTCTGTGCGGACGTCTGGGAGCCTGGAGCCTGCTTGGGATTCTGTGTCTCCCTCTCTCTTTGCCCCTCCCCCACTCACACTCTGTCTCTCTCAAAAATAAATAAACATTTAAAAAATACTTTAGAATATAAACAACTTTTAATTATTTATTTTGGAAGTTCTAAACACAGTTTTTATTGTGACAGTTATACATGCACACAGTTTAAATAGTCAAATCATTCTGTAAGTCTGGTTATGAAAAAAAGCAATTTCTGTCTCCCATCCCCTATCTCCCATTTCCCAAAGGCACTTGATTTCTTTTGACTGATTTAAGAAAAAAAAATATTTATATTGTTTTTTTAAAGCTAATATTACTACCTCTTACTTTGTTGTTGTTCCCCCTAGCTTTATTGAGATATAATTGACACATACTATTATGTAAGTTTAAGTGTATGATGTGTTGATGTGACACATTTATGTATGCAAACTGGTTACCACCATAGCATTAGTGAACACTTCCGTCCCATTACATAGTTACCATTTCTTTTTTGTGGTGAGAACATTTAAGATCTACTCTCTTAGCAACATTCAAGTATATAATACCATTATTATTGGCTATAATGACCATGCTGTACATTAGCTCCACAAACTTGTTAATGTTATAACTATAAATTTTTACCCATTGACAAATATCTTTCCATTTTCACCCATCTCCCAACCATCCTAACTACCATTCTATTCTCAGTTTCTCTGGAATTCCTCTCAGGGTCAATTTTCTCTATGAAATTTTTCATGATCTCTCTCTATATAGTAATTCCATTCTCAATGCTCCTATAGTTTTGATTCTTTTATGGTTTTTTCACTGTATTCTAATAGTTTATATGGCTACTTCTCTCAAGAGAAATTTAGTTCCTTAAAAGCAGAGTGAGACTTATAAAAATATCTTTCTGTTCTCTGCCTCTAACACTGTACCTGCCATACAGTAAGTGCTTAATAAATTTCGTTTGAACTGAGACATCATTTCTCTCATTTATCCAATTAGCAAACATGGTTTTAAAAGTGTTGACAACCTTGTACCAGTGATGGCACAGTTATAGGAACTCTCATGCAATGCTAACAGGAAAAAGATCAACATAAATTTTCTAGGAAAGAGTTAGAAAGAGGCTTACAAACATTCATAACTTTTGACACAGTAATATTAGCTTGTTACCAGCTCTTTTTAAGAAAAAGCCTAAAAGAGAAGCTAGGATTTGGGGCCACAAAAAATCACATAGTCTTATTCTAAGGTAGCATGAAAATGACAGTTCAGATGAGCAGCAATATGAGAATGATTAAGTAAAAAGTTTGTACAATTAAATGATAATTATATAAATAATGTGAAATTTATAAAAACTTTGTAATAACAGAAGGGTACCTGTGATTTCTTTGACATCAAATGAAAACAAATCATCATATGGAATTTTATATACAGTATGATCTTAACTGTGTAATGTATTTTGTTTTAATAACTTCTTTGTAAGTGAAAATAAACTTCCTAACTTTGAATGGTACTGCCATATCACTCACATTTATTCTGTATTTTATAGAGTAGGATATTGGGATTTAGGGTGATCTGATAGTTAACAAAGGAGAAAATGAATCTTTTTAAGTGTAAAGAGAGATTCTGTGAAGGAATACCTACCCAAAAAAATCATTGGATATGCCTTGGATCTGAATGAGCTACTTCAGAGGCACACAGGTGGTTTTAAATATGTCTTCTTTCATAGGACCAAAATAAATATCTGAACTGTGTTATTCAGAATTCTCAATCTATTCAAATATGTTCCTAAAAAGTCCCTGCATCCCTGCAAAAAGGGACCCATCAAATACACAAGGGCTACAGACAGATCAGGTGATCAGGTGATGACAAACTGCTGCCCTTAGGCCAAATCCAGATCACTGTTTTTGTATACACCTTTAGCTAAGAATGATTTTTACATTTATAAGGTGATGAAAAAAATAAAAATAATACTGGTGACACATTAAAGTTGCATGAAATTCAAATTTTGGTATCCGTAACTAAAGTTTTATTGGAACACGGCCATCTATATATGGTCTATAGCTGCTTTTGCACTATCCCTTGTGAACAAGGATTCTACATGGTTTGCAAAGCCTAAAATATTTAATATCTAGCTCTTTATGGAAAAAAATTGCTGACCTGGGTTCTATTTTTGTTGTTGTTGAGATATAATTCCCATATAATTGCATTAATTTGGGGCATATAACATAATGTTTTGATATATGTATATATTGTGAAATGATAATAACAATAAATTTAGTCAACACCCAGTACTTCACATAGTTATATTTTTTTGTGTGTGATGAGAACTTTTGTAATTTACTCTTTTAGCAATTGTCAAATAGACAATATAGTATTGTTAACTATAGTCATCGTGCTGTATACATCTCCAGACTTATTTATCTTATAGGTGAAAGTTTGTACGTTTTGATAACCTTCACCCATTTCTTGTAGCCTGCCCCTCACCACTAGTGGCAAACACCCCTTGCTCTAGATTCATAAAAATGCACTCTTTGGAGGGATCATCAAGAACATCAGCAATTTCCTAGTCTAGATCTCTCATGAAGATATGGAGACAGAGAGAAATCAAAGGTCATTGCCCATGTATACACAGATAGGTCTCTGGATTTCTGGTTCATCTACTATCACAATGTAACTGCGTCTCTTTACAATGTCTGCTTCTATCTTTCTGGGGATAAAATGCATACTATGAATTCTACAAGGTGAGGTTGATCACATAAGTTTCTTCTGCCAAATGCATCAATAGAATAATTATTTAATAGGGCTAAAAAGAGTATTTTTTACACAGTTATCACAATACCACAGAATCAAGATACTCCTGGAAAATTTATTTTAAAAAACTTCAAATTAAATAAATAAAATATAATAGCAATAGATGCATGTGGAAATACAAAGCCAGGTCCTGTAAGCAGCCACTATAAAGCAATACAAAACTTAATCTCATGGCCCAATTATCCCTTCTCAAAATAACACAGAGGGATCCAAATAAAATTCATCAGCACAATACTTTATACTTCCTTTCAGACTTTTTTGAAGATCTAATCATTGAACAAGATGTATCTTAAATAACTGACCTATTTGTAGTTAACATGGCCTTTACAACAACACTCTGATACATTTTAGCAAGGTTCCAGTTACACATCAGTGTTACACATACATACACTTATTTCATTCTCATAATCATCCTATGAGATATGTCCTGTTATTATTATATATTATTATATTATCCTATTATTATTTACTGATGAGAATAAGAGGCAAAGAGAGATTAAATAATTTCCTCAGGGTCATATACCAAGTAAGTGACAGAGCTATTATTTGAAGTTATATAGTCTAATCTGTGCTCTTACCAAGATGCTCTACTTCTTCTCAGGAATAAGTAAAGGCAAGTTTTAGTTAAGCAGCATTTCTAAGTATGGAAAGTATAAGCTAAACCTCATATGTAAATTTCTTTTATGTCCTTAATTTAACACATATTTAGTGTCTGCACAACAATGCAACAGAAAACGACAAGGACCTAAAGGAGGAGTAAAGCACAGTCCCTGTCCTCATGGAGCTTGTAATTTTATAGAGAGACTAAAACAAGTACACACAAGGATGGATACATTGATGACAATATTGGACAGATTATAACACACTACAGAGTAGGAAGTAAGAAAATTTGTAAACTGGAGCAGGGTAATGTATCCCTTAAGACATGTGATTGTAAATGAAAGGCATACTTTCCATTTTCTCAGTCAAGAATGAAAAAAAAGATAATCTTCTGGATACATGGAGAATGGGCTCAGGGGCCAACAACAACAACACTCCAGTTTGGAATTGCTATTGTGGGGAACAAAAGAGAGAATTGGAGTTAAATGAAAAGCTATCCCAACTACATTAGGAACCTAAGGTTGGAAAGCATGGGGTAGTGGATCCCGGTTAGGCTGCTGATTTTGTAATCTTTGCAGGACTTGGAATTGAAAACAACAACAACAACAACAACAACAACAACAACAGAAATAGCAGAGTGTGAATGACAAAAGGCTAAAGGAGGGGGGTTTGGGGAAAAGTATGTGGAGTCTAGAGTGCTAGATAGCGTGTGCTTGAAACGTATATATTAGGTTACATGACGAATGTAGCCAGAGGGGAATTAATAGGTTGGAAGAAAAGGGAAAGGATAAAGAAGGGCATTGGTAAAGTCATAATGAGAGGCCAACAGACTCATAAATGAGTCTCATACTGAGGCATGAGAGGCAAGGGATATGTGAAGATGATTGTGAATATAAAGGTACGTTCCAAAGCTTGGGCTCCTGAAGATAGCCATATTCTATGTAATGACAAAGTCTATTATTTGTATGCTCATGAGGGAGCTGAAAAAGGGAGAAAATTCATGTTGATGGAATCAAGGCCAAGGAACTTTGAGACCAAATTGTAGAATAGGACTCCTCTTCAATGGTGGAATCATCAACACTCACCTCCTATTTTCTACTAAGTGTACATATTTCTTGGTTTTTGTATTTTTGTGATTTTCTTTCTTGGAGGATGTTTTCATTTTGTTTCTTGCTTTTGATGAAGGGTTATGTTTAGATGGGAGTACAAGTCTGAGAAGAAGGCTATGATTAGCATAAGGTTCAAATCAGAGTTTAGGAGAGCAATGTTTTATTATCTCTCTGGGGGAATACAGATTGACAAAAACTGTTTTGGTTCATAAGAGGTGTTACTGTAAAAATGTTTTTCAGTTATTTAAATTATATTGAATTAATACATTACATAGATACACTGGGATATTTTTAACAAGGTGCTATAAACTTAGAAGGTTTCTTTTCTTTCTTTAAACATTTTACAAAGTGTCATAGAGCTACAATGAATTATTCTTAATTATATACATACTGTATACCATATGTATTTTTAAATAGCCAGTTTTCAGACATGAATACATAATAGTAAAAAAAACAGTATATAAATATGTTAAGAAAAAAGTGAAATATCTGAGTGAAATCTACATATGTTTTATAAAGCATTTAACTTCTGGGCCTCTGGAGGACATCAATAAGAACCAGTTCAAAAGTAACTTACTCAAAAAGGCTAAAATAATTAATATGCCTGAATGTGTCTGAAATATTCCAGTAAATAGCCACTTTAGACTTCTTTAGACCCCTGACCTATTGTATGGAATATTATCTAAATTGGAAAAAAAAAACAAAACAACCTGGTCTTGGAAGAGAAGACCTGGGTTCCAGTTACTTTCCATATGACTTTGGACAACACATTTAAACAAGCCTTTGAGGCTGTTACCTTACCTGTAAAACAAGAATATTATCATCTTCCTTGCTGATCTCCTAGGGTGGTTATAAAGATACAAATGAGTTGTGAAAACTCTTTGTAAACAATGCAACATAAAAAAAAAAACAAAAACAAAAACTCAAACAGATAAACAACTTGAACTGGTTTTAAAAATGCTGCCACAGGGAAATTGTGCTTGGCAGCTTGACAGGGACAAAATAGCTCCCTGACTCTTTAGTTTCTACATACAAAGGTAGTATTTAGAAAGTAAAGCACAGTACATGGGATATATTTTCATAGGAAACTTAACAGGAATGCCTCTATTCTACAGCAAGGATACTGTATTAGAATTCTACCAACTCATAAAAATAATTATGTTAATTTTAAGCCCATAGTATATAACATTTCTTTTTTTTCCCCCAGTTTTTATTTAAATTCCAGTTAGTTAACATTCAGTGTAACATTAGTTCCAGGTGTAGAATCTATGTTAACATTAGTTTCAGGTATAGAATCTAGTGGCTGATCACTTAACATACAACACCAAATGCTCATCACAATAAGTGTCCTCCCTAATCCCCATCACTCATTTAACTCATCTCCCCCGCCCACCTACCCTCCAGTAACCGTCAGGCTGTTCTCTATAGTTGAGTCTGTTTTCTGGTTTGCCTCTCATTTTTTTTTTTCTCCTACGTTAATCTGTTTTGTTTCTTCGTTTCCACATATGAATGAAATCATATGGTATTTGTCTTTCTCTGAATTATTTCGCTTAGCATAATACATTCTAGCTCCATCCATATCATTGTGAATGGCAAGATTTCATTCTTTCTTATGGTTCAGTAATATTCCATTGTATGTATGTGTATTTATATGTGTGTGTGGTACATATATCTCCTCTTTATCCATTCATCAGCTGATGGACATTTGGGCTCTTTCCGTAGCTTGGCTATTGTTGATAATGCTGTTATAAACACTGGGATGCATGTCTATTCTTCAAATCAGTATTTTTGTATCTTTTTGGTAAAAACTTAGTAGCGTAATTGCTGGATCATAGGGTAGCACTATTTTTAACTTTTTGAGGCACCTCTATACTGTTTTCCGGAGTGGCTGAACTGGTTTACATTCCCACCAACAGTGTAAGAGGGTTTCCCTTACTCTGCATCCTCACCAATCCCTGTTGTTTCCTGAGTTGTTAATTTTAGCCCTTCTGACAGGCGACAGGTGGTATCTCATCATGGTTTTGATTTGTATTTCTCTGATGACGAGTGATGTTGAGCATCTTTTCATGTGTCTGTTAGCCAACTGGATGTCTTCTTTGGAAAAAATGTGCATTCATGTCTTTTGTCCATTTCTTCACTAGATTGTTTTTTGGGTGTTGAGTTTGATAAGTCTTTATAGATTTTGGATACAAACCCTTTATCAGATAGGTCATTTGCAAATATCTGCTCCCACTCCATAGGTTGTCTTTTAGCTTTGTTGATTATTTCCTTAACTGTGTAGAAGCATTTTATCTTGATGAAGTCCAAATGGTTTATTTTTGCTTTTGTTCCCCTTGCCTTGGGAGATGGTTTTACTAAGAAGTTGTTCCAGCAAATGTCAAACAGGTTGCTGCCTGTGTTCTCCTCCAGGTTTTTGATGGTTTCCTATCCCACCTCTAGGTCTTTCATCCATTTTACATTTAGTTTTGTGTATGGTGTAAGAAAGTAGTCCAGTTTCATTCTTCTGCTTGCTGCTGTCCAGTTTTCCCAACACCATTTGTTGAAGAGACTGTCTTTTTTCCATTGGATATTCTGTGCTGCTTTTTCAAAGATTTGTTGACCATATAATTGTGAGTCCATTTCTGGGTTTTCTATTCTGTTCCATTGATCTATGTGTCTATTTTTGTGTCAGTATCATCCTATCTTGATCACTACACCTCTGTAATATAACCTGAAGTCTGTTAACTGTGATGCCTGCAGCTTTGTTTTGCTTTGCTTTTTCAAGCATCCTTTGGGTATTTGGGGTGTTTTGTGGCTCCATACAAATTTTAGGATCATTTTTTTCTAGCTCTGTGAATAATGCTGCTGGTATTTTAATAGGGCTTGCATCAAATGTGTAGATTGCTTTAGCACACATTTTATTTTAATAATATTTTAACAATTTAACAATATTTGTTGTTCCAATTCATGAGCTTGTGGTGTTTTTCCATTTCTTTGTATCTTCTTCAATTTCTTTCATAAGTGTTCTATAGTTTTCAGAATACAGATATTTTACCTCTTTGGTTAGGTTAATTCCTAAGTTATCTTATGGTTTTTGGTGCAATTGTAAATGGAATAGATGCCTTGATTTCTCTTTGTGCTGCTTCATTATGGGTATATAGTAATGCAACAGATGTCTGTATATTGATTTTGTATCCTATGACTTTACTGAATTCGTGTATCACTTCTAGCAAATTTTTGGTGGACGATTTCTAGGTACCTTTACTGTGATATCTCTGAACATTTACCAGCTTTTATATGCAAATAAATGACTACTTAACACATGGAAAAATTATCTGAGGTCAATAATCTAATGTTGCTTCAACTCCAAATAGAAACCTCTTTCATTCTATAGAGCAATATGAGTGAACTTTCACTAGTTGCCTTCTATGCTTCTTCCCACCATCTAGATGGAAACATTCCCAATACTCTCTGATCTTTACTCTATAAACTATCTTAATGCATTGTTTTACATAAAATTTTTTGTTATTATATATAAGCTGAGGATTCCCAATTCTCTACATCCAAGCCCCAACCTCTTATTTGAGGAACAGTCTTCTCTCTTCACACAACTAAACACATCCAACTGGGTCTTCCATGCCCTTATAAGCAACATATCTAAACCTGAACAACCACTGTCCCCCAGAAACCAAAATCTATTTCTGATTATTCTGTTACCCACAATGGTACCACTATTCTTTCAGCTGTCATTGCTTAAAACCACAGTTAGTTTTTACTCTTTAACCTTTTTATTAACCACATCCAGCTGGTCACCAATTCTCATCAATAGTTATTGTTCACAATGCCTTTTAGCAGATATCTTTGCTTTTTTGACAGCATCTGCCACTATTCAGAAGGTCATATCACCTAAACTATTAAACTTCTCTCTATGTTTTCAGTCTCACAAATGCCTCTAGGGGCAGGGAGGGATCTTTCTTAGAAGCAGAGAGGGATCTTTCTTAGAAGACTGATGTTACCATATAACTCTCTGATATTATGAGTTAAAATTAAAACCTTCAATTACATTTGAAGTCCCAAAAGCTACTATAGATTACAGAATGTAATTAGAAACTAATGAATATGACTAATATTCTGAGCACAAATCAAGACATTTTTAAGATATAATACATTAAAGTAAAATAAATTAATAGAGGACTAAAGTGCTATCCCAAATATTTAAACCAAAATAGTCACAATCTCCATGGTGGACATAAAATGAAATAGCTTTTGTAAACTTGATACACCAGCTTTACTGTCTCTGGGAATTAAAAATGTACTAGTGTCTTTTTGGTAAACACATGGACTCTACTATACATAAAGAGACAATGGTTAATCCATGTTATGCTATTTCTTTCCCTCTGTGGTATAAAAGCTACAATTTTAATCCGTTATTTAAATATGCAAATCGCATTTCACGCAGAAATCTTTCATTGATCTTGCAAAGACCAGCTCTCAGCTACATTTTTAGCATGACACGGAGAGAAATATCAATTTCTCCAAGATAATCTTGTTTTAATGCATCTCCACAGTTTTCTCTTTGCAAATTGTTACTACTGTCACACTTTAATGAGTCGTGAGGTAAGAGATACCAATTTTATTTGAGATTTTATTCATTTGAGGGGAAAAAGTTCTATTACTTTTCAAAAATAGAAAAACTGTGTCTTATGTACATAATTGTAAACTGCTGATTTTCTCTTCTCCATTAGCAGAATATTGCTGCCTAATAAAGGGTATGCTCTTAGAAAGAAAAAGAGTGGACATACACTAATGGGTAGTACTAGAGCATGATCAAAGGTGGAAAACACTATTTTTTTTTTTTGCTGGTCTTACATCAATAGACTTCATTCTCTACATGAATTCTCTCCTGACAAAGACAGTATTTTCAAATTTTCTACCATAAACCAGAATCCAGCATATGAGCCCATCATTTTAGGACTCAGGATGTCATATTATTTGCAGTCAAAAATTTAAGTATTAGGCAGGAAAACTACCATATTCCCCTCAAGGATTTGCTCCATGCACATGATGAATTTTCTAATATAAATTCAAGGGCAAGATTTAATAATATTATGAGTTTAAGGATTTAAGAATTTGCCTAGGGATAACTTGAACTTTTAAAAACTGCATCTCAATTTTGCAGTCAGTTTCATTTGAGTATGCCTTATATTCACTAACTTGAATATAACAAATGGTTTGACTTTCTGATTATTGCCTCTTATGTGATCTAAAGAATCTCCTTGCTTTGCTCTAGTATTTGCTATCACATGTAACCTTGATTTTGTAAGAGTTGTAATAAACTAAGACCTGTTTGAAATAAGTCTTTAAAACCTTTCTCTTAAAGTCAAACTGGTTAAACCCTTGCAATCATTTTATCAGAGAAATTATATTCACATCACCTTCTTGAAGATAAGGGGTACTTTTTGTACTTCCCACTGAGCCTAGTATAGTGCCTCACACTTGGTAAGAATAAATAAATATTGGGTGAAATGGACAAACCTTTACTATCCAATGGCCTAATCATTAGTAAGCTAAGAATAAGTTACATTAAGTCCTAAATAATAAACAGAATGGGGAAATACCCTTATGTTATTCACGTATTATGTTGACCCACATTGTTTCAATGATTTTTGTAAATGTTATATTGGGCTTAGTGCCATGAATAAAGTATTTTGTTACTGATGATCATATTAGGTGAAGTAATAAATATATATACATTTTAATATTAACACATTTTCTATATTGTTATGGCATATTATACACATTAAATGTGACTATTGGAATGAATACACACACATTTCTAGTGACTAATGTCCTCGAGGAATTTTGAATATAGATGTAATGAAATAAAAATGTATGAAACTGCCATTTTGTAGGCCAATATAACTATGCCAAGGTATGGATGATGGACAAGTTTTAACTGCATTCTAAGAAGCTACATTATTTTAACTTCACTGACCACCTGAATACTGACATTACCGGCTTTTTATAAAAAAAGGTTTATTTATTTATTTTGAGAGACAGTGTGAGCAGGGAGTGGCAGAGACAAAGGGAGAGAGAGAATCCCATGCAGGCTCCTTGCTGTCAGTGATCTCATGAACTGAGAGATGATGACCTGAGCCGAAATTAAGAGTCAAGAAGGTGCTTAAATGACTGAGCAACCAAGGACCCCCAAACATTGCAGGCTTTTAAACATACATTCATTCTTTACCTTTCAGAAACAAGTCTGGTCCTGTTTTTAATTATATTATGTAATTCCTAACATAGCATTTATTTTTATAGTCTTACATTTTATCAATTATTCTGCAATTCACATTGAAAAGAATGTCCCATTGATAACACCTATATGCTTCCAAGTCTTCCTAAGCTATTCTATTCATTCATTAAAAGGAGTAAACATTCTGGAGTTGGACCATAATTACACTTTTTAGCTCTCCTTTCTCTTAGTTCCTAGAAAATATAGATACACCCTGAAAAATCTCAGCATTTGAGCCTCATATTGCTCCCTAAGTGTTTATTATCTGTAAATCCTATCTCTTCAGTAAGAATGCTAAGTTCCTCTAGAGTACAGGCATCACATTTTTCTCACCAAATGTACTATGTGTAGGGCCCATTAAAAGTTCTCCCTATTTATCTCTCATGTTAGAATTGAGATTGCCAATAAAATAATGCTCAAGCCACCATGAGATTCTCCTCTGCATATGGTCTATATGCTACTGGTAACATGATATTCACAAGAGAGAAACAAGATAGACACCTTCAGGTTTTTTTATACCTTAACTGGGTAAAATGACAACAGACTACGGGAGTTCAGTTTGTCTTGGGAGAAAAAAAAAAAAAGAATCTTCAAGGCATAAACACACAATGGCTCATTTTTATACTGTAGAAGGAGAGAAAAGAATGGACTTAGATTATGAAGTTACCATTTCCAGTGAATATGAGTGAATAGCAATAAAGTTTTTAATATACTAGACATGACTGGGAAGATAATTAGAAATTCAGGCAAGGCCAATTAATCAGAGTTCAGTTAACGTCAGTGTTCATAAAACATGATATACATTTTAAATGTTTTAACTGAAAAAGTATAAATAATATTCATTTGACAATTTTTCTGATGTACAGCTAAGGTGTTCTATTTGAGTTAGGATCCTCTGATTGGTTCTCTGCAGAGGCCCACATGCAAACCAGTTTCTAGATTGATTTCTATATTTTAGTTTCTAGAACTTAAATACATTCATGAAGCAATCTGAATACAAAGGATTTTACAACTGGCTTCTATATTTTTTGTTCACACCTGATTAGACAGCACATTTAAACTGACTATCAAACATTTCCAAAGCATCCAACAAAGCTTTCATAAAAATGACATATTTTTAAACAAACACATTTTTGTGGTTCATATAATATTTAATTGAAGGGCATAATTGCACTAACAAGGACAACTGGCATGTATAGGAGGTTTGGAATATAAGCACAATATACTCATGGTAAGCCAAGATCTCAAAAGTTAAGAACAAGTGTGCCAGGGTGTACTTGAAGATAGCTTACTAGCTGCAAGCAGTCTGAATATTCTGGGCATCAGTCAACACCTTACATCCAGTGAAGTGTGAGCACTGATTTCTCAGACAACTTGGTTACAAGGAGGTGGGCTAAAAGAATTTCTACCATAAAGATGAGAGAATGACAGAGAATCCAGTAAGATAAGTATCCTACATGAACCCCTTACTGGGATCATTTTCAATCCTTAGAACATTCCAGAATTTTGAGTTTGGAATTTTATAAGAACGAGATCTTTCTAGAATTAATGACTCATGTAAGGATTAACATGCCACTGTGGTTAGACCTCATCTAATCTTAGAAAATCTATTCCTCTGTCAAATATAAGTTGAATAACTGGGAGAGAACAGAGCATATTTCCCTCAAAAGGTGAATAACAATCCAGCTAGAAAAAATTTATTGCATTCAAGAACACACACCAAAATTCAAGGAAATAAAAGCAACACATATGCAAAACATTTCTGTTTAACAATCTTGCCATCAAGAATAAAAGAAGAAAATGAGTTTGTTAGATTTGCAAACAATTGGAGAGAAGCAGGATCATTACAAGCAGAAAGTGGTTTATTGATGGGCCTCATTGTTCTCAGTCCATAAATGAAACCATTTTGCTCCTAATGACCATAATCTCCTCCTTAATCTTGACAGTGCTAAATTACAGTTGGATATCTAATGATCTTAATCTTTGCCTTATTTTATTAAAGCATGAAAAGATTAAGTAGATACTAAGTGAACTGATGATAGTTAAAGAAAAGCCATATCACAATTTTAATGACTGAACTCTGGTGATTAGCAAGACTGGCATTTGTCACTAGAGTCTAACTGTATTTTCAGAAACTGCTATTTTCAGAAATGGACAAATAACTATTAAGGTAACACCACATCCCAAATAAATTAAATATTGTCATGTTTTATATTTATTAAGAGCCTAATTTGATTAGGAAATAGTTGCTTTTTATACGTACATATTATTCTACTTGATATATATATATATTTTTTAATTTTTTTAACGTTTATTTATTTTTGAGACAGAGAGAGACAGAGCATGAACGAGGGAGGGTCAGAGAGAGAGGGAGACACAGAATCTGAAACAGGCTCCAGGCTCTGAGCAATCAGCACAGAGCCCGACGCGGTGCTCGAACCCACGGACTGCGAGATCGTGACCTGAGCCAAAGTCAGACGCTTAACCAACTGAGCCACCCAGGCGCCCCAGCTTGATATATTTTTTTAATGTTTATTTAGTTTTGAGAGAGAAACAGACCATGAGCAGGGGAGGGGCAGAGAGAGAGGGAGACACAGAATCCAAAGCAGGCTCCAGGCTCTGAGCTGTCAGCACAGAGCCTGACGTAGGGCTCGAACCCACAAACTGCAAGATCATGACCTGAACCGAAGTCGGATGCTTAACCAACTGAGCCACCCAGGCACCCCTTTTACTTGATATTTGAGAGTAATCTATCCTTATGGCTTTCATTTCATTTTAAACTAAAAAGTATAACAGTTACAGTTGCTAATAATTTTCTTTACTTTATTTGACCTAGACCCACCACCTGTTCTTTTGAACCAAAAGACAAAACAAAACAAAAAACCCAAAACCTCATAAATATATAACTGCTGCTTCCTACACTGCTAAGGCTGAAATTCTTATATCTATATACAATTGACCCTACATATCAAACTAGTAAACTACAAAGTGTTCAGTATTAATTTAAAGTTGTTGTTTAGACATACTGGGACACTATTCATTTAATTCAGTAGAAATACGGGTTTTATGACATCTTAGGGAAAGTTTATTTAATATCAATTATGTGTTTTAGTAATTTGAAAATATACGATAAAAGTAGAGAGAGGCAATATGAAAGACATCAAAAATGATATTTCTAAGTTGACTACTTTAATTAATATTTATACAAATGGTAGCCCAAACAAATAAAAATATATCAGAAAATAAACGAGAAATTAACAGAGTTTGAATGTAAAATAATCAAGCCATGGTGACTGTAATGGTATAGAGAAATCTATCACTTTCTATCCCAAAGTTGATGGATGCTAAAATATTCCTAGAAAAGAGAAGTCAATTTGAATTACTCATATTTGGGAACATAAGAAAAACATTAATGTGCTGAAATTTAGGGAAGGAGAATTGGAAATGGTTCTATAACTATCAAGTGGGCACTGAGATAAACTATCTAGAATTTATAGTAAAAAAGAAAACATGTCTAATAATAAAACTTCTTTATTTAAAATAGTAAACATTATAAAAGAAAAAAAAATCACTTTAGACTCAGAACTAAGGAACCCTCAAGGATAAGAGCAAAACTAAGATCTTTTTGCACTTTAAATAAACAAGAGCCACAACAGAAAGTATAATCTCCAGAAAATTATCTCTCAGAATTCACATTATACTAGCACTGTGCTTAATTTTAAGCTTATAAATGAATGAAGACTGATATTACAGCCTTTAGATCTTCCTTTAAATATTATCCCACAATATTATATATGTTAAAATGAATTTAGCAGAAATTCAAGAAGTGATACA
Source organism: Acinonyx jubatus (assembly GCF_027475565.1). NCBI lineage: Eukaryota > Metazoa > Chordata > Mammalia > Carnivora > Felidae > Acinonyx > Acinonyx jubatus. The sequence goes on along the minus strand of NC_069389.1, from coordinate 74,558,365 downwards.
ATTTTACTATGTGTCCTTACAATTAAAAATTGACTTTAAATTCTGTAGTTTAGGTTAATCTACTATGGTTGGAAATATTTTTGTCATTCAAAAACATGTTTTCTTTTTATTAAATTAGCTTGACTTTCCTTTTATTCTTCAAATGTCAAAATACACAACAAAATGAAGGGACAAGCCTGGATGTGGTTAAGATGCTTCTCAAAATTTGATTCAGTGTAATAGTATGAAGTTGCCAACAGAAATGTAAATAACACTTTGATAAATTCTTTGGGACAAATCCTAATTCAATTTTCATTTTAGTTCTTTAGATTACAGAAAAGGACATTTAATACCAATCATTTGTGTAGTTTTATAGAGTCAGCTCATCTAAACAGTCTCAGAAAGAAAAACAAAAGTTGGGGGAGAAAACTCATTTTGTTAAATTGTGGAAGTTTAATACTATAACTTTGGACAAAACTTTGAGCAAGAAACTCCAGTGACTACCAGAAGAATTAATTCCTTTATTTTTAAACAAACACACATTACTTAGCTGCCTGTTGCATCAAATATGTTTGTGTATGAAAGAGTTACCTCTGAATTGAAATATTAGGAAAAGAAGATTTGGTTAATAAATTACATATCAACCAACACTCTTAGAGAACTTCTATGGAGAAAAATCTCAACATTTGTTCACACAGTATTTTTAATTGAATTAGACTCTGAAGGTTTGAAAAATTGTATTTCATCTTTATTTAGCTGCAAGATGAAACATACATATACACAGTTTATAATTTATTATTTATTTGACTCAAGTTCAACGTAAGAAATAATAGGTAGACAGATGGATAGGTAGATATAGATCAGGTCACACCATACTAAATTGCAATTTTATAGTTCAAAATGGTTGTGTATCGGCAATTACATGTGGCTTGACCTAAAACTTCCAATCAATGCACTATCCATATCCTCTAAGGGCACTTTAAGTATTAGAAATGGCACTAACATTTGCAATGGATGCATTTTTACAGAAAATGAAGGCTTTAGTCAAGGACCTAAATGGACATAAATAAGGCCATTTCCTATTTTTAAAATAGAAACCATAATTTCAACTACAGATGAGACAAGCAAATGCTCATGAGTCCTATAGCCAAATGTAAAACAAAACAAAACAACTGAAATGTTTTTTAACAGTATTTGTTGTTACTATAGAAATGGATTGTATGGCAAATACATATAAACATACATATATAACATATGTTACTATCTGGGTTGTTACATGGATTAATTATTGTTCACTTGGAAACCAAGGAAAGTGAATACATTTTTCTACAAATCAGATTAATAACAATATACATAAAAACGTACTTCAAACATCACTTAAAATATAATGAAAATAATAATTTTATAGGAACTGTTTGTAATAGGGGAACCTATATGGTGATAGTAAATAAATAAGGTTTGAGGCCACAAGTCACAAAATGGAGTTTCAAAACATTCAGCATTTGGCTTGCTTGCACAGCTACCTTTCTCTAACCATGCCAACAGTGGCATGGAGCACCTCTCTTCCCAGCTCCCATCTGCTCCCACACCACCTTCCCTACTCTCACTTCATCTCTGTTGGACAATACTTATTCCTGTCCCTTCCTGTTAGGTCATTCCACTGTAACTGTTATCTGTGTGGTGTAGGAGCAGATGGAGGAACAGAAGAGTTTATCAGTAAACCTACAATATTCAGATTGTTGCTCTGTTTGCTCTCCTTTAAGACCTAAGTTAAATAATGACATTAAAGGTCATCTTAGATTTCTTTTCTTCTTCTAAAATTTGTAAGCACTGATAAGGTCATTCTAAAAAACAGTGCCTTGTCAGAATGAAACCCACATGCATTCAGCTCATTCAGGTTTTAAAAAACAGAACATTGACCTCTCTAGCTGTGAAGTACAAAAGAAGCAGAATCTTAGGAGTAAGGCCTGAACTAAACTACTTTCAACAAAAGATAGCAAAAGAAGTAACATTTTGACAGGAGATGAGGTGTATCTGGGAATGAGAAAATGCATTACCTAACAAATACGGCTTTACAATAAATACAGGTGTAATTTTTTACACCCAGTGTTTATTCTGCAAATCATCTCACAATATCAACTGCTCTCCCCCTTCCCATCATGAAAGGAAAATAATCCTGAGAATTTAGTGATTTCACATGACTGTTGAGAGACCTATTTTCAGTTCTAACTTGTCGTTGCCAATCTTCTAAGTGGTCTATAATTCTCAATGATGAGTATTTTGCAGATGGTAAATCTAATCATTCTGACATTTACAAAAGATAATCAGTTGGTGAGCAAGATGAAAAACGGGAAATATGAGAAGTGCAGAAATATGAGAAGTTTATTTTGGGATAACAATAAAGCTACAACTATGATTAAGTTTATACCTTCAACACGGCAGTTTCTCTTTACAATTCTACTTTCCCTTAGATATTACTGTTATTCCTCAAAAAAATAACTATAGAGTTACTAAATGTATATTTGTTCATATTTATTCAATGGATTTTATTATAATTTCAGCTCTGAATCTATAAGAATACAAATGTGCCGGGGTGCCTGGGTGGCTCAGTCAGTTAAGCATCTGACTTCAGCTTAGGTCATGATCTCACGGTTCCTGAGTTCAGGCCCCACATCGGGCTCTGTGCTGACAGCTCAGAGCCGGGAGCCTCCTTCAGATTCTGTGTCTCCCTCTCTCTCTGGCCCTTCCCCTCTTGAGCTCTCTCTCTCTCTGTCTCTCAAAAATAAATAAACATTAAAAAAAATTTAAAAAAAAGAATACAAATGTGGCTCTACGATGAAATTTTAAAAATCACAATAGCACTTAGGAGATATGTCAAATTATAGGTACATTTTCCCCTTTTTTATCTTTACTTTTTAAACTTTCTGAAGTATTATGGGGAAAAAATCTGTTTACCTTCTATTATTTATGTTTTCCCTCAAACGACAAAAAAAAATCCTGACATTTACTTCAAAGAGTCAACAAGAAAATTATTTACATTTAATATTTCCATATGGTAAATACCTTATTAGTCAAATATAGCTTTACATACGTAATATACGTATGTATGCTGGTCTGTAATGGAAAACACTACAATGTTAAAATATGGCATAGAGTTTAAATTTTTACTATTGAAATTATTATGTTCCTTTCTCCATGACTTGCTTTACGAAGAACATGCTAAACGTAGGAAACATCTTTTTATGCACAACCTAGCCTACACCAGTATGCTAATTCCACATGTGCAAAAGATACACATTATAAACTCAGCATATTATATGAAGGTTTAATACTTTTTTTTTTCTGAAGACTCCCTACCAGATTTCTATATCTGGAGGGGGCCCGAGATATGCTATGCTGACCTTAATAAATAACACTGTCTACAGGGTCTTCAGCTCAGGTCATGATTTCGAGGTTCATGAGTTCAAGCCTGCCGGATTTGGATTCTGTCTCTTTCGCTCTCTCCCCCCTTCCCTGCTTGCTTTCCCTCTCTTTCTCTCTCAAAAATAAATAAACATTAAAAAAATTTTTAAAAATAAATAACAGTCTTTATGAGCTACAGCATCTCATAGATAAGGAAATATATTAGAATATAATATTAAGTTTCATTTCTTTTTTCATGTATTGGCAGGCACTTTCTGATTTTTCCTGGTTGGTCACCATGCTGAAGTTGATAAAGCTAGGGGAAAAAAACACATGTACACATGAGATAGCTCAATAACAAATGATATCATTAGTCTAACTTATGGGGTGTGCATTTTATATTGTTAGCTTCACTAATGAGCTCAAATGTCATCTTACATGAAAAGCTTGCCCTAACTCCTCAAAAAAATAAATTCTATCCTTTATACTACTAGAGTATGCCTCAGCTTTAATTTTTCGGAAATCCTAAATTTTTCTCCAACTGTTAAGTGTGCATTGTTGTCAAGTTAACAACAACAAAAGTATGAAATTGTGAAATTGTGAGCAAATAATTGATTAGTTAGGGAAAGCATAAAATGATGAGAAAATATCTCCTTCACTCAAGATGGGGACAGAACAGTAGCTTTTAGGCAAGTGCGGGAAGTCTGGCAGCAGGGGTATATTACAATCAGCTGAGGCAGAGCAGAACAGAGCAACCACAATATAGCCCTGAATATGATCCTGAGGGTGTCAGGGGGTGTATCTACAAGAAACCAGAAAAGTGAGGCATACTTCCTTCTTTCTCTACTGCGGTAGGTGAACTTCCAAAGTAGGGGGCCAAAGGAATAAAATGGGAGTTAGGGTTTGTATGATAGTGACTTAGACAGTTTATTTCTTCATGGAGGCCTGCAGAAATAAGATTAAAGTGAGACGACACCGTACTATGGTATTTAATGTGGCCTTGATCTATCCTGGTAAGCATAAGAGTGGCACAGGAAAAGTGATGAGCACACCTCTGGTTCCTTTTATTGCAGCTTGAAGATCTGCATCAAATATATTTATTTTGTTATTTGATGTCTGTCCTTCTTAGCCTCTTAGACTTTTAACTACTCTATAGTATAAATTTTTGAGTGTTAAACTAATTAATACTATTAAACTTAATTCCATGTACACTTACTGCTTATTATGTGACAGAAATACTGTGTTAGGGATGACAAAAGTCTCTGTCTCACATGTTCCCATTCCTTTCTTCTCCAATTTAAATTCTAATAATTGAGACAAGGCAACCAAACATACGGTTCAAGGCGGAAAATCATAAGTGCCATAAAATAATGTTAAGCCAAGTGCTTGACGTTTCAAAGGAAGACAGCATTGCCTCGAATAGGGCTATGGCCACAAAAGAGAAAGAATTTAAGATGGGGTTCATACTTTATAACATGGATGTATTCTGTCAGGGTCACACAAATATCACAGCCTGATTTTTCTATCCCACCAAACCATGTTGTTCTCTTAACAAACATTTATTTCTTTCTTAAAATTTGTAGCATGAGATGCATCTGGGTGACTCAGTCAGTTAAGCGTCTGACTCTTGATTTCGGCTCATTTCAAAAAAGGCTTTCTGAAGAGTAGAAATGTTCTCACAACAAGGAAGAAACAGTAATTATGTGATGTGATGGTGGTGTTAGCTAACACTATGGTGGTAATCACACTATAATATATAAGTGTATCAAATCAACACGTTATACACCTTAAATTTACACAGTGTTATATCTCAATTAGATCTCAATAGAGCCAGAAAAATTAACAGTTAAATTCTTGCATGAGTAGGGAAGAAAAATCCCCTCAATGTGGAATGTTGACCCAAATCAGTAAAGGGCTTTTAAAGTAATCAAATGCTAAGATTCAATGAAACAAAACAACCTGATATCCAAGAAAATTATACTACAAATATCCTGAGAGGAAGACCCGTAGGCCCTTGTCTCTCAGGAGACAGATTTAATGAGATTGTTTTATTTCCTTTATGCAAGTTATTATTAAAAACAAAATGAAAACAGGGGCACCTGGGTGGCTCAGTCGGTTAAGCGTCCAACTTCGGCTCAGGTCATGATCTCAGAGTTTGTGAGTTCGAGCCCCATGTCAGGCTCTGTGCTGACAGCTCAGAGCCTGGAGCCAGCTTCAAATTCTGTGTCTCCCTCTGCCCCTCCCCACCCCTGCTCACACTCTGCTTTCTCTCTCTCTCAAAAATAAATAAACATTAAAAAAATTCTTTTAAAAACAAATGAAAACAAAACCCATTCATCCAGATTGTGCACTATATAAAAACTAAATATCAGAGAATTGTTTTTAAGCAAGGTTATAGGAGGCTAAACCAACTCCATCTTTTCATTACTGGACTCTCTGAAATTTGACTGAGTTAAGGAGGTCGTATCTAAACTGTGGTTATTAAGAGTCCCTTATGGTTTGGTTCCCTCCTTTTTTTTTCCTTACCCTCCTCCATGGTCTTCTGTTAAGTTTCTCAGGATCCACATAAGAGTGAAAACATATGGTATCTCTTTTCCTGTGTGACTTATTTCACTTAGCAAAACACTCTCCAGTTCCTGATGGGGGTGGGAAGGCAAGGAGGGTGGGGGATGGGCATTGAGGAGGGCACCTGTTAGGATAAGCACTGGGTGTTGTATGGAAACCAATTTGACAATAAATTTCATATTAAAAAAATAAAACTGAAAATTAGCTAAGTAAAAAAAAAATAAAAAAAATAAACTGTGGTTATTATTGTAGAAAGAAACTTGATTAACTAAAGAAAAATAGAAATCCAATATCAAGTTTATAATAGGCATTTTAAAATTTAAAATTAAAAAGAAATTTATGATAAATTTTTAAGAAGTTTCTAGGAAAATCATAAGTATGAAGACATCACTGTATTAATGCCACACATGGCACACACACATCAAATAAATACTTTGTTCTCATTTTGTGGTAACAACATGTTCAAATTTTACAATTAATATAGTTTGGTGTGTGGAATGTCAGAGCACAAGACTGATCTTTTAATTATGTGATTCTATGCTCCTACAATTAGCTACTCCTTAGACTATGGATGTTAGATCCTTTCATGACTCCATTTCTCTGAGTATACAATTCTCTGCCATTATACTACTCCCTTTTTACTGGGCAACCTCCTACTCATCATCCAAGATCAAGATCAAAAGCCAGCCACTCAGTAGAACTTCCTTGGTTTTCAATAGAATTGGTTATTATGTCCACTGTACTCCAATTGGGCAGTATCAGTTAACATAATGAAGCATAATTTACTTGCTTAGATACAGACTTCTCTTACTACGAGGTAGGACTCTGGATGTCAGATACTACACTATATTATCTTTGCATCCTCAAGGTGTCTGATATATGGATGTTCAATAATTTTCTTTTAATTTTTTTTAACGTTTATTTATTTTTGAGACAGGGAGAGACAGAACATGAACAGGGGAGGGTCAGAGAGAGAGACACACAGAATCCGAAGCAGGCTCCAGGCTCTGAGCTGTCAGCACAGAGCCCGACACGGGGCTAGAACTCGCGGACTACGAGATCATGACCTGAGCTGAAGTCGGCCGCTCAACCGACTGAGCCACCCAGGCGCCCGGATGTTCAATAATTTTTTGAAAGAATTCATGAAAAAGAAAATATGGCCACTTTAACAAAATGATTCTCCACAGTAAAACTGCCTAAGTATATTCAGCCCTTTACTAATATTTAACATAGTCAAGAGTTATTGGAAACATTTTTTAAAAACATGCAAACCAATATTTGCTGCATTTGAATATCTGATAATACAAAGCAAAATTCAAAACGTGACATATAACAGTATTTAGATGGCTTTGGTAACTATCAGCAATTTGAAAGGAAATGAAAGAACTGGCTTAGCTGTTAGTCTCCATGATGTTAACACCATAATACCACACACGGTGCATATTTCTAAATTTTATTTTTACATTTATTTATTTTTGAGAGACAGAGCACAAGTGGGGGAGGGGCAGAGAGAGAATGAGACACAGAATCTGAAGCAGGGTCCAGGCTCCAAGCTGTCAGCACAGAGCCCGATGCAGGGCTCAAACCCACAAACCATGAGATCATGACCTGAGCCAAAGTTGGACACCCTATCGACTAAGTCACCCAGGTGCCCCTGTGCATATTTTTATATTTCAAGGGAAATACATTTCTTAATCTTGAGAGCAAGTGAAAGCAGAAGCATTCTTAAAGGGAATATGATGAGTAGCATAGAAATGGTTTTATAAGAAGAAGGAAATGATCTTTCCTCCTTTGGTTTGGAAAAATCAAAACATGATCTATGAAATATGTCTATTATTTTATTATTTTAACAAATTTTCATGTCATATTTTACTAACTAGTCTCAGAACTCCTTGTTAAAATTCATATGGTCTAATAAGGAAAACATGTGCAATTCCTTTCTAGTAAACACAATTTCTAAAGAGAACAAAACATTGATCTATTCCCAACATTTCATGTAAATTCCAAATTTTTAAAAATCCTAAACATCATCAACCCAAACCACATTTGCTAACATATTACAACCATTCCTTTACAGCATAAACATAAAATTAACTATAATAATGGTTGTATAATTGTGAAAATACACAAACCTTGTTTTCAACTACTATTTAACCAATGACTTCTTATAAATTTGAAAAATTAATGTAATAAATCACAGATTCTCCTGTATATGCTGTAAACAAAACACATTTTATGTAGATTATTTCATTTAATTTTAGTAACACCCTCAAAGAAGCAAATGTGACCATTACAGTTATTTACAGGAGGAAACTAATGTTGGGAGAAGTTATAAACATGTCTAATATCACACAACTTGTCACTTGCAGAATAAGGACCCAAAGTTAGGTCCTAGGATTCTAATTCTTGTGAATTCTCCCATCCATCTACCCACCCACCAAATACTGCTTTCATCTTTAAGAACCCAAATTTGACAAAAAAAAAAAAAAAGGATCCATATTATTCAATACCACATAATTTACCTTTATTTATTTATTTATTTATTTATTATTATTTTTTTTTAATGAGAAAGGACAAAATTAGGATCTTGATACTTAGGCTATGTAAATAAGACAAAACCAAAATCAGGCCTCCTTAATCATGAAGCTAATGATTTAAGCAAAATCCAAACCAAAGATTCTAACATACCTTTTCTTGAATAAACTACAAAATAGAGAATCAAGATCATTATTTATTTTCACATGCCCTGGAACAGTCTGGTAACTTTCATTAAATATTTCTCACACTTCCCAGTCATCTACAATTTTGTCTACTCTTAACTAGATTCCACAATGTTAATTTCAATAGTTATTTTGATGCTCAAAAAGGATATATTATTATATATATACAATATACATATTGTATATATACATACATACATACATATATAGTAAAACCTTGGTTTGCAAGCATCATTTGTTCCAGAAATGTGCTTGTAATCCAAAGCACTTGTGTATCAAAGTGAATTTCAAGAACCATTGGTTCAGTTGTGATCATATGACATTTGGCATCATATACAACTTGTATTGCAAGACATCGCTCGTTTATCAAGTTAAAATTTATTAGAAATGTTTGCTTATCTTGTGGAACACATGCGGAGCAAGTTACTCGCAATCCAAGGCTTTACTGTATATTTTAATATTTATTTATTTATTTATTTCTAGAGAGAGCAGGAGAGGAGGAGAGAGAGAGAGAGAGAGAGAGAGCAGGAGAGGGGCAGAGAGAGAGAGAGAGAGAGAGAGAGAATCCTACAAAGCAGGCCCCACACTCAGCACAGAGCCTGTTGCAGGGCTCAATCTTATGAACCATTAGATCATGACCTGAGCCAAAATCAAGAATCAGACACTTAACTGACTAAGCCACTCAGGCGTCCCCCTCAATAGAATATTTTTACTCAGAAGAGAGAATAAGGAAGGGTATACCATATTATTTCAAGTCGCATTAATAATGCTTAAGGATTTTAGAACTAAAATTTATCATCCTATGGAAAGGTAGAATCCTACAGCAGTACTAAAATACATAGTGAAATGGTTGCATTTTCTTTTCTTGCCCTGTCGTCTCCATGTTTCAACATGGAGGTTGACTGACAATCCTTTAGGCCAACTGTTCTACATATTTATGGATCCCTGGTTTGTTACTTTTTCTCAGTGAAATTTTTTTTCATATAAAACATTGTTTCTATCCTTATACACAAGGGTAAGTTTTTCAGAATTTCAAATTTGATTAGGTAGCAAACTAACACAGTTTAGAAAGCAAAAAGCTTCACATTCAACACAAGGTAACAGTACACAATATGCTAGATGACACTATTTATTTACAAACAGACTGCACAGCAGTTTTCTAATTATGCTATGCAGAGACTCAGGAAAAACAGAAAAGCAGAGTTCCATAAAGTCTGGTGTTAAGTCAGGGGAATGGTACATAGGGGTGGAATTCATATGTTCTGAGTGTGTAGCATGGCAATGGCTGGGAGGTGGGATGCACGAGTTGGGGAAGCAATATTAGTTGTTAGATGCCAATTACAACCCTAAGGAAGCATCTAAAAATTGTACTTTAATGGGCAGCATGACCCAGACCTGGCCAACATCTTAATTCCTTGCTTATAAAGCATTTTCAATTTGGTCTACCAAAGGATTCATCTCCTTTCTCTACCTCTCACCCAAACCAGCCAAGGACCATGCCCCTGATTCTACAATGGAAAATAGAGGAAATGCAACTGTTATAAGGTTAATTGTTTTATTTTATGGTACACATATGTGTCATAATGTAGAAAAATGACCCATAAAATAATCACTTTTACTGAAAATAGAATATTACCCATACCCTCAACTCATCTTGTGTAACTCAAAAAATAAAAACATTACTTTTTAAAGGGAGCTAGGGGGAAGTCAGTATCTGGTAAAATTAAGTAGATAGCTATTCTGTTTTCATCCAAATAAAAAAATGGGATTAAAACAAAATAAAATAATATAAAATAATGTATAAGACTATAGATTCATTCTTTATGTTGATCTTCTTTATGTGTGATTTTAATCTCACTACCCCATGGGTCTCTTTTAGAAAAATCAATACTTCAGTTTGTCAAAGATAAAATACACTGTGTGTTGATTTCACTGTTTTGTCCATTTGATTTACCAGCAGAAACAAAACAAAATTTTAAGATTACAGTGCTTCATAACAAGTCCAGCCCAAAGTAACTCTTGGCCTCATCAGAGTTTAATGAGACATTCAATCTAAGAAATAAACTGAATGACATTTTGGGTTCATGCTTAACGAAGCAGATATCTACAGAAGCTCTAGATTGCAATAGTGTTCTTATAATCTGTGAAGAATAGGACAGGAGAATGTCATCGATCATTTGGGACAAAATGGCACTCTGTGGAATAGAAACTGTTAAACATCAGTAGTTCCTGGTCTCAATCATGGCCCAGAACTGGTTTCTTGTTATGTCAGTACCATAAAATAGTTTCCATGTGTCCATGTTAATTCCATAAATCAGCATCTCATCAATGTCATAACTACATAACAACAGATAGTGTTTGTGAAACTCCAGAAGGAGCAGAGCCAAGACAAATACAACGTGAGAAAAGTAACATACAAAAATAAATAGGAAATACTGACATTTTCCTGCACCGAAAATGAAAGTAGGTGTGGCATGTCTAAAAGAAATACTAAGAGCTATACTAGTTGACAGGAGAATTCTTCTGTTCACATCATATTGAAAGGAGAATAATAAGTGGTCATACAGATTGGATGTAGTTATCATATAATAATAGTTCTGATAGGCCTACAAACTCAATTGGCATCTATGATTCCAAATCAAGTTATTTCACTATACAGTTAACCGAGAATAAGTTTAAACTGCATTACTATTTGCAAATACAAATATACTAAATAAACCACAATTACAATTCTTGATAAGCTTTGTGAAAATTATAATCATATATCTATAATTAAACAGAAAATAGCAAAACATTTACAGTGAATACATGTTATAAAAAGAATTTATATGAAATAAAGAGCAAAACATTTGACCTCAATCAATAAATGGACAAAATAGAAAAGAAGTGGTATAGTTAATTTAAAACATCGGAAGGTATTCTCTTTCATTCATAGTCTCAGGAATTTATAAGAAATTACCACTGTATAATTATTAACACATTTATTTATTTATTTATAATTTATTTTATTTTTATTAAAAATTTTTTAAATGTTTATTGTTGGGGGAGAGAGAGAGAGAGAGAGAGAGAGAGAGAGAGAGAGACAGAGTGTGAGTGGGGGAGGGGAAGGGAGAGAGGGAGACACAGATTTCAAAGCAGGCTCCAGGCTCTGAGCGCCAAGCACAGAGACTGATGCGGGGCTCGAACTCACAAATTATAAGATCATGACTTGAGCCAAAGTTGGATGCTTAACCAACTGAGCCACCCAGGAACCCCAACCCAATTGTTTAAAAGTCTCATTTTTTATTTTCACATTTTATTGAATTTGTGTGCTCATTTCTTTTCATGATCAGCTGCTTCAATCCCTCTTTGGAAGTAGGACTAACATAAACAAAGTAGATAAAAACTTTTTTTTTTTTTTGAGGTTGTGGGGAAACTGATATATGATCGTGTTCCTTTAAGCAACCTTTCTGGAGACAATTTTTCTTGAAAATTCAAGAGCAGAAAAATGTTTGCACGTCTTGGCACATCTCAGAGAAATAAAGCAAGGAAAGGTATATATAGTTAAAGAGAGAAATTATGAAGTTATTTTCAGTGGTGAAAGGTTAGAGGTCTTTGTGTCTTGTAGTACAATACAGAGTTGATAAAGTTTGGCATATCAATTTGAGTCAAGAGTACACAATATATAAAAATAATTAAGAATATGTAGGCACACAGAAAGAATATCATGCTTTAAAAATACTAAGTGTAGGTGGGCCTGGGCGGCTCAGTCTTTAAGCATTCAACTCCTGATTTTGGGTCAGGTCATATCTCATGGTTCGTGGCATAGAGCCCTGTGACAGGATCTGTGCTTGGGATTCTCTCTTCCTCTCTCTCTGACCCTCCCTGACTCGCACTGTCTCTGTCTCTCTCAAAATAAATGAATAAATCTAAAAAAATAAAAATATAAAGTGTAATAAATTCATACAAAAACCATATAATTCTATAAACATTGCCTATGGACAAACACTGGTGCAAAAAAAAAAAAACTTAAAAATAGAGAAAAAAAGTAATGATCAAGTCTTAGATTCTTGAGATAGGGGAGAATGAACAACATCCTTTTGTTTCTTTAATGTTATAAAATAAATGGGTGCCTGGGTGGCTCAGTTGGTTAAGCAACTGACTCTTGATTTTATCTCAGGTCATGATCTCACAGTTTGTGGGTTCGAGCCCCGCATTGGGCTCCATGCTGACAGTGCGGAGCCTGCTTGGGATTCTCTCTCTTTCTCTCTCTCTCTGTCTCTCTCAAAATAATAAACTCAAAAAATAAAATAAAATAAAATAAAATAAAATAAAATAAAATAAAAATTTAAATAATGCAAAGTCTTACATAATAGTCCAATTAATTTTGGTCCAACAGAATGAATATCAGCATCCTACTCAAAAGATATTTTTGTAAGAATTTTTTTGGAATATTTTATTATCTTTATATACTCAGAAATTCCACACATTCCTCCCTAAATATATATTGCCACAGAAAACAGACTATGGTTCACATTACATTTTTATAAAATTTTGTCAAACACTCCCTTTTGGCAAAAGTAGCTAACAGAGAAAAGCAACTCTTATATAATAGTAGCTAATGCATTAATTAGATCCAAACTAGTCTGAAAATAGACTGACAACAATTAAGCAAATTAAATTCTATTTTGAAGTGAAATTTATTCTTAAAATCTAAATCACAGAACTGGTTGACTCCTCGGGTTAATCTGCCTTCAAGGAGGTAAATATATAATCAACAAAGATAAGTGGGTTTCTCTTCTTTTCTTGAGTTTGAGTGATTTTTTTAAACAGGGTCCATGTCTTACTTGCTTATATTATTATATATATATATTATTATATATATAATTAAATATATATTATATATTATATTATTATATTCTAATCACTTATTATAGTGTTGGCCACACAATAAATTCTGAATGGATGGATATAAAGAAAATTTCTAGGGAAAGACAGCCATTTTTTTTTTTTTCATTTCCATGATTCACCCTGGTAGTAAAGTTCTTCTTTTTACAAATTAAAAGAAGAATTTTAGGGGCACCTGGGTGGTTCAGTCGGTTAAGTGTCTGATCTTTGCTCGGATCTGATCTCATGGTTTGTGGGTTCAAGCCCTGCATCAGGATCTGTGCTGACATCTTAGAGCCCGGAACCTGCTTCGAATTTTGTCTCCCTCTCTCTCTCCCCCTCCCCCACTTGTGCTCTTTACCTCTCTCTCAAAAATAAATAAACATTAAAAAAAATTAAAACAAGAATTTCAGTAGGAAAATCACCACTGCACATGGTTTTGTCTACTAAATATATGGGTAATGGATGATAATCAAAACTTACAGAAAGTGTTATGTAGCTCCTTGAAGCTTATTAATCAAGCACTAGGCAGAAGGTAAGACAAATCTTACTATTTCAACTTGATGTACAAAAAGAACAATATGGGTCAAATTCTGGTTCTTTGACTTCCTAGCTTTGTAACTTTGGGCATGTTAATGTCTCAGTTTTATTACCTATAAAATGGAATGATAATGGTTCTTACCCTCTAAAGGTTGTTTTAAGGATTAAATTAATTCATTTAAAACACTTAGAACATATCAACATGAGCTTTAACCATCATCATTGTCACCACTCTTGTTATTATTGTTGTTGCTACAAATTTCCCATAGACAATATTAAAAGATGCCCATCAGAGTACTTGCTGGAAGAGTAGCTTTCAACCTAACTTGATTTTATATTATGTTTACAATGTTAAAGTATTGCAGTGTAACTGTGTAGACAGTTATATGGTATCTATACTATATGATTGATAAAAATTTTACTATATTGATTTTAAATAAGTGATTAAATTAAATATGTGAATCCAGTTTGGCTATTATTTTGGTTAAAAACACCAATAAAGATACTGCTAGCATGATGAAGGATTGGTTAGGAGCAGTGCCAAAATTCAATAAAATGAGAGTATGTTTAGACTTATTGTCCAAGAGATTGGCAGTGGCAAATACGAGGAGGCAATGAGGAGGTAATTGGATGTCACTACAAGATACTGAGGTCAGAATGAGGGAGATGCCAAAATCCAGAGCATATTTAGAAAACATAGTCATGGTAATTTGTAACTGAGACACAGAAACAAGGTCACAGGATATTAAAATATTTTAGTATTAAAATAACTCTGCCAAATGATATCATTCCTGCAAAGGATGCTTTTAATGAGTGGGTCTGACCCATAGCATCTTAAAAGCACTCCATCACCCTGGATAGTTATGACTATCTTGATTTTTTGGGTCAAACATACTGCTTTAAAAGTCACCAATTTTTAAAAAATTGTTCTAGCATTGGGGTGCCTAGGTGGCTTAGTCGGTTAAATGTCCAACTTCAGCCCAGGTCATGATCTCACAGTTCGTGGGTTTGGGCCCTGTGTCAGGCTCTGTGCTGACACCTTAAAGCCTGGAGCCTGCTTCAGATTCTGTATCGCACTCTCTCTCTGTCTCTCCCCTGCTTACGTTCTGTCTCTGCCTCTCAAAAATAAATAAACATTAAAAATTTAAAAAAAAGTGCTTTAGCATAATCTCAGCAGAACTTAAAAAATGTCAAATGAAAAATGAATATGTTTATTACTCAGTATCACAGAAGATATGACTAAGATACAAAGATAGTATAAAGTGACCACTTGAATATGTGCATTATACATGCCTCTATATATTTTGTATGCATTTTCCAAGTCTTTTAATGTGCCCAGCTGAAAAAGATTTTATGACACAAGTATCCAATTCCCTGATTAAGCTCTACAATGAGTATGAAGCAATGCTTTAGGACTCCATGAAAAGTATATTCACAATCATTCCAATATATAAATGATCTTTTTATAATGTGTAATTTTCAGAAGCAGTCCAGAAGAGGCAGAATTGGAGAGTGGTGATAAAAAAAGGCATATACTTTTAATACACTTGGTCTATGTCTTTTAAAAGTAGGTAACTTTTAAAAAGTACTTATGTCAAGAAAGGAAGTATAAGAGACCATATATTCAGATTTCTTCATGGCTAAAAAAGTTTCAAATAATTCAATTCCAAAAAAACCCCAGTAAAAGCCAAAACATTAAGTTGCTATTGATATCACCATGGTTTAAGGAGGTCTCCTTTCCCACTCCCCATCCAGTTTTGCTTCAAATCAGACCTGAAAACAGCAGTTGGTATGAAAAGGTCCCTGCTTCAGTGCTGAGAAGACTAATATTTCACAAAAACTAGAACTTTCAGGTATAAAAAAAAAGAATGAAAATAGAGGTTGCTTCAATAAAGGGACAAGAAGCATGATGTGAAAGAATAAATGTTCCTAGAGCAAGATTTCCATAAATGTTTGTCTGGCAGACTGAAATGCAGAATTACTGTCACTGGCAAATATTAGTATACATTTATAAATAATATTTTATATATAGGCACATATGTGTGTATATTGTGTGTGTAAATATATATATATATATACACACACATACATACATACATACATACATACATACATACATACATTTATTCCGCATGTAAATATGGAACAAAGCAATTTTAATTATATATCATGAAAAAACAAGTTATTTTTACAAACCCTGTTATCAGTTTTTATGCTAAAACATCAGAAAACAATCCTATGAGGTAATTGTTTAGATGAAGGGTGGCTAATTATTGTAAGGGGAGATTGCAAAAATAGAAAAAGGGAAAAATTCAGTGAGCACTGTCTTCCTGCTAAAACATGCTGATGGCTGGTTTCTTCTTCCTACCAGCTACCCACCCCAACTCCACCTTCCTAAGACGCCTTATTTTCTGGTTGTTAATTCTTCTTTCTACATTTACTTCACCTCACTTTTAATAAAACTTTACCACTGCTCACATGGTAACCTAATATATTTGAAATATAAAGTATATCTCCCACTTTCCTTTCTTAGCAGGGTACAATGCTGTCAAAGTGTGAGGGCGTTTGTGAGTTGTCAGTAATGGAGATATCAAGTGAGTATGTTGGGGAATCACTGTAACTTTATGATAAAGGAGAGCAACATTGCTTAAACTAAGTAGGTAAAGTTCAATATGTTTGTTTAAACTCATCAAGTGCTCACTTGTCTATACTTAGCACTGCACTAACAGATAAAAATGTGGTAGCTGGTATAGATTCTTTGCCTGAAGCACTCATAATTTTCATGAAATGAAAGAACAGAAGAACCAATATACTTAGGGCATTGTTGATGATTCCATAAACCTGTAAATGACATTTTATATAAGGATAAGGATTTATTGATCATAAATGTATGCACAAATTCAAATACATTTATGCTTATATATATGCATAATAAATATCAAATTAAATAAATTCTAGTTTCATACCTTCTGCAAATTTTTATGGGAAAAACTACTGTGACAATTTACAATACTGGATAATTTTTGCTTAGGAGAGATGTTAAAATATTATATTCCTTATATACACACATATATACACATACATACATTATACATGTGTATATACAGTATATATATATATATATATATATATATTTTTTTTTTTTTCTTCCCCTCACACTGATTTGACCAGCATGTCCAAAGAAATAGCATTCTTTGGTTTTTTATATCTCTCTCCAGAGTCATCCAGTGAGATTTTTGTTAAACATGAGATGAGCTTCTGAACATTCATGACACATGCACCAGAATCATTCTTTCCCACTGTCTTTTGAAAGAAGCAAATGATATTCAGTTGACTACCATGAATCTAACAGTCTCTTTGCCTGAGTCCTATAGGGCTCTGTGAATGACGCACACATAACTGGCTTGCTTCAGAAAACTGAACAGTCATTTCTTTCTTATTTATTTGTATTCAACTAGAAATACACAAGACTTGGAAAACACAAAAATAGTAATTAACATAACTTGTTTTGAAAGAACAACCTAGTCAAGTAGCATTTGCAAATATCTTAGTCCTTGACTGTCAACTTGGTTGTGGTCAAGATCATAAAATGATCTGAATGCTTCAAACTTAACCTAGAGAAATGGTGGAAGAATAGCAATCATTCAGTTGAAGATACTAATGCTGTAACCTATATATATCACCCTTCCCTGCCCCTGGTAAACAAAAGAATGGAAACAAATGTCATCAACATTAAGTGAGGCATCTTAAATGTATTTTATTTTATTTTATTCTATTTTATTTCATTTTATTTTATTAATTTAATTTAATTTTATTTTATTTTTTAATGTTTATTTATTTTTTAAGAGATGGAGAGACAGAGTGTGAGTGGGGAAGGGGCAGAGAGAGAGAGGGAGATACAGAATCCGAAGCAGGATCCAGACACTGGGCTGTCAGCACAGAACCTGATGCCGGACTTGAACCCACCAGCTGTGAGATCATGACCTGAGCTGAAGTTGGACGTTTAACTGACTGAGCCACCCAGATGCCCCTTAAATGTATTTTAAATATAGATATAGCTAATTTTCTACTACAGAATTCTTTTTTAAAAAATTTTAATGTTTATTTATTTTGGGGAGAGAGAGTGCACAGAAGCAGGGGAAGGTCAGAGAGAGAGGGGGAGACAGAATGTGAAGCAGGCTCCAGGCTCTCAGCTGTCAGCACAGACCCCAATGCAGGGCTCGAACTCACAAACCCGTGAGGTCATGACCTGAGCCAGAGTCAGATGCTCAACTGACTGAGCCACCCAGGTGCCCCAACTACAGAATTATTTTTAAAGAAGTAGACTAATTATTTTTAATATCCTGAATAAATTATAAGATACCTGAAAAAGCTTATATGAATAATTTACACTATAATCTTAGATGAATAACCATCCAAATGTTTCTTTTTATGTACCTAGATTACTCTAATAAAAAGTATTCTTAAAATGAGGCATAGGTACAAATTGAAGCACATACATTAGGTATTAGGAAGTTTTGAGAAAATACATAAAAATAAAATAATGCATAATTGGAGAAAGAAAACTAAATGGAAGGTGGATAGAAGAGGTTACTTCTTGTGCTGCCACTGCCTCTTTTGCTCACCATACCCACATGCTACCTCTATGTCCCCTCATGTGCCAGAAGAAAAACGCTTACTAATTCATACATGTGTGGTGAGAACACATTATATTCCCCAAGTGATGTGTTGAGTTATATAGAAATAAATCATAAATTGCAGAGTATACTTTATAACCATCATATGCAATGAATATTATAAAAGTTTCTCTAATCCTGATATAATCCATCAATCTGCCTCATAATCAAATAATGAAAATAATACAGTTAATTCACTATAATTAGTGGGATGGGTCAAATATTTTATTAGGAAAACTTTTTTCATTTTCATTTCTAAATGAAATTGCATGTACATCAGATTTAAAAACATATTCTCAACATAGAAATCTTTTGAATAATTATACAATCCATTTTCTATATTTTAATCTTGAAAGTTGTTGGTAAAGGGAATAGTGAGCATTTTTCCTCTTTGTAACAAATGTCTGGTGGTAGCTCAAAATTGAAGCATTTCATGTTATTTCTTCCTTCTTTACTAACATTTGATGACAAATCCCTCACTATTAGTCTTGTGAATTTCATACTACTAGAACCATATTTTCTTTCAACAGATTTCTGTTAGCATCTGATGATATCCTAATGCCACAGTCTTCTGTTATATCCTGCTTAGCTTTAAAACAGATAAGAAGGCAGTAACACGGAACTGAATAAAGCAAGGTAAAATACAATACTGAAAATCAACTGTTTTATTGTTCTTCATCCATGCATTGCAATATAACAAAACTACACACACATACCCACTCGTGTGTGCATATTTTTCTATGTGTATAATTATAAGCTACCAAGCTTTGCAGTCCTATGCAACTGTCGCCATGTGTTTCAGGTGACTAATACTTTATTTTTTTAAATTTTTTTTTAAAGTTTATTGATTATTGAGAGACAGAGAGACACAAAATGTGAGCAGGGGAGGGGTAGAGAGAGGGGAAGGCACAAATTCTGAAGTAGGCTCCAGGCTCTGAAGTGTCAGCACAGAGCCCAATGTGGGGCTTGAACTCATAAACTGTGAGATCATGACCTGAGCTGAAGTCAGTCGCCCAACCAACTGAGCTACCCTGGTGCCCCTCAGGTGACTAATACTTTCTTAAGACGTGAATAGTATGTTCTTTCATATGTTTTATCCCACAGTTTTTAATTACATGCAATCAAATCTTACCAGGATTGTTTTATTTTATTTTGAAAAGTAATGGCATCATATCAAATAATTGTGCTTTATTTACACATTTATTTGTTCATTTATTGTTTTTATTTGCCTATAAGTTGACTATTCAGCTATTGATATAAGCTCTTCTGTTTATAAACATACAATCACACTTATCACTGTCCCATGGATGCCTAGTCTTCTTTTTTCTTTTAAAAACAGATTGCATTAGCTTCCTTTCTATTTCACTTATATGCAGAACACAATATTTCAACACCATGAATTTGCAAAATGGTAGACTAGTGTGGGTTATCTTAGGGTTTGAAATACTTTATATTTATCACCAATCTATCTTCTTTTAATCATTTCCCATTTTACCAATGAGACCAGTGAACGGTAATTTCCAAAACACAGCTCAAGGGACTATGTTGTACTTAAGTTACATTTTAATATCAAAATAGAAACTTATTCTGATGTCCATAATTTCTGAATTGTTATAAAATATGTCTGGATGTTACATATGTTTTAACTATTTCCCACAATATAACCCTTGATTTTTAATTGTTTTTATACCTTTTTTGTAGATTATAGAATTTCCTAATTAATATGTAACTAGTAAACTTTACCTGTAGTTTTTCCCTAAGCTTTTATGTGTAGTAAGCCCTACCCTATCCTAAGATCAGACAAGAGTCATCTACGGTTTTATTCTCTTCCTTTTATTGATTTATTTTATTAACTTTTGCTTTTCTAATCTACATGGAAGGCATTTATTTTAGCATATGGTGTGAGGCTGGGACCTAATCACCCCTATCCAAATAGTTTAACCAATTATCACAGAACTATTTACTACTGTTAACTATTAACTATTCTTGAAGAACATAGTTTGAGTTTGGGAAATGATATGGATGGAGCTAAAGTAAGAATGGGCCTTTAAAATCTGAATGTGGACTAACTCTCTCGCTAACATACTTAATATGCTCCTGCATAGTGTTAAACTATAAAATGGCTCATTTACTCGAGTTTATAATTTTATGCTTAATTCAGGCTTAAACTCTAAAACAATAATATTTATTCTCTCTCCTCCCCTTTCATCATGGTATTTGAAATTAAGTTATTCCAGAAGGCGGAACCACTAAAACAAATATGACAATTTGAAAACATTTCTAGGATGTTAAGATGGGAATGGGATGTGTGACTAAGAATGATATCACTGTCACAGAGGGAAGGGTAAGACATATTTTAAGAGTAATATGCAAAGAGAAGCACTAGCATGGAGCTGATATGCAGAACAAATACACGACTTAAAAGTCATATGACATGAAGGTCTAGACCTGACTCTGCCACTAGCTAGCTAATTCTGTAGTTTGGGTTACATCACTTAAATATATGAGCTTCAGTTATGCCATTTATAAAATGGGAATAAAAGCACCTATGTCTTCACAGTGTTATTGAGAAAAACAAAGTCTAACAACATATGTAAAAGATGCACTGAAAACCAAACCAAAAAACTCCACAAACAAACAAAACCCCCCCAAAAAACAAAAACCAGATGTGTGTATTATAATAAAGTATCATTATATAAAGTATTATACAAATTAATAAAGTATCATTATATAAAGTATTATACAAATATAGATTGTTATGATCACAACAAACTTACAGACCAAGAATTAGAACTCATCATACATAGGATTTAAATTTTCTACCTGGCTTGAATATTCTATATCCACCAGAGAAAACAAACTGAGTAGGCATTTTCTTGGGTCAGATTATAATTTGTGAGGATGTTAAGACCCTGCTTGGGGTCACCTGGATGGCTCAGTCAGTTGAGTGGCCAACTGTTCATTTCAGCTCAGGTCATGATCTCACAGTCGTGGGATCAAGCCCCACATTGGGCTCTGCACTGAGTGTGGAACCTTCTTAAAATTCTCTTCCTCTGTCCTTCACCCCCGCTTACATTCATTCATATTCATTCTCTCTCTCTCTCTCTCTCTCTCTCAAAAAACAAAACAGAAACAAAACAAAACAAAACAAAAAAACCCAAACCAAAAAAGAACACAAACAAAAACACACAAAACAAAACAGAGCAACAACAACAACAAAACCCTGCTTGATAAACAGAAAAATAAAATAAATGAATGTAACATATGAGTAAACGCATTATACCAGTAACTTCAGCAAAAAATGAAATAGCTTTTCTAACATTAGGAGGCAGCCAAGTAGAATGCAATCCATGTCTTTTTAAAATACAAATGGGGGGACAACTTAGTCCTAGTACAAGGACAGTAAAATACCTTAAAGTTTTGACAAGACAAATAAATGTACCTTTAATTCACTTCAATAAAAATAAGAAATGAGTCAGTAATTTAAAAATTTTTTAATGTTTATTTTTGAGAGAGAGAGAAAGAGAGAGTGTAAGGCAGGGGGGAGCTTAGAGAGAGGGAAACAGAATCCAAAGCAGGCTCCAGGCTCTGAGCTGTCAGCACAGAGCCCAGCACGGGGCTCGAACCCATCATGACCTGAGCTGAAGTTGGATGCTTAATCGACTACACCACCCAGGCACCCCAGAAATGAGTCAATAATTTAAAAGTGCTTAACAAATAACTGTGTAATGAAGGTGACCAAATGTAACACTGACATATCAAAATATGGAAAGTATGAATCTTAAGAAAAAAAATAAAAATGAGAAAGTTAAGGTTAATTAAAACACATAAATATGTTATTTAGGAAAAATAGCAGGAAATTGATCACTTTATTTAGAGCTGTGGTCTAGAATTATGGATGCTTGTGTTCTGGTTTTAATTTCATGGTTTTCCGGTAGTGGATCTTGGATAACTCTCTTTACTTCTTGAGGCCTTACTTTTCTCAAATGTGAAATAAGATGATTGTGATTACATTAAATCAGCTGTTCCCAGGTGTTAGTATTCCAGAAAGGATGCCAAAATGATGATGATGATGATGATGATGATAATGATGATGATTAATTTCTATGCTGCCAAATTGGGCTCTTATTTTAAAAGGAAAATTATTATTTATCATCATTGCTCTCATAAAAGTAGGTTTTTTACTATGAAAAGTGATGGAAAGGAAATAATCTAAAAATAAAAGAAACGATAAGAACCACATGATCCTTTCAATAGATGCAGAAAAAAAAATATTTGACAACGTATGACATCCAAGCATGATAAAAAAAATAACTTTCAGCAAAGTAGATTAGGAGGGAACATACCTCAATATAATAAAGGCCATATATGAAAAATCCACAGCTAATATCATACTCAATGAGGAAAAACTGAGAACTTTCCTCTATGGTCAGGAACAATACAAGTATGTCTACTCTCACCACTGTTATTTAACATAGTACTGGAAGCCCTAGCCTCAGCAATCAGACAACAAAAAGAAATAAAAGGCACCCAAATCAGCAAGGCAGAATTCAAAGTTTCACTATTTGCAGATGACATGATAATACATAGAAAACCCAAACGACTCCACTGAAAAACTGCTAGAACTGATACATGAATTCAGTAAAGTCGCAGGATACAAAATCAGAGTACAGAAATGTATTGTATTTCTAAATACCAGTAATGAAACAGCAGAAAAAGAAATTAAGGAATCAATACCATTTACAATCTACACATTAAAAATACATTTTATGTTTATTTATTTTTGACAGAGAGAGAGAGAGAGAGAGAGAGAGAGAGAGAGAGAGAGAGAGACTGTGAGTGGGGGAGGGACCGAAAGAGAGGGGGACACAGAATCTGAAGCAGATTCCAGGCTCTAAGCTGTCAGCATAGAGCCTGACACGGGTCTCAAACCCACGAACTGTGAGATCATGACCTGAGCCAAAGTCGGACACTTAACCTATTGAGCCACCCAGGCCCCCTACAGTCTACACATTTAATGCAATATCTAAATACCAATGGCATTTTTCACAGAGCTATAACAAAAATCCTAAAATTTGCATGGAACCACAAAAGATCACAAATTGCCAAAGAAACCTGGAGGAAGAAAAGCAAAGCTGGAGGCATCACAATCCAAAACTTCAAGTTATATTACAAAGCTATAGTAATCAAAACAGTATAGTACTGGCACATAAAGAGACGCATAGATCAATGAAACAGAACAGAAAACCCAGAAATGCACCCACAACTACATAGTCAATTAATCTATGACAAAGCAGGAAAGAATATCCAATGGAAAGAGTCTCTTCATCAAATGGTGCTGGGAAAACTGGACAGAAACATGCAAAAGAATGACTTGGACAACTTTTTTATACCATACAAAGAATAAATTCAAAATTGATTAAAGACCCAATTGTGAGACTTGATCCCATTAAACCGTAGAGGGGAACACAAGCAGTAACCCCTTTGAAGGCAGCTGGACCAACTTCTTTCTAAAAATGTCTTCTGAAGCAAGGGAAAACAAAAGCAAAAAGAAACTATTGGGATGACATAAAAATATAAAGCTTTGGCAGAGCAAAGCAAACCTATGGAATGGGAGAAGATATTTGTAAATGACACATCTGATAAAGGGGTAGTATAAATAATAAAGAACTTATCAAACTCAACACTCAAAATACAAATAACCCAATTGAAAAATGGGCAGAAGATATTAAAAGACATTTATTCAAAGAAGATATCCAGATGGCCAACAGACACATGAAAAGATACTCAACATCACTTCTCATCAGGGAAATACAAATCAAAACTACAATGATATGTCACCTCACACCTGTAAGAATGTCTAAAATCAACAACAGAAGAAACAACAGGTGTTGGGAAGGATGTCAAGAAAAGGAAAACCTCTTGTACTGTTGGTGGGAATGGAAGCTGCTGCAGCCACTCTAGAATTCAGTATGGAGGTTCCTCAAGAGGTTAAAAATAGAACTACCCTATGATCCAGCAATTGCACTACTACTACTAATTCAAAGGGATACTTGCATCCCAATGTTTACAGTAACATTATCTACAATAGCCAAATTATGGAAACAGCCTAAGTGTCCATAAGCAGATGAATGGGTAAAGAAGTGGTGTATATATACAATGGAGTATTACTCAGCCATAGAAAAGAATAAAATCTTGCCATTTGCTATGACATGGATGGAGGTAGATTTATACTACGTGAAATCATTCAGAGAAAAACAAATAGCATATGATTTCATTCATGGTGGAATTAAGAAACAAAACAAAGAAGCAAAGGGGAAAAAAAGTCCAAGAAGTGGACTCTCATTGTAGAGAACTGATTACTACCAGAGGGGAGGTGGTTAGGAAGATGGGTTATATTTTTGATGGGGATTAAGGAGTGCACTTGTGATGAGCCCTGGGTTTTGTGTGGAAGTTTTGAATTAGTATATTGTACACCTGAAACTAATACTACACTGTATGTTAACTACCTGGAATTTAATGCTTATTTATTTTTGAGAGAGACAGAACATGAGAGGGAGAGGGCAGAGAGAGTGAGAGACACAGAATCATAAGGAGACTTCAGGCTCTGAGCTGTCAGCACAGAGCCCGATGTGGAGCTCAAACTCACGAGCAGTGCGATCAAGACCTGAGCCGAAGTCAAGATTCTCAACCGACTGAGCCACCCAGGCACTCCACTACCTGGAATTTAACTAAAACCTTTAAAAAAAGGTAATATAATTGAAATCAGGATCATAAAGATATATTTTCACTCCCATGTACACTGAAGCAATATTCACAAGAGCCAAGTAATGGCAACAGCCCAAATGTCCTCTGACAGATGAATGAATGTGGTATATACATGCAATGGAATACTATTCAGCCTGGAAAATGAAAACAATTTGCAAAATGCAACATCATGGAGGAAACTTGAAGACATTTTGCTAAGTGAAATAAGCCAGTCTATACCTTACATTTATAAGGCTGAGAGCAGGGTGGGACCCTAGTCTGTACTCCTTAATCCTGCTTCTCAGAGAATGTAAAAAGTGCTTTTTCAGTACCTATCTTCTTAGGGATTTTGAAAAGAAGGACTTTACTCAAATGCTTAAAAGAGACAAATCCAATAATTATGTAACTTTCTATTTCTATGTATGTGATCCAAGTACACGTGCATTTAACATTAAAAAAAGAGCACTATCACATAGCTAATTGGTGGTGAGGAGGAGGACTTTGTAGTATGAGGGCTAAGAACATTGCCTTCTGACTTCAGATAATGGAGTGGGGTGAGCACTGCCAATCATTCATATTGCTGATTCCAGTTCACCCAGTTCATTCAGCTCACTGTTGAGTATCCCTCTCTTTCTAAGAAGCAACATGGGACATCATTCCCAGTGAGAGTCATCCTCATGTCATCTTTCTGAAACTGCTTAGATGTGTACTTTGAAAAGTTTCTAGAAATTATACAATATGAAATCTATTAGTCTATAGTAATGATAGTATTAAAGGTGCTTGTTTCTGAATTCCCACCATGCTAATGAAACAAAAGAAGATCCATAGAAAAAATTTTAAACCTCTAAAACTTTTGTAGCATCCTAGAGTCACAAAGTTTTCCATTTACCCTGGTGATAATCTACGTCACTATAACTAAAACCCTGTACCCCTCAAGATACAGGTACTCTGGAGACCAGCACATGAGACAGACACAAAGAATGAGCTACAAATACTATGAATGCATATGGAATTTGGTTGAAAACAAAGCACATCATCAGGATCTAATAAGCAGGTGACTAGAAACTAATGGATTAAACTCTAAATCTGTTTCTGCCATTTCTTTGATATTTAAGACTGATGAAGCCACTCTGATACTACATGAAACAAACATTTTAAAATAGCATTGGAATTTTTCTCCTGAGCTAAAACATCCATGCACACAACACACTACTAAACAAGCCAAGGAAAAGTGCCCAGAGTATAAGTATGCAGCTTTTACTGCCCACATGTTGACAATCTCCGCCTCTGCAATCATATACCCGTCTAGTTAAATGTATCTCAAGGGCCTTGTCCTACAGAGGCAGGGAACACACACTGCATGCTAGTTTTAAAGGTTACAATTTCTAACAATAAATTCCACTCATTTTTTTTCTTTTACTTTTCGGCTAGGCAAAGGGAAGGATTTTTGTTTTTAAATGTTTTTTTTTTCTTATTTTTTTATTAATTTACGTGAGGCTTTGATTTTATATTTTTGGCCATTTTGGGTTAGCAATTTTGTGATAAACCAAACAACTCTATTAATATAGTAATGGAAATAGGTAGTTTTAAATGTCATTTATAATTCTCTATCCATATTTCTGAGATAAATCCAGGGATATACAGTTATTCTGCAGTGACTAGGCATTAATTAGTATGGAAGGAAGGAAGGACAGAAAGGAAGGAAAGATGGACAGAAGGAAGGACGGATGGACAGAAGGAAGGCAGGCAGACAGGCAGAAATTCTAACAAAAGTAGAACAGATTTTCAAAGAATATTATCTTCTGTGCCTTATTTTTTAATATAGCCTTCTCTCTGGTTGATACAAGCTATGGAGTCATATCTTTCTTCCATTCTTCCAAATATTACTGCTACAACACCTCCAGTGAGTCCACTTATTGATTATTCTGAATTCACATATGACTTTCTGTTAGTCAACCTTTCTCTTGACTTTCTTTCGTTAACAGTCAGGGTAATGTCTTCATTCATCTCTTGAACATGCCTTAATACCTGAATTGTTTGTCCAGCTTTTCTCTTTCTATACCTACCCAATTTTAAATTACTGTGCACCCCTTTCTTCTTATTTTCAGCTAAAATAACTGCTTTGGCACGGTGAAGAAAAGGTAATCTTGCCAACTCCTCTGGCTGTTATTTACCTTTTTCACTTCTTAGCTTTACACTAGTACCTTGTCTAGCACATGCTCATATATATCCATGAGATTCAAGATTTGATTACTAGAGACTGTAAATTATGGTGGCAATTTCAAAGCAAGAAACATGAAAATGAAAAAGTTATAATAATTTTACACCACTCTACACAGATAATGGCTTTCCATGTTGCATGATGTGGCATAAATATGATTCTATTACCATAATAAAACAATTTGAAATTATTTTTCAAAGTATGCACATATGAATGTAATTAAAATGCTCTGAAGTACTGTAAATCCAAACTAATTTAGAGGACAACCTTTGTTGCTTTTATTGGAAAACTAATATCTGTCCGGTATTAAAATTATGCAGAACTCAATTAATTTCATTCCTGTGGTGGTTAAACTATGTACTCATTATGGAACAGTCTGTAGTTAAATTAAAACAGTATAGCAAACTTTCGGTAAGTTTTTAACAAATAAGTTTATCTAACTCCCTTTTCCTTTTCATCCATAAAACTACTAGCTGAACAGGAGGAATCAAGAGTAAAGGCATTTTCTTATGTTCGCAGCTATTTTTACTGAATGGAGAAGCCTATTGCTCTTGCTTCCTGCTCATGTTATGTAAGTCCTTCCAATCTGCTTTTAACATCCTCCTGAACCTGTTCTGTGAAGATCACTAATAACTATGTCATCACCAAACTTGAAGACCTGACATTATTTTATATTTGTCAACTTCTTTGTAGAAGTTGCTGATTTTTTTTTTACTCCCAACTTTTCTTTAAAAACACTTTTTCCCCTTGGCTCCTGAAACATAGCATCAGTTTTGTTTATCCTCTCTCTTTCTTAACACTCTCTTGGCAAGTTCTTGTCAACCCCTATCCTTAAGGTAGGCATTATTCTCCAAGATTTTATCTGAAAGCCCTTTCTCTTCTGTTCCAGACTTTTAAAAAAATTCATCTGTTATGTTTTTGGTAACAACTCCCAAATTTCTCTCAAAGGTAGGAATGCTAACTGTATGCTTTAAATCTCTCAGAGTATGGGAGCACCATTATAAACCCATCACCATTTCATTTCTAGCCTCTCACTCCAGTTGATATTATTCCTTACTTCTTTGTTTCCAAAAAGAGCATCAACTTTCAACCATTTTGGCTCAGTTTTTACTTATTATCTGGTTATTGTTCTCCCCTGTCTCCTATTTTGTCAATTTCCCATTCTACCACTGGACTGTTTATTTCATTAACTACAAACCAATTAAAATATTCAACACAACTCAGAGGGAAGGCAATGATATCTACTTAATTGGCCTTTAATCCCTACCGCTTCCCCTGATATATTCTCCATACTTCTGTCAGATTAAGTGGCAGTTTAGGATTATACTTCTTGGTATTGCCAAGTGGTAATATCTACTATATAAATGCCAAGGTTGTCATGTTGTATAAAGTCACTATTCCATTGAATCTGTATGGGAAAAAGCCACAAAAATGTGGGTAGAGTGGTATTTCACAGACAGAATGAGGTCATTCCTGGTAATAGTGCCCTCAAGAAAAAGCATGCCTTCCATTCTAGAAACAGGAATTCAGAAAGTAGTCCTTAGGTAGACAGCCAAGAGGACACGATTCTCTTGTTCTATATTCAAGGGTCATAGAATCTGGGATGATTATCTTAGTGACACTCAAAACATGGAAGCAGACCAAAATGGAAATGATGAGTCAAGGCAAAATCTCTCATTTTTCATAGGTCTCCGTGCGGAATGGATCAGGCCCTGTAGGCCACATTAGCTAGAGGGAGATTCAAATTCTATACTTTGCAAGCCAGTTTTTTAAAGACATGTTATAATTTCCCTGGTTATGATGTAGGAAAAGTTTTGATTAAATTATCAATATTCCCTGGGGTGCCTGGGTGGCTCAATTGCTCAAGCACCAATTCTTGGTTTCGACTCAGGTCATGGTCTCATGGTTCATGAGTTCAAGCCCCATACCGGGCTCTGTGCTGACAGCACAGGGCCTGCTTAGGATTCTCTCTCTCTCCCTTGCTCTTTGCCCCTTCCCCTGCTTGCATGCACACTCGTGCACTCTCTCACTCCCTCTCTCTCAAAATAAATAAATAAATGTAAAAAAATTATCAATGTTTCCTAATTGTGTTAAAAAAAATTGAAGGATCCTGAACTCTGCCTCATGTTTAGGTATATCAAAAAAAAAAGGATTTCATGAGCTTATAAAACATCATGCTAAAAGCCAAGAAGTAGTATGGATTATGTAAAATAATTGATGCAAAATTACTGGTAACACTTTCTTAGACAAAAACAACTAGAAAGTAGATGCATAGAATATTTTTATTACATGATGACTTTGGGCAAATTCTATACCTTTGTGAGAAAGAAACAACATATGGGCAGAATAACAGTACAGTTGGATAGCTTTCAATTTAGTTGAAAAACATAATTCAAGGATATTAATTATTACATTGGTGTCAACCTAGTAGGAGGCTTTTGATAGTTAGTCCCAGGCAATTCTTCTTGTTCCTATATTTTTTCAACATATTAATGACTCAGAAAATGTTTGAAGGTTTACTTGTTAAACTTGCAAATGACACAACACCTAAATGGATTGTAATATGATAGATGAAAGAATCAAAATTCAAAGTTTTTGTAACAGATAACAGTGCTAAGCTGAAACCAAATAAAAGTAAATATAACAGTAATAAACACAAATTTTATAGGCAGTTACAAAAAAGAAATAATCAATTACACAGGGTCCAGGATTTGGGATAATTGAACTTAACTTCAGTTTGCATTAAAAAAAAAAAAAAAAGGAATGAGTTCAGTTGACTACGGGGTCAACATGTGCACAGAGCACACAAATTATTATAAAAGCTAAAAATCTTAATGTATCATCAATAATCTAAGATGGGAACCTATTATGGCAACCTTTAAACCTATAATGTATAAGGCATTGTTCAATTGTATTCTTCAAAGATCAGATTATATTTGGAATATTAGTTAAATATGCTATGTATGGAGTATGCTATTTTAGGAGGGTCATCAACAAATTATAAAAATGAGAAGGAGAACAACCAATATTTTGGTGAGGTCAATAATCAAGGAATGGTTGACAAAAATAGGTATACAACCATAGAAAAGTACCTTGGAAAAGTGAACAAAATGAAAAGAGCTTCAAATATCTGAATAAGTATTATGAGGAACAGATTAGGTCCTGGATTCTATATTTTTGCCTCACAGAAGAACTGAGTGAGAGCTCACAGGAAGACAGATCACCATTCACAATGAAGAACATATTTTTTAATGAGCTAGAAGCCCATAGAATGTCACTGGACATGTCACTGGACATTTATCTCTCAGGGGTATTATAGAAAATACTGCTGCATTAGAAAAAAAAAGATTAAATGATTAGATGATCCTCTAAGGTCCGTTGCAACAAACAAGATTTCATTATTCTATGAAACAAGTGTTATCCTAAATCATATGAACAAACACAACTACAAAGTTTTCTACCATTTTTCAATCTGCTAACCATTCATAGTATTACAGTGTGAATGTTGTGCAAACAAAACTCCCAAATGCCTTAACAATACTAAGATAGTATTTTGAATTCATTTGCCATTCATAATGATTGGTCTCACTGAGCCCTATATGCTGTAGCCCAATTTCCCTGGTTCCAGAGGCATATCTATAAAATGGCTAGCTGGATTTAAGATTTCAGCTTCCGATCATGGAGTAGAGATTTTCTCATGTGAAACTAAGGAACAAAACCTGCCTCATTAGACTGAAATAAACACCTAAACTCTCTGCTTTACAACCTTTCTCCTACTTTTGAATGATATTAATGTATGTACGTATATATGTATGCATGAGTATATGTATGTGTGTATGTGTGTATATATACAATGTATTTATATGTGCCTACATATATATAAATGACATGACACAATAATAGAATAAAGGTGAAGGAAGAGAGAAGAGACAACAAAGCAATATGAGATATAAAACATTTTTGCAACAAAGACAAGTAACTGTCAGCTTTTAAAAGTGAAATTAGGGGAAATCCTTGTTTGTCAAGAGCCATGGCTCTGGTGGCAGACAGTTCAATAGAGAAACTATAATTGGAGTTTCATGAAAGTATGATTTACTCCAAAGTAATATTTTTTTTTCAGAATAATCTCCTTATTTAGCCACAAATAGAAAAATTAGATAAAATCTGAAAAATTGGGAAGGTCTACCTGGTATGGGGATACAGCACTAAAAATCAACAGAAGCCAGTCATAAGTTAATTGTGCACTTGGAAATTACATTTTTCTGTCTAATTGTATTTGAAGATTAGTACATTCAGTTCTGTATCAGAGAACCTACAAAATACAACTAATGTCCATTTTCTTTCTATTTTTTTGGTTGTTGTTCATGCAGCACACATTTATCTAAATGAGTACATGGCTTTTTAAATGGTAGCTGTAAAACAAAATAGCACTATTTGCATTTCAGAGTAATCAGTAATATCCAGCTTTAATTTTATCCAGAACTAAAATGGTGCTAAAGAGAATCTGTCTCATGCTGATCAGTTAAAAAATCTGAAATTATAGCTTTAAAAATCTGCTACAAAGTGATAAAAATACTTCTTGCGTGTGATATTAAATTTTATAACAGACCCAGTTTAACATTATGAAAGGCAAAAAATACACAATGTTCACCTTTTGGAAAGACTATAATCTATACAGATTTGACTTCATTTCATTATCAACCAGGACCTACTTAACCCTTTATAATTGTTTTTATTTTTTATGGGAAGGTACACTAATTTTTAATTTTAAATTTTAATGTGAATGCATTTTGCAATTTGCCTACTAGGAATAGTGTAGGCTGCCATATGAAGGGTGATTTATTTAATAATCATATCAGCCTAAAATTATTAATATTATTTTTAGATGTATTTATTTAATTTCAAGTTAGTTAACATACAGTCTAGTACTTACTGGTTTCAGAATAGAACCAAGTGATTCATCACTTATATATTAACACACAGTGTTCATCCAAAGTGCCCTCCTTAAAGCCCATTACGCATTTGGCCCATCTCCCTATACACCTCCCCTTTAGCAACCCTCAGTTTGTTCTCTGTATTTATGAGCCTATTATGGTTTACTTCCCTCTCTGTTTTTATATTATTTTTCCTTTCTTTCCCCTAGGTTCATTTGTTCTGCTTCATAAATTCCACATATGAGTGAAATCATATGATATTGTCTTTCTCTGACTTATTTTGCTTAGCATAAAACATTCTAGCTCCTTCCACATCATTGCAAATGGCAAGATTTCATTATTTTTGATGGCTGAGTAATATTCCATTGTGTAATCACTGGTATAGACACTGGGGTTCATGTACCCCTTCAAATCAGCACTCCTGTATCATTTGGATAAATAACTAGTAGTGCAATTGCTGTGGGTTTTAGGGTAGTTCTACTTTTAATTTTTTGGAGGAACCTGCATGCTGTTCTCCAAGGTGGCCGCACCAGTTTGCATTTCCACCAATAGTGATAAGTGTTCCCTGTTTTCTGCATACTCACCAACATCTGTTGTTTCCTGAGTTGTTAATTTTACCCATTCTGACAATGTGAGGTGGTATATCATTGTGGTTTTGATTTGTCTTTCCCTGATGATGAGTGATATTGAGCATCTTTTCATGTGCCTGTTAGCCATCTGGATGACTTCTTTGGAGAAGTGTCTATTCATGTTTTCTGCCCATTTCTTCACTGGATTATTTGTGTTTTGGGTGTTGAGTTTGATATGTTCTTTATAGATTTGGGGCACAATACCTTTATTCAATATGTCATTTACAAATATCTTCTCTCATTCAGTCGGTTGCCATTCAGTGTTGTTGTTTTCTTTGTTCACTGTGCAGAAGCATTTTATCTTGATGACGTCCCAATGGTTCATTTTTTTCTTTTATTTTCCTCACCTCTAGAGACATGTCTAGTATGAAATGGCTGTGGCTGAGGTCAAAGAGGTTGCTGCCTGTTTTCTCTAATAGGATTCAGGTGGTTTCCTGTGTCACATTTAGGTCTTTCATCCATTTTGAATTTATTTTTATGTATGGCGTAAGAAAGTGGTCCACTTTTATTCTTGTGCATGTAACTGTCCAGTTTTCCCAGTACCATTTGCTGAAGAGACTGTCTTTTTTTTCCATTAGATTTTCTTTCCTACTTTGCCAAAGATTAGTTGACCATAACATTTGTGGGTCAATTTCTGGATTCTCTACTCTGTTCCACTGAACTGTTTTTCCATTGATCTGTTCCAGTGTGTCTATTTTTGTGCCACTACCATACTGTCTTGATATTATAGCTTTGTAATACAGGTTAAAGTCTGGAACTGTGACGCCTTCAGCTTTGGTTTTCTTTTTCAACATTACTTTGGCTATTCAGGGTCTTTGGTGGTTCCATACAAATTTTAGGATGGTTTGTTCTAGCTCTCTAAAGAATGCTGGTGGTATTTGGATAGGGATTATATTGAATGTATAGATTTCTTTGGGTGTATAGACATTTTAACAATATTTGTTCTTCCAATCAATGAACATGGATTGTTTTTCCATTTCTTTGTGTCTTCTTCAGTTTCTTTCATAAGCTTTCTATACTTTTCAGCATACAGATCTTTTGCCTCTTTGGTTATATTTATTCCTAGGTATTTTACAGATTTTGTTGTAATTGTAAATGGGATCAATTCCTTGATTTCTTTTTTCTGCTACTTCATTATTGGTGTATAGAAATGCAATGAATTTCTGTATGTTGACTTCATATTCTGTGACTTTCCTCAATTCATATATCAGTTCTAGCAGTATTTTGGTGGAGTCTTTTGGGTTTTCCATGTAGAGTATCATGTCATCTGTGAAGAGTGAAAGTTTGACTTTCTCCTTGCTGATTTTAGATGAATTTTATTTCTTTTGTTGTCTGATTTCTGAGGCTAGGACTTCCAGTACTATGTTGAACAACAGTCATGAGAGTGGACATCCCTGTCATGTTCCTGACTTTAGGAGGAAAGCTCTCAGTTTTTCCCCATTAAGAATGATATTAGCTGTGGGCTTTTCATAAATGGCCTTTATAATGTTGAGGTATGTTCTTTCAATCTCTACTTTCTTGATGGCTTTTATCAAGGAAGGATGCTGTATTTTGTCAAATGTTTGGTTTTTTTTTCCTGTATCTATTGACAGTATCGTATGATTCTTATCCTTTCTTTATTAATGTGGTGCATCACATTGATTGATTTGCAAATATTGAACTAGCCCAGCAGCCCAGGAATGAATCCCACTTGATCATGGTGAATAATTCTTTTAATGTACTGTTGAACTTGATTTGCTGGTATCTGGGTAAGAATATTTGCATACAGGTTCATCAGGGATATTGGCCTGTAATTGTCCTTTTTAGTGGGCTCTTTGTCCAGTTTTGGAATCAATGTAATGATAGCTTCATAGAATGTTTGGAAGGTTTTCTTCCATTTCTATTTTTGGAACAGTTTTGAAGAATAGGTATTAACTCTACTTTAAATGTCTGGTAGAATTCCCCTCGGAAGCCATCTTGCCCAGGACTCTATTTTTTTTTTGGGGGGGGGGTTGTTGATAACTGATTCAGTTTTTTGGCTGGTTATAGGCCTGTTCAAATTTTCTATTTCTTCCTATTTCAGTTTTCTTAGTGTGTGAGGGTCTAGGAATTTTTCCATTTTGTCCTGATTTCCCAGTTTGTTGGCTCATAATTTTTCATAATATTCTCTTATAACTGATTGTATTTCTGTGGTGTTGGTTTTGATCTCTCCTCTTTCATTAGTGATTCTTTTCTTTTTGATAAGTCTAACAGTGTATCAATTTTGGTTATTCTTTCAATGAACCAGCATTTACTTTCATTCATCTGTTCTCCTGTGGGGTTTTTGTTTGTTTGTTTCTATATTATTTATTTCTGCTCTAATCTTTATTGTTCCCCTTCTTCTGCTGGCTTTAGGCTTGATTTTCTGCTCCTTGTCTACCTCCTTTAGGTAATCTCTGTGTTTCTGAAATTGTCCTTGCAGCATCAAAACTATTACCAAGGCCAACAAATTCAAGCACTTACTTTTTTAACCTCAACCCACTTGTTATGTCTTTATAATTTTAGATTGTTGACTAACCCCTTCTTCCTGAAGTTTTCTTCTCCATAGGTTTTGTAAACATGGCTTTAGCATTATTCCCCAACCCAGCATCTTTAACTCATCCTTCTCTAGAAACTCTTATTTCTATACTCAAATGTGGTGTTCACCGAAGTTCTTTCCTTGGCTTTCTTACTTTCTTATATTTTCTTCTGTGTTGATCTCTTTTAATGTTATAGTTTTGATTATTTACTTTGTTAATATATGGAAAATAGGTAATTATTAATAAACATGCAAACACCACATGTTCATCTCCCTATTAGGCAACTTTAGCAATATACTCAATCTACACTTCAAACTAGAGAAGTTCAAAAATAATTTCTCCCCAAATAGGATCCTTCCTCTGAAATTACTACACTTTCATTTAAAACAAAAGGCACCACTATTTAGCTAGTTGATTTTTTCATCTCCACAAAAATCTAGTACAATTGAGTCTTTTTTTCCAAATATCAGTTGCATCTTTCCTGGCTTAGGTTCTTTTTGCTCAAATTCTTGTGATAGTCTAATAATAAGTTCCTCCTACCTCACTTTTTTTTTTCTGCAACCACGTCATTCATATATATCACATCAATCTTCTTAAATTCACCTCTTATAAAATTCTTCTGCTACTAAAAATTTATCAGTGTCTCTTTTAATGCCTTTAAGTAAAATCAAAACTCCTTAAACTGGCACTCAACACTGCTCTTGATATGGTTTAAAATTTGCATTTTTAGTGAAATTTCTATCAATAAACACATCCTATGCTTTGCCAAGATGGACAACTCATGGCTTCTCAAAATCACTCTCTACTTCTTTCACCTTGTATCTTGATATAATTTTTTCTTTCTACCTTAAATTCCAACTTATTCTCTTCTTACTAACATATTGAGTCCTTATCGGCTATACCAAGATCTCAATCTACTGGAATCCCAACAAAGAAATCTACTACTTCTGTAAAATTTCCTGAGCTGAGAGCCAGAATTTGTCCCTACCTTCCCTGAACTACCAAAGTATTTTATGTACTGTTTTCACAGTCAATTTTTATTATTGAGGATACTTACAGATGACAATAAATACTAAGAGGCAAACCAAATGGTTAATGGATGACTCATGTCCTTAAGAGAATGTTTATAAACTTTTTGCAACTATCTGCAGAATATTACATAGTAACTTAATATGAACTTTTTATAACAAAATAAATTTACCCAGGTGGCTGGGTGGGTCAGTGGGTTAAGCATCTGACTCTTGGTTTCAGCTCAGGTCAACATCTCACAGTTTGTGAGTCTGAGCCAGTCATTGGGCTCTTTGCACAAGGACTTCTTGGGATTCTCTGTCTCCCCCTCTCTGTCCCTTCCCCGCTCATGCTCACTTGTGTGCTCTCTCTCTCTCTCAAAAATAAAGAGAAATAAACATTTTTTTTAAAAAAGTAAATTTACAGCACAGTATTCATAGCACTCTGCATATTATAGAAAATGCTAAAATACTTATCTACTTATATGCTTAGTCTTGTAAAAGGCTGCCATTATCACATTAATTACAATTAGGATTGGGATGGGGCTATGGCAAGGAAGGCCTTAGTTAAAAGCACATACTCAGATTTTGGGATTACCACAAAATCACAGCCAGTAAACCAATAAGCATTTAACACATACATATAAGTAACCTCACCACCACCACTTTACTAGGTGTATGGTAGATGCTGGGTTAACTTAAAGTATGGGGTAGTGAAAAAAGGGCAAAGAGAAATAGAATCCTGTCATAGGGTTGCAAAATCGTTGTCCTGAGAAGCTATGAATACACTAGTCTTTAAATATTAATAATAACAACTAATACCAAAACAATCATCTTTCTTTTCCATACCTTAAAACATAGTAATACGATCATATATTTTTTGTGCACCATTCTCAGAGAAAGCTCTAAACATATCCAGGCCTTTACATTACATTTGGTTGATTACTCTGCAGTATAGAGAAATACCACTTCATTGGTAGAAAACTGAAGCATATAATATTTATGTCATTGTCTAAGGTAAGAAAATGTATTAATATTTTCATATTCTCAATTTAACATTGTATTCAGTAGAAGAAAGGCCAAAGTAGGGTGATTTTTTTTTATCTTTTCTTTAAGTAGTCTTTTAAGAGGTATACCAAAAAAGGGATGCAGTAAAAATAAATAGAAAATCCCAAAGGAAAACTACAGACTTTACTATGGTTTCTGAAAATGCAGTAATGAAAGACAAAGGAAAATCTTATGGGAGTGGGTGTGTGTGTAGAGGGGTCGAACAGAAGGAGGGGTGGATAAAAGGAAATGGGTATGACTGAAGACTTTTATATCAGTGTTCTGATGTGTGAATTCTGAAGCTAGATAAATCAGTACGTTTGGTGAGGAAATTTAAGTCTCCGAAATATAAAGACATTCAAATGTACAAAGTCAAGCCAGTTGGGAGGAAGTATAACCAAGGGGATAAAACACTGGAATGTGCTGGGATGTAGGTTGTAATCTTACCCAAGCTATTTAATTGCTAGGTGGTATTTGACAAGATATTGAAACCCCAAGGCCTCATGTTCTTCATTTGCAAAATAATGTTGGACAGCATGACATCTGAAGTCTGTTCCAGAACTAATTATAGGATATAAGATTTCAAAAAACAGGGTCATATCCAGATTTGTGAATGAGGGCAGAAAATTGCACAAAGCCTATAAAGGTAGCTGTATTTGACAGTGCTATCAGATATCAGAGAATAGATGGTATTTAGACACTAAATTCACTTTTGTCCAATTAATCAAATTTAAAACAATCATCACTAAAAGGGACATTTCTCTAGTATGCTTAAACACAGAAGGGTATAAGAGAAAGACTGAAGATAAATGAAGAGGAAAGAATGAGGAAGGACTCTAGGAAAAAGAAAAGTTAAAAAAAAAACTAATAAACTAGTTATCATGGGTCATTGTTGTCTGCAGCCATGGCACATGGCACCCATTCTTAGGAACAGTAAGTTCAGAGTAAGAAAAGCACTCCTTTCATGATGTTGAATGATAGAATAGCTAGAAAATGAACTTCTAATTTTTATGGTCATGTTCTAATCCAGAGACCCAATTTTATCCTGCAGCTCCTTAAGTCTTTAGGTGCAGATAATTCATAGAGCAATGTGATAGCATATAGAAACTTGCAAGCACTCCATTTAGTGACATCTTCAGAATATACCTGGCAAACAACTCCAACAATTGTTCAATAAAGTAGACAAATGATTCTCAAATAAACACCAAAGAAGATATGTTGTCAGTTAACTTAAACAGTCATCATATATTAGAAATTAACTGAATTTTTACATATCTTTCAACTGTAAAAATATTTTTAGTTAAGCTGGCACTAATCTTTGTAGTCTTATCAAATGCTTAAAATGAATTTACCAGAGCAAGGACCATCTGGATAAAATAATTTCAGGCAGTTGTCAGCAATTTTACTGCAAATCATCAGTTGAAATAACCAAAGTCACTTGCTAAAGGGCAGTCTACAGAATGGGAGAAGATATTTGCAAATGACATATCTGATAAAGTGTTAGTATCTAAAATCTATAAAGAACTTATCAAACTCAATACGCGAAAAACTTTCTGCCCAGTAAAGAAACGGGCAGAAAACATGAATAGACACTTTTCCAAAGAAGATATGAAAAGGACTAACAGATACATGAAAAGGTGATTAACATCACTCATCATCAGGGAAATACCAATCAAAACCACAATAAGATACGACCTCATACCTGTCAGAATGGCTAAAATTAACAATGCAAGAAACAGCAGGTGTTTGCAAGGATGTGTGGAAAGGGGAACCCTCTTGCAGTGTTGGTTGGAATGCAAATTTGTGCAGCCACTCTGGAGAACAGTATAGAGGTTCCTCAAGAAACTAAAAATAGAAGTACCCTATGATCCATCAATTGCACTGTTAGGTATTTACCCAAAGGATACAAAAATACAGATTACAAGGGGTACATGCACTCCAATGTTTATAGCATCATTATCAACAATAGCCAAACTATGGAGAGAGTCCAAGTGCCCATAGACTGATGAATGGATAAAGAAGAGGTGGTATATATGTATGTATGTATATAATGGAATATTATGTAGCCATCAAAAAGAATAAAATCTTGCCATTTGCAATCATGTAAATAGAGCTAGAATGTATTATGCTAAGCAAAATAAGTCAATAGAGAAAGACATCATATGATTTCAAATATGTGGAATTTAAGAAACAAAACAAATGCACATATGGGAAGTGGGTGGGGGGAGAAAAGAGAAAGAAACCACAAGAGATTCTCATAATATGGAACAAACTTTGGGTTGATGGGAGGGAGGTGGGTGGGAGATGGGCTAGATGGGTGGGAGGGCACTTGTGATGAGTACTGGGTATTGCATGTAAGCAATGAATTCTATTCCTGAAACCAATATTACACTGTATGTTAACTAACTAAAATTTAAATAAAACAATGGAGGAAAAAAATAAATATAAATCACTAATTATAAAAGAAAAAAGAAGAAATGACCAAAGTGGTATGTGGGGTGAAAGGGATGATGGGGGGTGTTAAAAAGGCAGTAATTACAACCCAAACAGTACTTTAATACAAATATAGTAATTAACCTCCATGCAGCCTTACATTAGTGTTACAAATAATATCACCGGGCACTCAAGCCCCAGCAAATCGCCATTATGGCTGCCAGCAGAATCTAGAAAGTAGTCAACATTTTACTAACAAAGAGTGGAAGAATATGGTTCTTGGAAATAATTTTACTTGGTCATGAATTTCCTAAAAGCAGGACTCACAAGACTTTTGACATTTCTTCTCCCCTTTTGATTTCACTGGTCAAATAATATTTTGTATTTTACTATAACATCAATCAGTATAAAGCTATGGCACCACTTATTCTGACATTACTTAAATGTCGATATCAAATGATAGCCTTTAGACTCTGAAGGAATAGAACAAGAAATCCAGTGTTCAAGGAAATGTAAATTACTATTTTATTCACTAGTTCCTTCTGAGACCATAAAGATATAAAAGGTTGTTAGAAAACAAAAGCATTAAACCTCTTATAACTTGTTTTCAATATACTGGAAATAGGTTCATAATACACTGTGTGCACATGACTAGGACCATGGGTATTAAAAACATTCTTTCATCCAAGTGTCCCAAACTGTAATAACGTGACTATAATCCCTTGGCTAGACATATCCTTCAGAGTATTCAAAATAAATACCTTCTGTCCTTCTCTCCTCCCTTCCACTCCCCCTTCCATAAATAGGTACTAGTATCAGAGATAGCATATCCTAACTGATAAAGGCATTACTAAGTCACTGAGGTAAGGCAGCCCTAATATGGTGCCTGCAAATGTGAGGCTAAACTGTTTCATAAACATGTCCTTAATAAATGTTTTAAAGAGGTTGTACTAATTTGGAACTTTGAAATCAGGATCAGTACTAAATAAATAAATAAGTAAGTAAATAAATAAATAAAACACAGTGGAATAAAGTATACACAGTTTTACTAAAAGCTATGTCTTTTAAACAGACTCATATTCTTAGAAACCTAATTTCAGAAATTAAGTTCTGAAGAATCTCACATTAGGAAAATTCATTATTTAAAACGTTAATCTTTCAGGGCACCTGGGTGGCTCAGTCAGTTGAGCAGATGACTTCGCCTCAGGTCATAATGTCACAGTTCGTGAGTTCAAGGCCTGCATTGGGCTCTGTGCTGACAGTTCAGAGCCTGGAGCCTGCTTAGGATTCTTTGTCTCCCTCTCCCTCTGCTCCTCCCCCTCTCATGTGCTCTGTCAAAAATAAATAAGCATTAAAAAAATAAAATGCTAATGTTTCAAGGGAAAACAGTTTTAAAGACATTAAGGAATATAATTATTTTTATGAAAGATTTAATAATTTTCTCATTAATATCCAAGACAACTAAATACATATTAATCTAACCTCCTACCATGTTTAGGGAGTTCTTTCCATAACAAAGTCATAAAGTGTATGCATCAACATTTCTTATGGTAGCATCCACCTTCCTAACACAAATAGGAATGCAATCCTAAAACACAGGTATAATTTCTCTCATTTTCCTTTGTGGATCTAATATTTCATTTCAAAACTTTATACTATCTTGGTATAGTATATCTTGATGAGAGAGGAAGATGGTGGTGGAAAAAAGGGACCTGGGACTAATCACATCCCACAAACATAACTAGTTAACTATCAAATCATCCTAAATACACCAGAAATCGACCTTAAGACTTATGGAACAAACTCCACAACTAAAAGCAGAGAAGGGTCCACATTGAAGAAGGTGGTAAGTGTAGAGACATGGTTTATGAGATACAAGGATTGTGGGTGTTGTGGAGGAGAGGGAGCCCTGGTTGAGGAGAAGGGTGAGAGAGGAGCACACAGGGGAATGTACATGGAGAATGTTTATACAAAGTCATTGGCTTGGAAAATGAGAGGGACTGAATTTCATAAGCACTTGCAACTAGAGTTTGAAAGGTCAGAGGGCTTGGCTGGGTTAGAGCCCAGAGGTCAGTGTCCTGCTTCTGGAGAGAAGATGGTAAAAAACCCTGGGGCAGACATTGTGGAAACAATGATCTGAAGACACCTAAGGCACACAGGAGGGAGATTATTTGCTCATGTCAAAGTGTGTCCTTGAGAAGAAGCCTCATGGAGATACCTTTCTGGGAACAGAGGAGTTGGCTGGCATCATTTTCCTCCCTGGCCCCTCAGCATAAACACAGAGCCACTGTATGAAGCAGCACAGTGTTGACACTGGCTGCCTAAGTGCTAATACCAAGCCCCAAACCCCTGCACTCTGGTGGGACAGCCCTTCTCAGTCATGCTTACTTCTGTTCCACTGTGGTGGGACCTTCACCCAGAAAACCAGCACAAACACCTGCCCATACATGTTTCCCAACCAGTAGATCATCAGTTCTGGTAGAAGTGGTATAAGGTCTCATTTCAAAAGCAAAACAGAAGATACACAACAGCAGAGAGCAAGCACCACACACTGGAGTCACTCCCTGAAGTGCCAGTCCCTAAGCATACATGGACCTCTTCTTCATAAGGCCATTACCCTCAAGAACAGGAGACATAACTGACTTTCCTAACACATAGAAAAAGGCAGAGACGTAGACAAAATGCATGATGGAGAAATCTATCCCAAGGGAAAGAACAAAATAAGTCCATGGCAAAGGTCTAAGCAAAATAGATATAATTAACACATCTGATGGAGAATTTAAAGCAACAATCATAAGGATACTCACTGGGTTTGAAAAGGGAAGAGAAGAAATAAGTTCAGTGAGACCCTTATCACAGAGATAAAAGAATAAAACAAAAGAATCAATCAGAGATGAAGAATACAATAAATGAGATTGGAAACATGCTTGGTGCAATGAACACAACACTGAGAGAAGCAGAGGAACAAATTAGTGACCCAGAAGACAAAAAAAAAAAAAAAAAAGAAAAATAACAAATCTAAACAAAAGAGACAAAGATTATGCAACATGAGAATGGACTTAGGGAACTCAGTGACTCCATCAAATATAATCACATTTGTATTATAGGAGTCGCAGAGCAAGAGGAGAGGAAAAAGGGGGCAGGAAATATATTTGAATAAATAATAGCTAAAAAACGTCCTAATTTGGGCATGAAAACAGATATCCAGATCCAGTAGGCACATAGAGCTCCCATCAAAATCAACCAAAGCAGACCAATACCAAGACATATTATAAGTAAATTTGCAAAATATAGTGAGGACGAAAATGTCTTAAAACCAGCAAGACAAGAGAAGTCCTTAACTTAGAAGGAATCACCCGTAAGGCTGGTTGGACATTTCTCAACCAAAACTTGGCAAGCGAGAAGGGAGTGACATGATATATTCAAAGTGCTGAAAGGGAAAAATCTGCAGCAAAGAATATTCCATCCAGCAAGGCTATCATTCAGAATATAATGAAGATAAAGAGTTTCCCAGAAACAAAAACTAAAGGAGTTCCTGACCAATAAACCAGCCCTGTAAGAAATACTAAAGAAGACTCTTTGAGTAAAAAGGAGAGAGAAAAAGTGACAAAGACAAGAAAGGATCAGAGAAATGTCCAGGAACAACAACAAAATAAGTTACAAAATGGGAATAGATATATATCTATCAAAAATTACTCTGAATGTAAATAGACTAAATTTTCCAATCAATAGACATAGGGTGTCAAATCAATAAAAAACCAATATCCACATAAATTCTGCCTATAAGAGACTCATTTTAGACCCAAAGACATGTGCAGATTGACAGTGAGGGGATGGGGAAATATTTGTCATGCAAATGGCTGTCAAAAGAAAGCCAGAGTAAGAAGCAATACTTATATCAGACAAACTAGACCTTGAAACAAAGACCATAACAAAAGACAAAAAAAAAGAATGCTATATGATAATAAAGGGAGTGTACAACAAGAAGATCTAACAACTGTAAAT
Organism: Acinonyx jubatus; assembly: GCF_027475565.1. Lineage (NCBI taxonomy): Eukaryota > Metazoa > Chordata > Mammalia > Carnivora > Felidae > Acinonyx > Acinonyx jubatus. Next base: position 74,514,057 of record NC_069389.1, on the reverse strand, counting down.
ATATATGTCCCAGCTTGGAAGAACCCAAATGCATAAACAATAAAAAACATTAAAAGGAATTCATTGATAATAATACAAGAATAGTATGGGAGTTCAACACATTACATCAGTGGAAAGATCATCTAAATAGAAAATCAACAAGGAAACAATGGCTTTGAATGATACATTGGAACAGATGGACTTCTCAACTATATTCAGAGCGTTCCGTCTTAAAACAGCAGAATTACACATGCTTTTCAAATGCACATGGGATTTCTTCAGAATAGATGATGTAATTAGGTAATGAAACAAGCATCAACAAATACAAAAAGAATGAGATCATACCATGTATCTTTCCTGAGCACAGTACTATGAAACTAGAAGTCAGCCACAAGAAAATATTTGGAAAGACCACAAATACATGGAGGTTAAATAACATGCTACTAAACAACTGAATGAGTCAACTAGGAAATCAAAGAAGAAATTAAAGAGTACATCAAAATAAATGAAAATGAAAACACAATGGTCTAAAACCTTTGAGATGAGGCAAAAGTGGTCCTGAAAGGGGAGTATCTAGCAAAACAGGCCTACCTTAAGAAGCAAGAGATATCTCAAATAAGCAACCTAACCTTACACCTGAAGTAGCCAGTAAAAGAATGAAAAAAGCCTAAATCCAGCAGAAGGAAGGAAAAAATAAAGATTAGAGAATAAATAAATGATAGAAAAACTAAAAAAAACCAACAGAAAAGATCAATAAAACCAGGAGGTAGTTATTTAAAAATAATAATAAAACTGATAAACCTCTAGTGAGACATCACAAAGGAAAGATAAATGACCCAAATAAATAAAATCATGAGTGACAGAGAAGAAATAAAAACCAATACTACAGAAATACAAACAATTATAAGAAAATATGAGAAACTACATGCCAACAAATTGGACAACCTTGAAGAAATGGATAAATTCCGAGAACCATATAAAGTATCATCAACTCTGAAACAGAATGAAATAGAAAACTTGAACAGAGAAATAACAAAGAAATTAAATTAGTAATCAAAAAACTCCCAAGAAACCAAAGTCCAGGGCTAGATGGCTTTATAGGTAAAGTCTATCAAACATTTAAAGAAGAGTTAATACCTATTCTTTTCAAACTATTCCAAAAGTACAAAAGGAAGGAAAACTTCCAAACTCATCCTATGAGGCCAACATTATCCTGATAACAAAACCAGATGAAGACTCCCCTAAAAAGAGAACCAGAGTCAATATCCCTGATGAACATGGATTCCAAAATTCTCACTGAAATACTAGCAAACCGAATCTAACAATACTTAAAAAAAAATCATTTACCACAAACAAATGTAATTCATTCATGGGTTGCAAGGGTGGTTCAATATTCACATATTAATCAGCATGATATATCACATTAATAAAAGAAAGAATAAGAACCATATGATCCTCTCAATAGATGCAGAAAAAAGCATTTGACAAAGTATAACATATATCATGATAAAAACCCTCAACCAAGTAGGGCTAGAGGGAATATACCTCAACATCATAAAGGTCATATACAAAGAACTCACAGCTAATGTCATCCTCAATGTAGAAAAACTGAGAACTTTAAGGTCAGGAACAAGACAGGGATGTTCACTCCCACCACTGTTATGAACATAATACTGGAGGTCCTAGCAACAGCGATTATACAACAAAAAGAAATAACAGTCATCCATATCAGCAAGGAAGAATTCACACTTTTACTATTTGCAGATGACTACATAGTCTATGGAAAACCCAAAAGACTCCACCAAAAACAATTGCTAGAACCGATATAGGAATTCAGTAAAGTTGTAGAAAACAAAATCAACATACAGAAACCTGTTGCATTTGTATACACCATTAATGGAGCCGCAGAAAGAGAAATTAAGGAATCAAACACACTTATAATTGCACCCAAAACCCATGAGATATCTAGGAATAAACTTAACCAAAAACATGAAAGATCTATACTCTGAAAACTACATAACACTTATTAACAAACTGAAGAGGACAAAGAAATGGAAAAACATTGCATGCTCATGGTTTGAAAGAAAAAATATTGGTAAAATATGTATACTATCCAAAGCAATCTACACATTTAATAGAATTCCTACCAAAATACAGTGTTTTTACAGAGCTAGAACAGACATCCTAAAATTTGTTTGTAACCACAAAAAACCCTTAATAGCCATAACAACTTTGAAAAAGATAAGCAAAGCTGGAGGCATCACAATTCCAAACATCGAGTTATATTACAAAGCTTCAGTGATCAAAACAGTTTGGTATTGGCACAAAAACAGACAAAAAGATCAACAGAACAGACTACAAAACCCAGAAATGAGCCCCCTACTATACAGTCAGTCAATCTTTGACAAACAGGGAAAGAATATCCAATGGGAAAAAGACTATCTCTTCAACAAATGGTATTTGGAAAACTGGACAGCAACATGCAAAAAAATGAAACTGGACCACTTTCTTCCACAATTTAAAAAATGAATTAAAAATGGATTGAAGACCTAAATATGAGACATGAAAGCATAAAAATCCTAGAGGAGATCACAGTCAGTAACCTCTTTGACATTAGCCATAGCAACTTCTTTCTAGATATGTCTCCTGAGGCAAGGGCAACAAGAGCATAAATAAACAATTGGGACTTCATCACAATAAACAGCTTCTGCACAGTGAATGAATCTATCAACAATACTAAAAGACAACCTTTGGAATGGAAGAAGATAATCCAAATGACATATGTTATAAAGGGTTGGTATCCAAAATATATAAAGAAGTGATAAAATTCAACAGCCATAAAACAAACAATCCAGTTAAAAAATGGGCGGAAGACAGAAATAGGCATTTTTCCAAAGATATACAAATGACTAATAGCCATACGAAAAGGTCCTCAACATCACTGATCAGCAGGGGAATACAGATCAAAACTACAATGAGATATAACTTCACACCTGTCAGAATGGCTAAAATTAACAATACAAAAAACAACAGGTGTTGGTGAGGATGCACAGAATGGGGAACCCTCTTGTACTGTTGGTGGGAATGTAAGATGGTGCAGCTAATTTGGGAAACAGTATGGAGATTCCTCAAAATGTAAAAAATAGAACTACCTCATGGTGCAGCAATTGCACTACTAGGTATTTTCACAAAGAATACAAAAATACTAATTCAAAATGATACATGCACCCCGATATTTACAGCAGTATTATATACAATAGTCAAATTATGGAAACAGCCCAAGTGTCCACCGACTGATGAATGGAAAAAGAAGATGTACACACACACACACACACACACACACACACACACACACACACACACTGGAATACTACTCAGCCATGAAAAATAATGAAATCTTGCCATTTAAAAGTATATAGATTAGAGATAGAGTCTATTATGCTAAGTGATATAAGTCAGTCAGAGAAAGACAAATACTATATGATTTCACTTATATGTTCAATTTAAGAAACAAAACAATTGAGCAAAGACAAAATAAAAGAGAGAAAAGCAAACAATGAAAGATCCTTGTCTATAGAGAAGAAAATGATGGTACCAAAGGGTAGGTGGGTAAGGGGATTGAGGAAATAGGTGATGGGGATTAAGTGGTGCAATTGTTGAGATGAGCACTGGGTGTTATATGGAAGTGTTGAATCACTATATTGTGTACCTGAAAATATTACACTGCATGTGAACTAACTGGACTTTAAATAAAAACTTAAAAAAAAATGTTTACACTGTCTTTGACTATCTGTGAGAACTTAGGCAATTCTCCACCAAATTCCAGTTTCTTCATTTGTAAAATGAGGAAAATAATACTATCTTAACTAATAGATTATGTGTGAAGTATAAAGGATATAATGCATATAAAAAACTTATTATGTGTCTTCTGATAAATGTTTATAGAATGTTACTATCATTCTACTGTTCAACACTGCTATTTTAGCTACTATTCTATTTAACTCTTTTTCTCACTTTAAAAACATATTTATTGGGGTGCCTGGGTGGCTCAGTTGGTTGGGCGTCTGATGTTGGGCTCAGGTCATGATCTCACAGTTTGTTAGTTTGAGCCCCGTGTTGGACTCTGTGCTGACAGCTCAGAGCCTGGAGCCTGCTTCGGATTCTGTATCTCCCTCTCTCTCTGACCCTCCCCGGCTCACATTCTGTCTATCTCTCTCTCTCAAAAATAAACAAACACTAAAAATATAAATATATATATATATATATATATATATATATATATATATTTATTTATTTATTTTTGAGAGAGAGAGAGAGAGAGAGAGAGAGAGAGAGAGAATGTGCACATCAGTGGGATAGGGGCAGAAAGAGAGGGGGACAGAGGATCCGCAGCAGGCTCCATGCTGACAGCAAGATAGTCCCATGAGGGGCTTGAACTCACGAACTGTGAGATCATGACCTGAGCCGAAGTTGGACGTTTAACAGACTGAACCACCCAGGTGTCTCACTCACTTCTTAAAAATACTTCTAGGAGGAATGCTTAGGCATTGCATACATTTAATCCAAAATTCTCAGGGTTGCTAAAAAGATGTACAAATATATATCTACATACGCTGGAGATTTTCATAAGGGAATCTTACACTTATGTGTTACTTATTGTATATGTCATGCATTATACTACTATAACAGAGTATATCAAAATCCCATACAACCATAACTATATTCCAGCACTGGTGTGGTCTCTGGGCACACATAATAAAGTTCAATAGAAGAAGACTATACTTTTAGTTCTGTTATTCAGGTAAGTCTACTTAGAGAACATGGTAACTTAACCTAAACTTACAGTTGGAATAAATATTTTCAAAGTCTTAGTTATAGGAAATCAAGACGGAGAGAATATACAGACAAAAATAGTAAAGTGCAATCTGTGAATTGCAAACAGAAAATAATTCATTTCACCTGGAGTACACAGGCCTTCATGGGAAGTTTCAGAATAATTTGAATTAGATGACTTGATCTGCAGACCTCAGTGATCAGATTTTAATTGTTATTATATAGCAGTATGATTAATTCTACACATACGCAATAAAAAAGTGTCCCCATGAGGTCTATTTTTTAAACTATTCATTTGAACCTGTTTTCATTATCCAAAATAATAACTTTTAAACAGCTTTATTTTACCCCAATTTTTCAAGTGATGCATTCTTATTGGGGAATATTCAGAGGGTACATAAAAGTAAAAGTAACATTTTACCTTATTTATGTGTTAGTAAATACAATGTTTTAAAAGGAATGCAAGAGATGCAGATGTTTCAGTAATGATATCCAAGTTATTTGGCCTTTTGCAAATCTGAACTGAGAGACTACTCTTGAGTGTCAATTCAGTTCCTAAGCATCATTAATGTAAGATAAAACCCCATCTACATTGTCCCTTTTTCTAAAAATCACAACAGAAGCCTCAAAGGAAGAAAACAAAACGAAACAAAACATTTCTCAATTGACGCATCACAAGCCACAAGATAGTAAACAAACTGGAAAACTACAGAGTTCAAGTAGTTCAAGGTCAAGTATAAGAAAATGCTTAAGTTATATTTGTTTTCAGAAAATCAAATCCTCCTCCAAATTGATTTCAAAATATTTTTTAATTGTAGCCATCTATTTCAAACCTTATATTCCATAAATTATGAGTAGAACATGAAAGTTAAAGTTCCTCCATGGGGCGCCTGGGTGACTCAGTTGGTTAAGCATCCGACTTCGGCTCAGATCATGATCTCACGGCTCATGGGTCCCAGGTCAGGCTCTGTGCTGACAGCTCAGAGCCTGGAGCCTGCGTTGCATTCTGTGTCTCCCTCTCTCTCTGCCTCTCTCCCCACTCACACACACACTCTCTCTCAAAAATAAACAAACATATAAAAAATTTTAAAAAAGAAATTAATTAAAAAAAAGAAATGAAAGGAAATTAAAGAAATTAAGAAATTAAAGAAAAAAGAGACATACATATACCTATGTAAGTGACGCTGTGCTTGATTCTGGAATGCATAATAAGTTTATATTTGCACCTGTAAGACACACGTTATAACAAACATCACATGACCTATAATTCAGTGAAACATGGAAAGTTTCTAATTTAAACATTGCTATAAATACAAACAACGCTGGTGATTGTATCCAGATCTTTCTGTGGATGGGACTTCTTCCTGTCCTCCTTTTTTCTTTCTGCTACTGGACATTTCTCCTCTTCCAATGGAAACTTTCCAACTGTTGGCTACAAGACAAACTTGTCCTATGCTCTGTCTTTGTATGACATGGTTTCCAGAACTACCATCAACAGACTTTCACTTTTGGACATGTCCCAGTGGACTAATAATCTGAATCATTAATAACATGTCAATGAAAGCACATTTTACACATTCATATGTCTACTGCAGTGTTTTCTAAAAAATAAAGTTGAAAACTGGAAATAACCAAAATGGTTAATAACAGGTTATTGGCTATGTATAAACCATGCTGCATAATAAAATGTTGTACTATTAAAGTCATGAAGAATATTTAATCAAAAGTAAAGATAAACATGGTATATTGTTATGGAAGAAAATTATAGTAAACACATATATGCTGTATTTTCAGTTTTTGGTTTAGAAAACCAATTAATAAACATGCACAGAAAAACCTAAATGCTATAAACCAAAATATTAATGGTGGTTATGGTGGATCATAGAAAATATTTATTTTTTTCTCTTCAAGACTTTCCTCAATTCTCCACAAATGAACACTATTACTTTTTATAATAAGTAGAGAGCAATGCACTTAAATATAGGTAAAATATAAATATTTTAAAAGAAAAATATATATTATTACCAATTCCTCTCTTCTTCTTTTTTTAACCTATGCCAAACTGGCTTTTATTCCCACCACACTCTCTCCAAACAGCAGTTCTGAAGGACCAGTTGTCAGAGCTCACTTTTAATCCTCAGTCTTCATTTTACCGGACCTCATTTAATATCACAAATTTGATCACTCTCTCCACAAAAGATTTCCTTCAGGTGGCTTCTAGGAGGACATCAATTAAATATCATTTTATGTCACTGGTCACTGCTCTGTTCCCTTTATTGGTTCCTCTTTATCTTACAACCTCTAAAATTGCAGTGTCTCATGGATCAGACTCCAGGGCTCTTGCCTTATTTTTCTTTAATCACTTCCTTGGAAATATCACCATTTCTCATGACTTCAAAGACCATTTATATGCACTAATGAATCCCAGATTTATATAGCCAGGTTGGACCTTTCCCAATAATACAGAGTCATGTATTCAAATACCTTTTTGGCACCCCTATTCAGAAAAAAAAAACATAATAAAGGGCATAAGAACATGAACATGTCTAAATTGAAGTCCTTGCACCTGAACCTAAACTTGTTACATCTGCAGTCTTCCTCGTCTCCTTAAATCACAACTTTCTGTTCCCTGTTACTCATGTCAAAAAAATGTCCCCCACAAAATGAGGAATTACTCATTTTTGACTCCTCTATTTTTTCTTGCAAACTAAGCCTAATCAATTTCCAAATATTTAACTTCAAAATATATCAAGAATATGATCTTTTTTTTTTCAACACTGCTACCATCTAGTGCAAGTCACTACAATTCCTGACTGGATTATTATTCAAAAGAATCCTAATTGTTCTCCTGGTTTTCTCCTTTGATTGCCTACAGATAGTTTTCAAAACAGTTGCAAGAGTAATCTTTTCAAAATCTAGGTTATCAAAACATGTTATTTCTCTAATCAAAACTTTCCAGTGCCTTCCCATTTCAAAGTAAAAGTATTTATTTTTTTCAAATTTTTAAACACTTATTCATTTTTGAGAGACAGAGAGCACAAGTGGGGGAGGGGCAGAAAGAGAGGGAGACAGAATCTGAAGCAGGCTCCAGGCTCTGAGCAAAGGCAGGCAGAGGGGTGGGACAGCTTTGCGGTGGCAAAAGGGGAAGGTATGGGGAGACAGTGTTGGGTTGGCAGAGCAGGACAGGAGCTGACTAGAAAGAGGGTTGTCTGAGACATAATCGGTGAGGCTGGGAGCATACCTGCTCTCCCAGGCTGGGTGTAAGGAATAAGGGAAGCTGTCCTTCCAGTCCTGACTGAAGGTCCTACATGCTCTGGGCTTCTGTTATCAACCTGATCTCATCTCCAAATAGTCTTCCTCTTGCTTACTCCACTCTAACTACTTGGTCTTCCTACTTTCCTCAAATTTTCCATGCATACAACTGCCATCAGAAATTTTCTGTTCTGTGCTAGAAAACCTCACCTCAGACCACTCACACTCTCATCTTGCTTCATGGCTCTCCATGTTTGTCACCATCCTTCATTCGGAATCATTAATTACTTGTTTATTTATTGTGTTCCTCCCTACCCCTGGAATGTAAACTCCAGGACTCTAGGGCTATAGCTTTACATCTATATATTTTTTTCACTACCATATCCAAAATACCTGGAACAGTGTCTGACAGTAGTAGATAACCAATAAACACTGTTTGAATTAATAAAAGGAAACATAGGGAAATATCTTTATGACTTTAGGGAAAGTTTCTTCAACAAAACACAAGGAGTTGAAGCCATGAAGGAAATTATTGATAAAAATTACTATATTATTTTTTTAATTCATTAAAAGACATGGTTTTAAAAAGTAAAAATAGAAGATTCAACCGTGACAAGATATTTGCATCACATAACTGACAATGGATTAGTATCTCCAATATTTAAAGAACTCATTAATAGAATTAGGAAAAAGATAACCCAAAATAAAGTGAAAAAAAGATGTAGAAGTTTTTTCAAATGGCCTATGAAAATTTTGAGCCTCATTAGTGATCACAGAAATTCAGTTTGAAACAATAGCAAGATACCATCTCATACCCACTAAATTGACAAAAATTAAAGTCTGACCATACTTCAAGTTGACTAGATGTGTAGCAAAGGAAATAATTATATCATGCTATTGAAAGTATAAGCTGAAAAAGCAAGTATAAACTGGTATGACTGTTTTCGAAAAAAAATGTTATTATCTAATATATTTGAAGGGACATATCCTCATAACCTGATAATTCTAATCCTGATAAAATATACTGAAACAGTTTTCAGAGTGTGGCCTAAGGCCATGAGGGGTCGCTGAGGCCCATTCAGCAGGTCCAAAAGGTGAAAACAAGTTTCATACCTAACACATTATTTGCCTTTTTTCATTCTCATTCTTGAAGAGTGTTCAATGGAGTTTTCCAGAGTCTACATGATGTGTAATAACACCACTGCTTTGATAGCTATAACAATGTGTGCTGTGTATTCTTTGTTTTAATTAAAACTGTCTCAGTTTTAACTCCTAATATAATAAGTATTGGTACATCTAACTCACATAAGCAAAAGTTCTTGTAGTCCTCTATTCTTAAGAGTGTAAAGGAGATTTAAAAAAGTTTGAGAATAGCTGCTCTAGAGGAAAATATGTACACATGTATTAGGATGTAAATAAAACATTGTTCACCTTAGCTTTGTTTGTACTAACAAAAGATGGGGGAGGTTGTGGGGCAACCACATGTACACTGACAAGAGAATAGATAAGTAAACCATGGTATATTCTTATACCCAAATGCTATATGAAAACAGAAGTTAAAATCTAGTATATATGCCAACATTGGCAAATGTTATAAACATAATGTTTGATGAAAACTAATTGTGGAAAAATTATTTTTTTATGATTCCATTTATATAATTCTTCAAAACTGAACAAAAGTAGATGATATATTTAGGGGAATCTCATGGCAAAATATAAAGGAAAACAGAGGTATGATAGACACAGCTCAAGACAGCGGTTACCTTTGGAGTGGGATAAAGAAGACGAGATCTGAAAAAAGTACATAGAACACACTATAGGGACACTGACAAACTTTCACTTCCTCAGTCTAGTGGTTAAGTTCATGGAATTGTAAATATTCCTTTTCTGTAAAGTAATCTCTACACCCAACTTGGGCTTGAACTTACAACACGGATGTCAAGAGTCTCAAGATCCAACAATTGAGCCAGCAAAGCATCCCAAAGTTTTAAATTCTTCTTCTTTATATTTTACATGCTATGTTTATGTATGTGTGCTCTTCTCTGACCATGACATATTTTGTAATGGTTTTTTAAAATGTCTTTACCAACATTTAAAATTGAAGAAAGACAACTACTTGCCAAGAATTCGTGGTTTTTTTTTTTTAAGTCTTTCTAGAAGGAAGGGAGTTGGGTCAGACTATATTCCATAGCTCTTGAAGCCCTATATGTTTATGCTTTTATTTTTTCTTTATCCATTTCTGTATTACATTCTAACCTGCTCTAAAAATATAGATATCCACATCTCACAGTCTTTCTTAAACATTTAATTATTCCACCATGTGCATTGTATCTGAATACTGTCAATAATAACTGTCCATTTTATTGACATTATTGTATACCCCAGAATGACATTCCAGGCATTAAAAAGCAGTATACATTACATTATGCCAAAGGCTCTTTTTATTCTCCCATGAAACAGCATTTGACAATGATCTCTTGCTTGTTTTTCTGTATTATATAATTACTTATGATACAACACATAAGGTGATAGCTAATTAATAAAAAATAGTGTAAATTGGAAGTTTTGATAAATGTGTCATTTTATAAGAAAAAGTGAAATATTTAGAATAAGTGAAGAATAATGTTAACATCTATTTGCCTGTTCTCAAGTTACTCATAGTATTAACATCTCTCTTAAAATGTAGAAAAGGAGAGCCTAGTACTATAGATCTAGATTTGATATTCCTAAAACAGGGAGAGAGGGAGACAGGAAGAGACCAAGAGACATTAGGGGTGCAGAGGGAGGGAGAGAGGAGAGGTGGGAAGGATGGCAGGGGGAGGAAGATTTTGTAAGAAGCTACAGTTTTAATCATGAAGATTACTTCATGCTTACTGCCTATAATTGTTTGTTCTAAAATTGCATCAGTGTATGAAGAATGGATACAAAATGAAATATTCACAAACAGAATATCATAGGATAAGGCTTACAGAATCTTATTTTGATAATGCTTTTTGGAAACAATTTTATGTCTCCCATGAAACATAAACCCTGCCAAGGGAAATCCTGCAATCTATTTCTCAGTCTTTCAGTCCCCCTCTAAATGGCAACTCTTCAGAAAAGCCATCTGTGAGCATATTACCAGAAGTAGCTCCTCCTGCTGCACCCACTACATAGTCTTATTGTTCATTATTGCACCTGGTATGTTTCTTTCCCAGCATATATCAAAGTATATGGTAATATAATTGTTATTAATTATCTGTCTCTCCTATGAGACTGCAAGTGCCAGGAAGGCAGTGAGCACATGTGCCTTGATCACCAATGTATCACCAAGTGCCTAAGATAAATCCTGGCATGTATTTAGCACTCAATAAATGTTTCTTGAAAGAGTGAAATACAATGCATTAATGAGTCCTCCTCCTGCTTTATTATTTACACTAAAATATTTTTCTTTTGGTCCTCTGTTGCAGTTTCAATTTTGTTTTTGTGATATCTTGGGATATCATGAGTATAAATATTTGACAAAGGACCACACAACAAACTGCATGATGTATACATACCAACTTTTACATCAAGCACTATATAAAATCCCAACCCATCATTCACACACAGAAAACTTATAAAACACTACTAGATGAAGGGATAAACAAGAGAATTTTAACTTATTCTAAAATACCCCCCAAAAAGGAACAAAGATTTCTAAGAATGGTCAAGAAAGCAACACACACACACACACACACACACACACACACACACACACACAAAAGCTGATAATAGACACATATAATCTGAAAAATGAAGTAATTCATGTTAAAAGAGTAAAGCCAATGTGTGAGAAGAAGATATGCATTTCTAAATTTGAGGCATTGGTTTGGCACAGAGTTGACAATGTCAGTTTACCTAAGGCAACTCAGTCTCTTTTTTGATAAAAAAAAAAAATAGTAATGTAAACTCAGACCCATAAGTATGCCTCATTTTTGCTGACAGATAATAAATATTGGGAAAAGGGCATTTTATATCATTCATTTTTGGAAAGTAGGAAAGATAGACATACCATAGGCATATATAGGTACAGTTGTTTAACCTGATGCTTTAAGGTACGCCAGACCAGATGATTCTGAGTTATCAGACTATGGAACTCTTGTTTTACATTGTCACTTAGCACTTTTCATTATAGTGTACTTCATTTATTCTCTGTCTTTACCTAGACTATAAGTACATTAAAAGCTGAGAACATCTTTGAAATGAAACATAGTTAATGCCCTTAAAAATGTTAAATTCATAATAAATTATTGATTTTAGTGAATTTTGCTTACTTATGGAAATCAGAGATTTTTTTAAGTTTATTTTCTTATTTTGAGTGAGAGAGAGAGAGAGAGAGAGCACAAGTAGGGGAGGGGCAGAGAGAGAGGGAGAGAGGGAGAATCCCAAGCAGGCTCTGTGGTCAGTCAGCGAGCAGAGCCCAATGTGGGGCTCGAACCCATGAAACTGTGAGATCATGACCTAAGCCAAAACCAAGAGTTGGTCACTTAACCAACTGGGCCACCCAGGTGCCCCAAAATTAGAAATTTTAGATGTTACCACACACAAACACACACACACACACACACACACACACATACACACACCTTAATTATGTGAGAGGATGGAGTTGTTAAATAACCTTATTGTGGTAATCATTTGGTAATATATATGTGTGTCAAATAATTACTTTATATACTTTAAATTAACATGTTATATGTCAATAATAATACAGCTGAGAAAAAAGTTTTATGAATCAATTAATGTATATATTGAGGCACTTTACTCATTAAAGAAATATAACTTTGGTAAATTTACATTGTCATTCTACCAAACAAAATGGTAGCATAAACTACTGTGAAGAGCTACTACTGCTGTTTGAATTTTTGTATAAAATTTAAGAAAAAAATTCAGACTCAAAATTAAGATTGGCAAATTCCCAAGGGCCAGAAACAAAAATGAATTTCAAAGCCAAAGCTCTAACTGCGGGGTGGGGTGGGGGGAGGGAAAGGCCATGAGAAATATTGTACTAAATAGAAGCATAAACACTAGGGTTTTAATATCTGTGTTGGAAAGATAATTTATGTCACAAACTTCTTGTACATGAAGAACTGGAACTGGGCTCCTTGAGTGAAGCTATGGTCCCATCTGGAAAACTAGGTCTTGAAAAACTTCAGCCTCTTGCCTAGAGGTATGACAGGGAAATGAGCTAACCGTGTCAAGCAAGCTATGGCTAGCAAAGTAGCATGCTGTGCCTTAACATGTGTGGGGACCCTATACTAAAAATTAATATTAGAACTTAAAATTTAGCAGAGGAAGAAAACCAGAAACCATTCTATATGGTACTTCTATAACCCAGAACATCTGGAACTTCCAAAGAAAACCATGTTTGCTAATGGTGAGCTTCTAATTCATACCTTAGAAACTACAGAAATCAGAATACTCGGAAGGAGATTTTAAAATAAATATGTTCAAATGATCTTAGAAATGAAGAAAGGAATAAGCACCATAAAGCAAGAGGGGGGAGGAGATGGCTAGATGAGAAAAATGAAACAAGCTTTGAAAAAGTAGAAAGTATAAAAATTAAAATTATGAAATCTCAAAAAAAAGAGTAGTACAATTCTAAGCTCATCCCATACATTCTCATTTCATACTAAAATAAACCCATGAGACAGATGCTATTCTTATCTCCATTTTACAAATGATAAAACTATGTCACAAAGAGGCTATTACCCAGCTAGCAAGTGGCAGAGAAAGAACTTGAACCTAGAAAGTCAAGTCTTACAACTGCCACACTATTCTGCTTCTTAACAAATAACTTGTAAGGTTTACTACATACAACTGAAGACAGAATTAGTGAAATGGAGGAGAAATCTAAGGAAATTGATGATATTAAGGTGATATTAAGAAGAAATGCTAGAAAGAGTTTAAGAAGGGATATTAAGAGATGGATACTATGAAAGAAAGGTTAAACTTGGGAGGACAGAATGAGAAGGTTGCAAACACATCTTTTAAGGATTGCCGATTAAGAGACTACAGTGTTATAGAACTGGAGGATAGCATGAGTCCTCAAAATGGAAAAATGCAACATAATGCTAAAATTCTGCCTGCTTTTTAACTAAAATAGAACAAGGCAGGCTTTCTTTATTGATAATATTAGAGAAAGATTGAAATACAGAGTACTCCTGTCTACTGCTTATCTTAAAAATTTTTTTTGAATGTTTATTTTTGAAGGAGACAGAGAAAGGTAGAGTGTGAGCAGAGGAGGAGCAGAGAGAACGGGAGACACAGAATCCAAAGTGGGCTCCAGGCTCTGAGCTGTCAGGCTCAGAACGGGGCTCAAACTCACAAACCATGAGATCATGACCTGATCCAAAGTTGGACGCTTAACCGACTGAGCCAACCATGCGCCCCTCTACTGCTTATCTTTTAAAGATATTTTGGTACGAGGGCTGGAATAATCTTCCTAGAAAGGCACTTTTATAAAACCACTCCCCTGCTCAGAGTTAGAAAATACCCCCATAGTCTTCATGCATAAATCTAATCCCAATTTAACTTTTCAAGTCCTATATAATATAGTTCCATCATTTCTAAATTTTTTTTCAACGTTTATTCATTTTTTGGGGGGGGGACAGAGAGAGACAGAGCATGAACGGGGGAGGGTCAGAGAGAGAGGGAGACACAGAATCGGAAACAGGCTCCAGGCTCTGAGCCATCAGCCCAGAGCCTGACGCAGGGCTCGAACTCACGGACCGCGAGATCGTGACCTGGCTGAAGTCGGACGCTTAACCGACTGCGCCACCCAGGCGCCCCAATAGTTCCATCATTTCTTAACTGGACTGAACTGGACCTGGCCATGTGCCAATCAAGCAAATAATGTCATTGTCATCTGCAGATAAAATTTCTTTCTACGTATTTAACAGCACTGTTTTCCTTGCCTTTACTTCTCTCTCCTCAATACCTAAATCCATAGAAAAGTTTGTTATCTCCTCTGACAACTATGGCCCACATTAATTGCTACCTTAACTGAAATCATAGAATCAGTATCACATGGACTAATACAAATTTTAGAAGAGTATGGCTTGAAGTTTAATGCTATGGTTCTGGTAACCTATGGCCTTAGAATTTGTTTCCAGAATGTTATGGTTTTAAGAATCTATAATTATAGGACTCCATATATATCCTGTAGTCCTAGAAAACCAGTATGGACTTCACAATGTAAATATGAGACTTTAAGGTAAACTCCTTTAACACGTCTGAGTTTGATTCCTCTCCTGACAAGGGGAAAATCCATAGGAATGTTGCAAATTTTAAAAGAGCCAACATATATTTCCAGGTAAGACAGCCACAGTGTGTGTGCTGAGGACCTGGGGCCATAAAGTTGGGCAGCTGATTTGTGTTCGCTACTTTCAAATAGGTAGTAACGTTCATGTTTTGAAGCCAAAATAAGTATGTTTCTTTGGTTATCCTTCATTCCAGTATAGTCATCCACATCAGTTGCTGAAAACAACTGCTGCTCTGTGGGGACAGATTGTACTGTGTACAGAATTAGAGAAGTAACTATATTAAAGGATGGTGTGTAAAAGGAGGTAAAGTGTCTCAGTTTGATAGCAGCTGTGAAGTTCAAAGTGATAAAGCTTCTGTTACTATCACTAGTCATTATGATGGAGTTATTCAAAAATGTATTATAATGTAGATGATATTGCCTGTGGGAAAGCCATTAGTAGACATGGAAACAGCAACTTTAAGAGGACCTAGCATGGAACCCTAACCAATAGACCACCAGGGAACATCAGTCTTGGCAAAACTGAGACAAGCAAAGATGCTGAACACTATTATGGATGTCATTAAATTAGAACACCCAGTCAGGTGCTGTAGACAACATTAGATACCAATCTAGGCCATCTGAAAAAAATGAATTATTTATATGTACAACTAAACTGAGATTTGTGGATTTTTTTGTTATTTGGTTTTATTTTCAGAGTTTATTTTGGCAATTCAAATGAGCACCAACTTAGTAAGTGTTGATACAGCAAATTACAAAATAATAGAACTTTTTCAGAAGATTATTTTTTCTACAGAATTTTTTCATGAGAATTAATCTCTTGTACAGCATGAATGAACCTCAAAAATTACACTGAGTGAAAGAAGCCAGACAAAAAAGAGAACATGTTGTATGACCTATGTCCATAAAATTTTAGACAATGCAAACTAATCTATCACAGAAAACTGATTAGTCATTGCCTGGGTATAAGGAATCTTTTTGGGATTGTAGATATGTTCTTTATCTTGATTGTGATGATGGTTTATGGGTATATACACATTTAAAAGTTTATAAATTTTATATTTTATGTATGTGCAGTTTACTGTATATTTGTAAAAAAACTGAGATTGGCTAGGTTATGTTCAGAGTAAAAATTATCTGATAATATTCCTCATAGAGAACTGATCATTTGCTAGCTATTCAATTTTGTTGGCCAGAGTGTATTCTGAACAATTGTCTTGCATTTATTTTGCATGTGGACCACTTTACTTTGATATTTATATTTTATTATATTTTTACTATAAGAATAAACTATGAAGCAACCCATATACAATCAAACCTATAGAAGAGCAGATACAATTTAATGAAACATTTATATGTGCTTCTCTAATTTCAAAAACTGGGAAAGGTTTCTAATATTTTGTGTACCTTTTGTTAAGCAAGAATTTGTGGAAATACTGAATTGGTTTACTATTTATATTGTTTTTTTAGAGCTAGTAAAACCAATTATACTATAAATAGAAAATTACCATGCCAAAGGAAACAAGTAGATCAACATATATAAAATAACATGTACCATGATAGCCTATTATACTGAAGGATCTTAATAAAGGATAGTGCCTTCCATTTGATTATTTTTTGTGGGGGAGGTATATGTAGCTACCTACCACATAAGATTGAGTCTCTGGAGGGCAGAGACACAATCTCACTTATCTTTGTGTCACTTTTAGTATCTATCACAGAGTATTATGCACAGTAGACAATGTTTATTTAGATGAATTATATTCTATGACAATATTTTAATGCTACCAATCCAAAGAGGAAATGTTCATCAGGAAACCATTTTTAATGTAAGTCTAAATTTCATGTAATATTTTTATTAAAATATAATCAATGGTGTTAAAGATATGGGGGATTTAGTCGAAATGACAACGAGGTTATTTTAATTTTTTAAAAATTTTAATGTTTATTTTATTTTTGAGAGAGACAGAGACAGAGTGTGAGCAAGGGTAGCACAGAGAGAGACGGAGACACAATCTGAAGCAGGCTCCAAACTGCCAGCACAGAGCCAGATAGGGGGCTCAAACTCATGAACTGCAAGATTATGGCCTGAGCTGATGCTTAACTGAGCCACCCAGGCACCAGACAATGATGGAATTTGCATGCATTGTAAGAATAAACACTCTTTCTTGCCCACTTAAATAATATCGTGCCAGAGTATACATGACAGTGAAGAGTAGTATACTATACCACTTTGACATAAGGACTATCTTGAGCTGAAGGTAATTAAATAGAAGAAAAATACAAGAAAAAAATCTCTACCCTTCCGCCCTCTGCCATGAAGGGTAGAATGATTCTTAACCACTGAAGACAAGCTAGACTGTTCCCTTGCAGGAGAAAGCAACAAAGGAATATACATAACAAACCCTACTAACTATCCCTTATCTTCCATTAGTTTTCCCCATATATTTATTTACTTTACACATTTTGTTTCCCCTAGAACACACAGTCCTTTCCTTTGTCTTATCACTTCTCTACATAATGTACTGCTCTATTGTTAAGATGCTAAGTAAACCCAAATTCTAACCACCCATTTGAGATACTCATGACTGAGTATTCCCATATATTAATAAACTTGTTTGTTTTTCTCTTATTAATCTGTCTTTTGTCAGTCTAATTTACAGTGCCACAGCTAAAGAATGTAAGAGGATAGAGGGGAAAAAAAAAGTTTTTCCTTCTCTACAAAAGATGCATTTAATAAAAAGAAAATGCCAAATGTTATTAACTAAAAAGAACTCTTATACTAGAAAAATAAATCCACTAGAACGATATTTAAAGAAAACATTAACAATTACTAGAAAAACATATATACTTTTTATTTTTTAAAAAGGGTTGCATATTGAATATTAATATAACCTATTGATAATAACACTTAGAAATAATACTTAATATTTGTGAGGCAAATATTTGAGACAAGGAGAGTCAGACAAAATCAATACTTTAGGATTAATTATTGTCAGTAGTAATTAAAAACTTTCATATCTACACACATAGAACATATGGCCAAATTATGTACTCTTGCACTACAGACACATGAACTTCCTGTCTATGTTGCACATTGTTTTACATATATCTTTTATTATCCCCATCTAAAGAAACACATCAAGTTGTTATCAACTCAACTTCCACCACCAATGCTAGTGATCTTTCTGTTATAATGTTAAAATTTTGCACTTTCCTCTCTCTTAATACAAAGATATTTGAGGCATGAATTCTGCTGGCTACTTTTTAATAGACCTATGTGACTGGCACAAGTCTATGCAAGGTTTATTAATTAGTTCCATGGGGAGTAGGTAACTCTTCTGGTAGAAAGATTTAAAGATTTACCATCTTGAGAAATTTTTATATGTGCCTTGCTGTTTTATTGACCTCTCACTGATTTGCAGTATTCATATCATAAGATCTAGTCGTGAGCTACAAAAGAATCATAAAAAAGAGGAGAAGATTGGGGCGCCTGGGTGGCGCAGTCGGTTAAGTGTCCGACTGCAGCCAGGTCACGATCTCGCGGTCCATGGGTTCGAGCCCCGCGTCAGGCTCTGGGCTGATGGCTCAGAGCCTGGAGCCTGTTTCCGATTCTGTGTCTCCCTCTCTCTCTGACCCTCCCCCGTTCATGCTCTGTCTCTCTCTGTCCCAAAAATAAATAAACGTTAAAAAAATTTTTTTTAAATAAAAAAATAAAAAGAGGAGAAGATGAATCCAGGTAGAGGAAAATACCCATAATGGGCTGGTTCAGAGAGAAAGACAGATAACATGTGATTTCACTCATATTTGAGAAACTTAAGAGATGATCATAGGGAAAGGGAAGTAAAAATCAGATAAAAAGAGAGGGAAGCAAACCATGAAACTCTTAAATACAGAGAACAAACTGAAGGTTGATGGGGGTGGGGTAGGGCATATGGGTGATGGGCATTAAGGAGGGCACTTGTTGAGATGAGCACTGGGTGTTATATGGAAGTGATGAATCACTGGATTCTATTCCTGAAGACAAGACTACACTGTATATTAACTAACTTGAGGATGAAAATAACAACAACAACACCAACAACACCAACAAAAGAGGGACATACAGCAGAATGAAAAAGTCAAGAACAGTTGAGCAGCACAAACAGGCAGATTATCTGTATGCCCATGGGTAGATGAGGTGGTGTGGAGCTGATGGGTAAGGGAAAGAGGGGCTTAAAGAAAAGAAAATAAGATATCTACACAAAATGCAAACGTAAGCCTGACTTCATTTAAGAACATCATGATGATAATCCAAATCAGAGAGGAAACCTTTACATAACCTAAACAAGCATATAACTTAACCCCAAAATCTTTGGGTAAGAATACTTCATCCATAAAATACCAGAAGAAAAGAAACACGCATATTTATTGAGGGCCTTCTCTTTGCCAGGCATTCAGTTCTACCATGACCTAGTCCTGGTGTACCTTTCCAGACTTATCTTATGCCCCTGTTCTCTTTCCATAGTATTTTTTAGCAACATTTGCCTTTTAGGTTCTAGAACATGTTAAACTCTTTCTGCTGCGGGTCTAACGTCCATGTTATTCTTTCTACCTGGGAATACTAAATGTCACATTTTCAGACAACATTCAGACCCATCCAACCTAACATAGGAATGCCTGTCATTTCCTTCCATAGCACTTGCCATAATTTATATGTATATTTTTATGTATCTGTTAGTTTGTTCTCTGTATTTCCCACTAGGCTATAAACTTCATGATGGCAGGGACTATATCTGTCTAGTTCACTAGCACACTGAAAAAATGAATAAACTCTTACAGAATAATTTATTTAATGTTTATGACAACATTGTGAAATAGGTATTACCTATATTTTAAGGCAGAAAAAAAATAAGACTTACAGAGGGGACGTACATTGCCAAAAATCCCATATATAACTAGAAAGCACAGAGTTGATATTCAAACCTGGGGTTTCTGATCACAGAACTGTTTATATTAAATAATAACCTATTCCTGTGGGGAATGCCTCACCCATCAAAAACAAAGAGAGAAATGTTGTTTATAACAAAGTTTCCCCATTGCCCACTCCTCAAGTTAATAAGAATTCAAAGGAAATAATATTTTCATTAGTTGCAAATTTATTAATTTTTAAAATTCTGCTCTATTCATAAGAATCAATAGCAACCATACCAACATTATTTATGTATTTGCTAGGTATCTCTATGTAATCAATATATAATGAACTATATATTTTTTATACTGTTTCTAATCAACAATTATGAAATGTTAACATCTGGAGATGCAGTAAGTAGGGTACCATGAAAACGGCTAAAAGCAGAGAAGACCAAAATCTTGAACAAACTCTAGCTGCTGAAAGGTCTCATCAGATTTTATCCTAAAGTAAGATTAAATCATTAAACAGATTTCAAAATCTACAAATATAGGTTATAAATTAAAAGTCAGTATACCCACATAGTGGAATACTGTGCAGCCAGGGAAATTATTTATTACAAAAATATTTACTCACAAGTTTGTGCTTTCCAACATAGGAAACAAAATCAGATTGTGACTCAACTTATGATACCAATTTTGTAACATATGTATTCATGTATAATATGAATAATTGAAAACTATACACCAAAATATAACCATTGGTTACTCCCAGTTTGAAGGATTAAAGGTAATCAAAATTATTCTTTATTATTTTTATGTTCTTAATTGTTCTGTATTTACTAATTCTTCTGTAATATTTTAGTTTGCATGACCAGGAAATTTTATACCCATAAAAATGTGATTAATTCAAAAGAAATGTATTTCTATTAAAAAATTCTGTTAAAGAAACATATTTCTTTTTTTTTAAATAGTTTTGTCTATTAGTTCTCCATAGTTCTTTTTTTTAACGTTTTTTATTTATTTTTGGAACAGAGAGAGACAGAGCATGAACGGGGGAGGGGCAGAGAGAGAGGGAGACACAGAATCGGAAGCAGGCTCCAGGCTCTGACCCATCAGCCCAGAGCCCGACGCGGGGCTTGAACTCACGGACCGCGAGATCGTGACCTGAGCCGAAGTCGGACGCTTAACTGACTGAGCCACCCAGGCGCCCCTAAAGAAACATATTTCTATTTTAAAAAAGTCTGTTAAAAGGGTGCCTGGGTGGCTCAGCTGGTTAGGCGTCCAACTTCAGGTCAGCCCATGATTTCATGGTTCCTTGAGTTCAAGCCCTGCATCGGGTTCTGTGTTGACAGCTCAGAGCCTGGAGCCTGCTTTGGATTCTGTGTCTCCCTTTCTCTCTGCCCCCTCCTCTGCTCACTCATTTGCGTGCTCTCTCTCTTTCTCTCTCTCTCTCTCAAAAATAAATATTAAAAAAAATCTGTTAGGTACCTGCATATGTGGTCATGGATTTATGTAAAATCTCAAATGTCATTTTAACCTTCTAATCCCCATGGCATTCACTAATCGTTGGACAGAACTAATCAGTTGTTTGGCTGTAGTGTTGATAAATTATGGAGTGCTTTTAGAAGTCATTATTCAATTGGTAACAGGAAATATTTTGGCTCATAGCTACAAGATAAGCTCAGGGTTTCTTGGCTGCAGGACTAATTAGATTGAAAAAGAGTTTTCTTTAACTCCATTAATCAGTTACACTGACAGAGCTAACATTTGCCAATTTCTATAATTAAGGAACGACAATACATAATTTCATTAAAATATTTCACACAATAAAAAGCAGTATATGTTAATTTGAATATTTGCTACATATTTAATTACATTCATATCCATCACTATCAACAAAAGTTGAAAATGCATATGCCAACCTTTAGCCCAGGGTGACTTCTAAAGTGGAGTTATGAAACCCAACTGAAATAGTGGGGTTGTAATGGAAATGCTGACAACCTTAACAATAGCAGCACGAACAACATTGACTATGATAAAATTATTGTTCAGATATAGCTCACATAAAAAGTAAAAGCCAAGAGCTTGAGCAGCTCAGTACATTTAAGCCATTTTTCAACACATTCAAAATTCATATAATTCTGTATTCTTTTCAAAGCAATAATACCTGATGGCTTTTCAGACTTCTGTGTTTTGTTTCTAGTATAGAGTAATATCTCATATGACTCTCTGTGTAACATTTTCACCCTTTATCTTCAGCTAGTAAGCTTGCCAATGAAACTTTCATGAAATAAATGTTACTTTTTTCTGGCTTTGCTTTGAATTTTCAATATCTCTGAGAATGGATTTATTCAGTGAATTCAGAGAAATAATAAGGGCCCAGCAAATTCTGACTTGCAAAGCCTGTTAAAGTGACTCTATATTAAAATTGGCAGTGTAAAACTAAAGAGGATATATTGTTCCACAAGAGTTTAATTAGCACTTCAGTTTTTTCCCCCCAAATGTCAGAGTGATTTTGTTTTCTTTCATGGAACAAAAGGCAGAGGAAATCAAGCACATGAGTCAAAAAGCTCTAGCAAAAGCAACAGTGACATACACTGTTTTTTAATTAAGGTGTTACAGTACTTGAACATTCACAGTCCCATGCACATTGCACATTTGGAGAGCTGGCAGTAAGCACTGTTTGAGAGAACAGTGCTGACAAGCAAGTTGCTGCTGTTGTCTGTAGATAATCCCTCACATCCAGCTGGCATAATTTTAGAGTTCAAGAATCTGGAGAATGACATAGAATTGATTTAACTTATATTAAATGTTTCTAGCAGAATTTAAAAATTGCTTATGGGAGATAGAGCTCTTTGTTTCCTTCAGTCTCAGATATTTGCTTATAATTTAAAAAATGTATAACTTTTCAATATGAATATGGTCCTAAATATCATCTTGCAAGTAGCTTCATTAATCATTGTAAGACTGTGGAAGACAAGAGTTAAGCATAGAATGAAGATGATTAAATGATTATGGTTGTTAGAAAAGCAAGAAAAAAGGCTGTTTATACATATGCATTTCTTTTCATATATAATAAATTGTGAATATGATTTACTTCATACAGGACTCTGTTTAGAGAAAGGTGATTCTACTGTTTAGAGAAAGTTGATTCTACTGTGATTAATATGAATAGAAAAGTAAATTATATTTTGCAAACTATTTGAACTTCACAAACTTTAATATCACACTAAGGCTCAGCACATACTTTTATGTGCTAACTACTTTAAATGACAGTCAATCTTAGAGAAATAATTACTTTCGAGAATGGAAATTCAGATAGAACACAAAATACAAATATGCCAATTGTTTCACCCTGTTATATACTTGTTTTGAAATCTGATCAGGCTGAATAAACATTTCTTTTCTTTATACTTCTTTCCTAACCTAATTGATGATATTGGATCTGAAATTACAGCTAATTCTAGAACTTTTATTTTACCTTGGAGGTTTAATGGTATGACACTGCTGATGTTGGACATGAAATCCATTCAGAGAATCATGTGCGTTTTCAGGTTATCACATACATTGTTTAGGAGCAATATCTGTATACAAATCTTATTCCTACTGGTTTTGCAACCTTTCTCCTCATTGGTGGTTTCCTCATGTACCTCTCATGTCATAGTCCAGATACAATAGATATTTAAGTCCTGCATTTTTCCAAAACTTCTGTTTTCCTTTCCAGTCTCACTGCTATGGGTCCTCTGCTACTAAAAAGGGAGACTTCAGAGTGCAGAACTAAGATGGCTGTGTAGTAGAATGACTCTAGGCTTGCCTAGTACCTTAAACACAACCAAGTAACTCTCAAATCATTCTGAATACCCAAGAAATAGACCTGTGAACTGACAGAACTGCGCAAATAGAAGGAGACAAGAGGCCATATCGAAGAAGGTGGGAAGTGCAGAGACATGGTTTGGGGGAGAAATGGATCATGGTTGCTGTAGAGGGGAGGGAGCCCCAGTCTCAGAGAAAGGCAAGAGAGAATAGAGTGCACAGGGATACACACATGGAAAACACTTCCCCAGATACACTGGCTGGGAAAATGACAGGGGCTAATTTTTGTGAGTTTTTGCAACCAGTAGGGCTGAAATACTGGAGTTTTAGAGGTCCCTGGGCTTGGGCTTGGCTGGGAAAGAACCCTTAGGGTGCTACCCTACTCCTGGAGAGAAGGCAAGCAAAACACCGCAGGGCAGAAGGCTTTATCTGAGGATTGCCCAAGGCTCACTAGAAGAGACTTTCCCTCTTGCATCTGTGAGAGGTGGCCTTCCCGACACACCTCTCCAGGGACAAAAGAGCCAGCTGGTGCCATTTCCCTCCACTGACTCTCAGCATAGGCACAGAGACAAGTGCTGAGGGCTGCTAATCCAAACACTGGTTGTTTAGTCTGCTTTGCTCCAAACCCCACAACCCTGCTCTCTGATGCGACTGTTCTTCTGGGTCAAAACGACATCAGTCCTAGGACAGCAATACTCTCACAGACAGACTCTCCCCCCCAGAAGACTAGCACAGATCCCCATAACACCAGGTTCCTAAAGACTAGAGTTTTAAAAGTCAGCAGGCTTGAGTTTTAAAAGTCAGCAGGCTTGACTGGGATAGAGCCCAAAGTCCACTGCATTGCTCCAGGAAGGGAAGCAACACAGGGACAGACAGTGTGAAAAGAGCGATCTGAAAAATGCCTACGATGCAGGAGGGGAAATTATTCACTTTTCTGGGAGGACTTCTCTGAGAGTAGTAAGAACACACTCCCCTCTCCAGAGACAGAGAAGCTTGCTGGTGCCATTCCCCCCACCCCACTCAGAATAAACAAACTTTAGTAAACAGCAAAGCACCAAGACTGGCCACCTAATTTGCTTATACCAAGTCCCCTGCTCCTATGCCTTGCTGATACCACTTTTCTCAAGGAAGTGTACCCAAGAACTAGCATGGTGGGACCCTCCTGGGAAGACCAGAGGAAACACCCATGGACACCACTTCTACTGACCACAGAGATCTACAAAGCTTCAGTTCTAGTGAATATAGCATCAGGTCTCATTTAACAAACAGACCAGAGCACACCTAGTGAAAACTAGCCACACTATGACCAAGGTCCAGATACTACCCCCTGCAGGCAAAGAGAACCTCTGTAGATGACTGACCTGAGGGAAAGAGCAGCCAAAACACAGCAGCAGAATGCACACACCACACACCAGACACATTTCCTAAAGCACCAAGCCCTGGGCAGTATATGACTTCTTCATAAAGCCATTACTCTCAGGAGCAGGAAACATAACAGGCTTTTCTAACATGCAGAAGAAGACACAGGCCTAGACAAAATGCCAACACAGAGGGATTCATACCAAAAGAAAGAACAAGAAAAGGTGACAGAAATCTAATCAAAACAGATATAATATTCCTGATACAGAATTTAAAGCAACAATCATAAGGACGCTCACTGGGCTTGTAAAAAGCATGGAAGACATCAAGGAGACCTCTACCATAAAGTTGAAAGAGTTAAAAAACAATCAAACAGAAATGAAAAATGCAATAACTGAGATTCAAAACTCACTTGAGGTAAAGAACACAAGAATGGAAGAAGCAGAGGAATGAATAAGTGATACCGCAGATACAACTGTGAAAAATAATGAAGCTGGACAAAAGAGAGAAAGATGAATGATGGATCATGAGAGTACAAGAGGAGAACACAGTAACTCCATCAAATGTAACAACATTGGTATCATATGAGTCCCAGAAGAAGAGACAGGAAAGGAGCAGAAGGTTTATTTGAGTATATTATAGATGAAAAGTTCCCTAATCTGTGGATGGAAACACACATACAAATCCAGGAGGCACAGAGAACCCTAATCAAAATAAACAAAAGCAAGCCAACACCAAGACATATCATAGTAAAATTTGCAAAATATAGTCATAAAGAAAAAATCCTAAAATCAACAAGACAAAACAACTTCCTAAAATACAAGGGAAGACCCATAAGACTGGCAGCAGACCTCTCCACAGAAACTTGGCAGGCAAAAAGGGAGTGGCATGATATAGTCAACATGCTGAATGGGAAAAATCTGCAGCCAACAATGCTCAATCCAGCAAGGCTATCATTCGGAGTAGAAGGAGAGATAACGTGTTTCCCAGACAAACAAAAAGTAAAGGAGTTTCTGACAAGTAAATCAGCTCTGTAAGTAATACTAAAGGTGACCCTTGAGTGGATAGGAAAGACTAAAAGTGACAAAAACTAAAATGGATAAGAGAAAATCTCTAGAAACAGTAACAAAACAAGTAACAAAATGACACCAAATACATACCTATCAATAATTACTCTGTATGTAAATGGACTAAATGCTTTAATCAAAAGACATAGGATGTCAAAATGGATAAAAAAAAAAAATAAGACCCATCTATATGCAGCCTACATGAGATGTATTTTAGACCTAAAGACACATGTAGATTGAAAATGAGGGGATGAAGAAACATTTATCATGCAAATGGATGTCAAAAGAAAGCTGAAGTAGCCATGCTTAAAGCAGGTAAACTAAATTTTAAACCAAAGACTATAAAAAGAGATGAAGAAGGGCACTATATCATAATAAAGGGGACTATCCAACCAAAAGATCAAACAATTGTAAATATTTATGCTCCAAACATGACACCACATAAATATATAAAACAATAATATACATAAAAGAAATCATTGATAATAAAACAATAATAGTAGGGAACTTCAACATTCCATTAATATCAATGGACAAATCATCTAAATAGTACATCAACAAGGAAACAATGGCTTTAAGGAACAATGGACCAGATGGACTCCACAGATATATTCAGAACATTTCATCCTAAAGCAGGAGAATACACATTCTTTTCAAGTGCACATTGGACATTATCCAGAACAGATCACATACTAGGTCACAAATCAGGCCTCAACAAATACAACAACATTGAGATCACACAATGTATCATTGTGACTACAATGGTATAAAACTTGAGGTGAACCAGAAGAAAAAAATTTGGAAAGACCACAAATACATGGAGGTTAAAGAATGGGCTACTAAAGGAATGGGTCAATCGGGAAAATAAGAAGAAATTAAACATTACATAGAAGCAAATGAAAACACAACAGTCCAAAACATTTGGGATGCAGCCAAAGTTGCTCTAAGAGTAAAGTATATAGCAATACAGGACTACATCAAGAGGCAAGAAAAATCTGAAATAAACAACCTAACCTTACACCTAAAAGAGTTAAAAAGCCTACAGCAAGCAGAAGGGAAATAAAAATTGGGTCAGAAGTAAATGATACAGAAACAAAAACAAAATAAACAAACAAAAAAAGAACAGATCAATGACCAGTGACCAAGGAGCTGGTTCTGTGAAAACATTAAAAGCAGCGGCACCTGGGTGGCTCAGTCAGTTAGGAATCCAACTTTGGCTCAGGTCATGATCTCATGGTCTGTGAGTTCAAGCCCTGAATCGGGCTCTCTGCTGTCAGGAAGGAGCCCGCTTCAGATCCTTGGTCTTCCTCCATCCATCTCTCTCTCTCTCTCTCTCTCTCTCTCAAATAAATAAACATTTAAAGAAATAAAACATTAGGGTGCCTGGGTGGCTCAGTCAGTTAAGCATCCAACTTCAGCTCAGGTCATGATCTCATGGTTCATGGGTTTGAGTCCCATGTCGGGCTCTGTGCTGACAGCTCAGAGCCAAGAACCTACTTTGGATTCTGTGTCTCCCTCTCTCTCTACCCCTCTGCCACTCATGCTGTGTCTCTCTCTCTCTCTCTCTCAAAAAGAAAAAAAAAATTAAAAAAATTTAAAAAAAAGAAAACATTACCTAGTCAGAGTTGTCATAAAGAAAAAAAAAAGACCCTAGTAAATAAAATCACTAAGGGAGAGAGGAGAAATAACAACAAACATCATAGAAATACAAACATTTACAGAGAATATTATGAAAAATTATATACCCACAAATCAGATAATCTGGAAAAATGGATAAATTCCTAGAAACATATAAACTACCCAAACTGAAACAGTAAGAAATAGAAAACTTAAACAGACTGATAACCAGCAAGAAATTGAATAATTAATCAAAAAAAATCCCAGTAAACAAAAGTCCAGGGTCAGATGTCTTCCCAGGGGAATTCTACTAAACATTTAAAGAAGAGATAACACATATTTTTCTCAAAATATTACAAAAAAATAGAAATGGAAGAAAAACTTCCAAACTCATTCTATGAAGCCAGGATTACTCTGAAACCAAAATCAAAGACTCCACTAAAAAAGAGAACTTCAGGCCAATATCCCTGATGAACATGGACCTAAAGTTTCTCAACAAAATAATATCAACTCAAATCCAATGGTACATTAAAAGAATCATTCACCACAACCACGTGGGATTTATATTGGGACTGCAAGGGTGGTTTAATATTTGCAAATCAATCAGTATTAAACACATATTAATAAAAGAAAGGATAAGAACCATATAATCCTCTCAATAGATGTAGAAAAAGCACTTGACAAAATAGAAAACCCTCAACAAAGTATGGATACAGGAAACAAACCTCAACATCATAAAGATCATGTATGAAAAACCCAAAGCTAATATCACCTTCAATGGAGAAAAACAAATATCTTCATCTACAGTCAAGAATACAATAGGGATGTCCACTCTCAGCACTATTATTTAACATCGTACTGTAAGGCCTAACCTCAGCAATCCAAAAACACAAAGAAATAAAAGACATCCAAACTGGCAAGGAAGAAATCAAACTTTCCCTATTTGTAGATAATGTTATACTATATATAGACAACACAAAAACCTCTGCCAAAAAGTTCTGAGTATCAAAACATGAATTCTGTTAAGTCCAGGATACAAAATTGACATAGAGAAATCTGTGGCAGTTTCATAGACCAATAATGAAGCAGCAGAAAGATAAATTAATAAATCACTTCCATTTACAATTGCACCAAAACTATAAGATTCCTAGGAATAAACCTACCCAAAGAGGTAAAAGATCTATACTTTGAAAATGATAGAACACCTATGAAAAAAATTGAATAGGACATGAAGAAATGGAAAAAAAATATTCCATGCTCATGGACTGGAACAAATATTGTTAAAATGTCTGCACTCCCCAAAGCAATCTCGACATTTATTGCAACCCCTATCAAAACACCAGCAGCATTTTTCACAGAGCTAGAACAAACAATCCTAAAATTTGTATGAAATCACAAAAGGTGCCCCCAAAGATTCAAAACAATCTTGGAAAAAACAAACAAACAAAAAGCCAAAACCTTGGAGGCATCACAATCTTGGATTTCAAGCTCTATTACAAAACTGTACGGATTAATACAGTACGGTACTGGCACAAAAACAGACACACAGATCAGTGGACCAGAACAAAAAACCCAGAAGTGAGCCCAGAACTATGTGGTCAACTAATCTTTGACAAAGCAGGGAACAATAGCCAATGGAAAAAAGAGAGTCTCTTTAACAAATGGTGTTGGGAAAACTGGGCAACAACATGCAAAATAATTGAAACTAGACCATTTTCTTACACCATACAAAAAAATAAATTCAAAATGGATGAAAAACCTAAATGAGAGAAGTAAACCATTAAAATCCTAGAGGAGAACACAGGCAGTAGCCTCTTTGACATTGGTCAGAGCAACTTTTACTTGATATGTCTCCTGCGGGAAGGGAAACAAAAGGAAAAATGAACTATTGGGACCTTATCAAGATAAAAAGCTTCTGTACAGTGAAGGAAACAAACAACAAATGTAAAAGGCAACCTACTTACTTAGTAGGAAAAGATATTTGCAAATGAACTATCTGATGAATGGTTAGTATACAAAATCTATAAAGAACTTATCAAACTCAACATCCAAAAAAAAAAAAACCCCAAATAATGCAGTGAAGAAATGGGCAGAAGACATGAATAGACTTTTCCAAAGAAAACATCCAGATAGTTAACAGACACATGAAAAAATGCTCAACATCACTCATCACCAGGGAAATACAAATCAAAACCATGATGAGCTATCACCTCACACCTGTCAGAATGGCTAAAATTAGCAACACATAAAAGTGTAGGTATTGGTGAAGATGCAGAGAAAAGGGAACCCTCTTACACTGTTGTTGGGAACGCAAACTGGTGCAGCCACTCTGAAAAACGGTATGGAGGCACCTCAAAAAGTTGAAAATAGAACTACCCTATGATGCAGCAATTGCACTACTAGGTATTTACCCAAAGAATAAAAAATATTGTTTTGAAGGGGCACATGCACCCCAATATTTATAGCTGCATTATCAGCAATAGCCAAATTATGGAAAGAGCCCAAATGTCTGTTGATTGATGAACAGATAAAGAAGAGGTAGTGTATAATGGACTATTACTCAGCAATCAAAAAGAATGAAATCTTGCCATTTGCAACAACATAAATACATGGAATTACAAAAGACCCTGAATAGCCAAAGCAATCTTGAAAAAGAAGACAACCTGAGGTATCTCAACACCATATTTGAGATTTACTACAAAGCTGTAGTAATAAAACCAGTATGGCAATGGCACAAAAATACACACATAAATCAATAAAATAGAACAGACATCCCAGGAAATAAACCTATGATTATAAGGTAAATTAACCTTTGATGAAGGAGTCTAGAATATGCAATTGGAAAAAGATAGTCTCTTCAACAAATGGTGCTGGGAAATCTAGATAGCTACATACAAAATAATGAAACTGGACCACTTTCTTACACCATACACAAAAATAACCTCAAAATGGATTAAGGACCTAAATTTGAGGCTGAAACCATAAAATTCCTAGAAGAGAGAACAGGCAGTAATTTCTCTGGCATCAGCCATAACAGTATTTTTCTAGATATGTTTCCTGATGCAAGGGAAACAAAAGTGAAAAAAAAATAACCATTGGGACTACACCAAAATAAAAATCTCTGCATAGCAATGGAAACAATCAATAAAACTAAAAGATAGCATACTGAACAGAAGAAGATATTTGCAAATAACACATATGATAAAGGGGTAGTATATGAAACATATAAAAAACTGATACAACTCAACACTCACAAAAGAAATAATCCAGTTAAAAAATGGGCAGAAGACACAAACAGGCATTTCTCCAAAGAAGACATCCAGATGGCCAACAGACAGATGAAAAGATGCTCAATATCAGATATAACCAGGGAAATGGAAAGCCAAACCACAATGAGCTATCAGTTCACATCTGTCAGAATGACTGAAACAAAACAAAACAAAACAAAACAAAACAAAACAAAACAAAACACACACACACACACACACACACACACAAAGAAACAGTATGTTTCTCAAGGATGTGAGAAAAAGGAACCCTTGTGCACTCTTAGTGGGAATGCAACTGGGTGCAGCCACTCTGGAATACAGTATGCAGGTGCCTCAAAAATTTTAAAATCGAATTACCAAATAACCCAGTAATTCCACTAAGGGGATTTACTCAAAGCATATGAAAACACTAATTCAAAAAGATATATACAGTCCTTTGTTTATAGCAGCATTATTTACAATAGCTAAATTATGGAAGCAGCCCAAGTGTCCATCAATAGATGAGGGGATAAAGAAGATGTGGTATATAAATGCAACAGAATATTACTAAGCCATAAAAAAATAATGAAATCTTCCCAATTGCAAGAACATTGATGAATCTAGAGAGTACAATGCTAAGTGAAATAAGTCAATGAGAGAAAGAGAAATATCATATGATTTCACTCCTATGTGGAATTTAAGAAACAAAACAAACAAGAGAGACAAGCCAAAAAACAGACTCTTAAGTATAGAGAACTAATTGATGGTTACCACAGGGAACTTGGGTGGGGAGATTGGTGATACAGGTGATGGGGATTAAGAGTACACTTATATTGATGGGCACTGAGTAATGTATTGAATTTTTTAATCACTAAATTGTACACCTGAACCTAGTATAATACTGTATGTTAACTATACTGAAATTAAAATTTTTAAAAATGTGCAACTTAGACACTGGAAGTCCTTATACTATTAGAGTAAAATAAACATGTAGTTAGTTGATAACCATATCCCTCAAAAGGGTGGGCAATGGAGATATTTATTCTTTCTTCATCATCATCAGGGTATGTTATTCCTCTCTGTGGACATGTAGAAAGAAAAATCAGTTGAATGAAAACTTAAATCCTAACACTATCATTTTAATAAATTCAACAGTTTACTGTAGTTTTAGAGTAAACCAAGAATATTTGTATGATTTTACTGGGTGTTTCTAATTATAATAATTAATATTCCCATCAAAATATAGAATTTACCAAGGTTCATACTGCTTTCTCAGTTTATCTTAAATTTATGAATACAAATCTCATATTTTATGTCTTTTTCAATTGTGTTCTTGCTATTACTCTGTGTTGTTACATTGAAAAGAACAATGAATATAGAAGTATAGCCAAAATCTTAGCCCTTGTTAATTGTGTGATACTGAACACTTTCCTTAATCTTTCTGGTAAATGGTAGTAGTTATTATTATTACTATCAGGTATTAGAAAAAATGCATAATCAAGTGAAAAAGCAATAGCTAACATAAATATCAGCGACATCCTGCTACAAATGCAAACAGGATCCATTTCTTTAAAATGCACATAAAAGAAATGCCTTATTATCATTTTATTAGTTATAATAATATTCAAAATCCATACCTTTTTTATTTTCACCTAAAAATTTACTATCAATTACTTAGAATATTTAATTAATAAAAGATTTTTCTTTTCTTCTATGATTATATATATTAAAGATGAACATATCCTAACAATGTAGGATATTGGAAATTTTATGACCAATTCTTGAATTTGGAACAATGATTCTTCCATCAAAGCTTAGAGACATCATTTTAAATAAGATGCTAGCCTTTATGATCTGTTTCTAGGGTCTTATTTCTAAAAGACTACAAGATGGAAAAAGTAAAAAAAAAAGATGTAAAGAAAATATACGTAATGACATGATATGTCATTTGAGAAAACTGTGTCATTTAATAAGCAGATTTTGACCTTCAGTTTAAAAATGGGATCAAACAAGTATAAAAATAAACGATCAAAATCATCTGGAATTAACATATTCCTGCCAGCTTATAATAAACTATTATTTATATGTAACATCTTTCTTCTCAGGCATTTCCACATTGAATATCTAATTTTATTATCATAATCACCTTGAGGGATAAGTGGGCTCAATATTACCATACCATGTCTATTTTTCAAATTAAGAAACATTATTGTATAAATGAGGAAACAGGCAACTGATAGGTCAAATAGCCAAAGGAGGATCCAACAAGTAGATGGCAACAAAGTTGAAACTCAGATATATATGATTCTCATCCTTGAACATGTTATTTCTAGCATGTGTTTCTTTCAGATCTGACTTTATCAGAATCCTTTCCCACAGAGATATTAGCTTCCAATACGAGTCAGGGTTTCTTCCCTTACATTTTCAGTGAACCTTCTAATAAAAATACCAACTCCATTCTGACTGTTGTACCCAGAAACACTATTAAGCAGTTTGGGTAATATAAAATTGGCACAAGTTAATATCATGTTTGCTATTTACTAATTTACCTCATTAACATGTAGAATCCAAATTCCAGAAAAAGACCTCGGTTAAATTCCAGAAATCACACCACCAGTGTAGCACCCTACAACTTGATCCTTGTGTTCAACACATTTGAAATGTGTAAAAAGTGGGAGAATGGAGGCAACTGCTTAGGTACCTCTGATGCAGTTCCTTACTTCCTGAATTTCCCAATCTCGTGCTTATTGATGAATCCATCAGAAGGATTCATAGTGGATAAAACTGCAGTAACAGTTACCATGTTGATTTCCAGATTCCACCACTTGTTCTTAGAGGTACAATAGAACCTCCACTCAGGGCATGAGCCACCTCTTCTTTTCACTCTGCTGTGACAGCAGATAGCTGCATCTTTCTTCATTTCTGTTAGTTTTCCCTCTTCCTTTACTCTCCCTTCTCCACCTTGACATTACTACTCAATATCAGTCCTTTAACCTCTTGCATTGAATATATCTTTGTGCTTTAGTTCAGAGTCACTCAAATTACAACATTTGATGTATGAATATTCAAATTTTAACTAATGAGCTTGATTTGAGAATGAGATAAAACTGGGCAACATTCCCACATGTCTTATTTCCTAACATTGAAACAAAGACACAGTGATAACAATGACAACAATGACAGGTTCTTGGTGAAAATTTTAACTCAGGATGTGCTCAGGGCATGTTAAGATTCAATAACATACAAGACAGCATAATATTGATAACAAGTATGAAAAGATCACCCTGAATGTTTCCATGGTATATAATGTGCTCGGTCTGTGTTTTCTTATTTTTTTTTAAATACTAAAATGTACCCATCCACTCTTAAGACTTAAAGACACTTCGATAAAAACATTAAGTGACATACAACTTGCTGAAAAATAATTATTTACAATAACATCAGATCAACTCTGACAGCGAATATTTATGCAATGCATGTGATCATTATAACTAAGCACAGGAAAAACACTGAGGACGCTCTAGATTAAAATGTAACACCTTTCTCACTTTTTATACACATTTTAAAAATCTGATCAACCAACTTTCTAAAAATGTTATGTTGAAGCATACATACATTGTGCACACAGGTTACCAGCTGAATGAATTTTCACAAAATAAACACACCCATGTAATGAGGATCCAGATCAAGAAACAGAACATGACCAACACCCTGGAACCCCTCATGTACTCTCTCCTTGTCACTAACCCACACCAAGAGTAACCATTATAATTATTTCTAACACCACACATTTATTTTTCCTTAAATAGCCATTTTTAAAGAACACGTTTTTTTACCTGATTTTCTCCTTGTTGCTTAATATGTAAGAAGTTGAAATTAAATATCTGCAAATATATTTTAGCTAATTTAAATACCCAGAAAGTTTCACTGTCAGGTTACATAAAGATAGCAGCTGGGATCCGGTCGATGTTTTGTTTCATTTTAAATGTCCATTTATTTATTTTGAGAAAGAGAGTGAGCCAGGGAGGGGCAGAGAAAGAGGAAAACAAAACCCCAAGCAGACTTCCCGCTGTGAGTACAGAGGCCCAACACAGGGCTCCAACTGACAAACTATGAGATCATGACCTGAGCTGAAATCTAGAGTTGGACACTTTTAACAGGCTGAGGCACCCAGGTGTTCCAGGTTGATGTTTAATAAACATTCACAGCACTGAATTTACTGTGCTAGATTTTGCCCTGAAAAAGCAGACTAATGACATCACACATTATTTCAGAAAGCATCATGTAGGGATGTAGCCATAAACATGGAAACCTTTATATTGTAATGCAAAAAAGTATAGGATCAAGAATCAAACTAAAAAGTTCAAGTTGGTACTATTCTAGAAGACAGGAGTGAGAAACCACTGAAAGCCAAAACAACTGGGAAAGCTTTTATGGAGAGGTCAAATTTAAGCTGGACCTTCAAAGAGATACATAGGGCTCAAATGGGCTGAGAGAAGGGGGTAGCATTTCTGTTTGGAAAAAGGACAGGAATCTAGGCTCTGAGACATGAGGAGCAAAGATGTGAGACAGATAAGCTATGCACACAATTACTAGCAGAAAAGATTTTGGGATGTAACAGCTAAGATATCCTGACAAATGCCTATATAAGTTTATTAAAAAATGTTGACTTACACTGAAACATTTTACTCAAATCCAAATGGCATGCTCTATGCTTCCTTTAACTGCTACCTGAAGATATTATTTGTTTCAATGAATAGTTTCCTCTGGAAATGAATATTAATTAGAGTGTTTATACATTATGAATTTAAAACACTGTTTGGTAATGACTAGATTACCGACCAACAACAACAACAACAAAACACACACACACACACACACACACACACACACACACACACAAATGACTTTCTTTCCCAAATCCTTTTGAAATTTTAGGTTGAAAATTCATTTTCTATGCATGTTTTAGACATTTTATTATTTCTGTTATTTTAAAGAAATTCACTTTATTTAAAAAATATGGTGACATGGTATCAGAAAGAAATATAACAAACTGTAAAACTGATTAATTTGATTCCCTAAAATGTAATATTCCTTTAAATTTTATAAGATATTTATGGTATTAATATGATAGAATGCAATTCATTCAGCAAAAACTATTTAGGTTATTTTTATAGTATATATGAAAAAGTCCAAAGGAAGCTGAACAATTTAACTTTTCTTGTAAAAATGATGTCGTGGTAAGACGTGTAATCAGTTTTACACTCACACTGCTCACATTTAAATAAGGTCAATTCTACTTATATTTTGTCACATCAGTATATTTTCATATTGTGCTCCTAAAATGATAGACTAAAACTCAAAGATTAAATCTGCTAGGAAATACTGAGTTTAATATTTTCTCACATCTTTGGGCTTTATGAGTCACTAAAAACAGTAGGATTTTGTTACATAACTCAAAGATTTTTCAATAAAACTAACACTAGACAATATGAAAGCATTTTTTTTCAGGAATTACAATGAGAGGTGTTTCAGCAGTATATAACATTGAGAAAGTTGGCTGCCATTAGATCCGATCAGACTTTAATCTTTACTGCTCATTACGATCCTTTATGGTTTGGTGGCCTCCATAAGTTTAGATCTTCTCCTTTATTAGCATGATAGTTTCCAATTTTAACTTTCTTCTTGAAAGAAGTAAAATATAGACCAGGAAATATTGTTGAGTCCTGGTGTTCTCTTTATTGTAACTTATCTTGTTTCTCCTCTTGTATTTATAGTAATTTTAAGGCTGTAACTCGATTTGTCTACTTCCTACAATGCCTTATTTTGAGATATGCCTGCTACACTACAATGATATACAATGATTCAATTTAATAAACTTTAATTGAGCATTTCCTTGTGTCTGAGATGCTGTGCTAGCACTGAGACTGTAGGGACTAACCTAGGAGGTAAAGACAGAAACAAGCAATGAAAAAAATATATGAATATGGTATGAGAAATATTATTATATCACTAAAGTGTTGTGACACAAAGAAAGGATTTTGCTGTCAAAATGGGGCTACAAAGATGACGTAGCATTTATACTCCAGTAAGTCTTTTATTTAGTCAGCATTTACTCCAATATGTGAGCATGAATCTGTTGTATATTTTAGACCACAAAGGAAGCAAAAATGGAGCTGAAATATATGTAATAAAATAACTCCAGACAAGGTCTGCAGACTTTCATTGATTATCCAATCCAGTTGTGTGATCGTGGAGAATTCCTTCATCGGTCTTGGCCTCAGTTTCTTGAACTGTAAAATAATGAATTTGGACTAATTGCTATCTTGGGTCCCTTTTAGCAGGGAGAGATGACCTCTAAAGCTTGTGCCAGCTCTGGAGTTTTGGAAAATGATGTTTTGTGTTTTTGTTGTTGTTGTTCCCTCAAATTTTATACTCTCCTATTATTTAACTTTATTTCATACATTTTCGTCTACAATATTCCCTCTAGTCTGAGCTTTAATCATGATTAATCCTGTAAAGAAGTCAGAGTAGATAAAATTAAAAAAAATAATCAGAGTTACTAATATCACATGGAAAGATGAGAGATATCAAAAGGTATAGTTGGTCATTAAAATTTATAATAATTGATTCAATTCATAATAAATTAACACTGTTTATAGGAAACTTGACAGCTTTTATCTTGTAAGATGACACTAAATTAACTGAAGTGAAACCCATTTCATATTTATGTGAATCCTTAGGATTAATAGTGCTTTCAAATATGTTAATACAATTTTTCCCCATTGAATGGAAGAGTTTTAATTAAACTTTAATCTTTTGGTTTAATCCCTGGAGCCAACCTAGAAAACACTAATGTTTGTTTGTTTTTTCTTGGTTTTTTTTTTTTTACTTTTGTTTTTAACCCTAGAGGTTTTTAATCAACTGTAAAAATCCTTACACCTCAAAGTTAAAGTGAATGCCACAGTGGTGGGGAGAAGAATAAGGGATTTATAAAATATGACTCATAAAACAGCAATGCTTTATACTATATATATATGTATTATATATAATTACACACACAGTATACACATAATCTTTAAACCTAATCATTCGGGAAAAGGTAATTGTAGTTTATCAAAAGTATTTTAAATATTTTAAAGGCATCAGAGTCTCTATAGCAACCAGGTTTTTTTTTCCTTTCTACAGACTCATTGGTATGTCAAACATGAATACGAGGACCTGAAGATTTATAATTCAACCTCGAATAAAATGACCAGTGCAATACTGTTTTATTAATTTCACTGGAAATAAAATGACAATGTAGTATTTGATGCTGAACTTCATAAGGGATATGAGAATGTCTATTTAGAAGAAAGTTAGGTACTCTGCTCCCTCACCTTGCCTACTTGCCTCCTCCTCCTGGCCACAATAACTAAATACATAAATAAGTGAAACCAAACCAAAACGAAACCATTCTGTAATTCTTTAAGCAATGCTTCATAAACTTTTCTCACCCTAGTGCCCCTAATGGAAGAGAAGATTGAACACACACCCTTAGGGATCTGTTGCAAGTGTGAAATTTCTTTGAAGTCAACTGTTTCATTTTAAAAAATTCATGTAGTTTTGAATTCTATTCCATAATATATATCTGTTTTAATATGAAAATTATGTGTTTCCCCCAAATCTCTGAGTTAACAGAGCTCCAGGAAAGTATGCTAAGTTTATGCTATATATTTGTTTATTCTAAAACACAAAGTTTTAGAAGTTTAGCTAAAGAATAAACACGATTATAAAACGAATTTCTCCACAGATTCCACATATTTCATACCTTCAGTTTTCCTCACACTTCAACATATGTTTTTGGTCAGTTAGTTTGAGGCCTATAACTATACTACACAACTTAAATAAATATAACTGCTATACAAGAGAGAAAAGATTTTTACGCCATCAAAATTTATACTTGGGTTCCAAAAATCCAAAAATATGAGAAAAAAGGTATTAGTAGTAATACATAGTATACTATGAGTTACATAATTGAGTCATTAACGGAATTAGTTTCATCTTATCAATATCTCTATAGTTTAAAAGGAAAGGTACTTTATTTTTTTATATGTAATTTATTGTCAAATTGGTTTCCATACAACACCCACTGCTCATCCCAATAGGTGCCCTCCTCAATGCCCATCACTTACTTTCCACTCTCTCCCACCA
Organism: Acinonyx jubatus; assembly: GCF_027475565.1. Lineage (NCBI taxonomy): Eukaryota > Metazoa > Chordata > Mammalia > Carnivora > Felidae > Acinonyx > Acinonyx jubatus. The sequence goes on along the minus strand of NC_069389.1, from coordinate 74,474,518 downwards.
CCTATCAACCCTCAGCTTATTCTCAGTATTTAAGAGTCTCTTATGGCTTGCCTCCTTCCCTCTCTGTAACTTTCTGTTTTCTGCCTTACCCTCTCCCCTAGTTTTCTGTTGAGTTTCTCAGGATCCACATATGAGTGAAACCATATGGTATCTGTCTTACTCTGCCTGACTTACTTCACGTAGCATAAACACACTGCAGTTCAATCCACATTGCTACACATGGCCAGATTTCATTCTTTCTCATTGCCACACAGTGTTCCATTGTGTATATAAACCACACCTTGATCCATTTGTCAAATTTTTTAAATTATTTTTTATGTTATATAAATTTTTAATTTTTAATTTTTCTTATCATTTTCTTTGTTTCTATTTTTTTCAACATATGAAGTTTATTTTCAAATTGGTTTCCATACAACACCCAGGGCTCATCCCAAAAGGTGCCCTTCTCAATACCCATCACCCACCCTCCCCTCACTCCCAACCCCATCAACCCTCAGTTTGTTTTCAGTTTTTAAGAGTCTCTTATGCTTTGGCTCTCTTCCACTCTAACTCCTTTTTTTCTCCTTCCCCTCCCCCATGGTCTTCTGGTAAGTTTCTCAGGTTCCACCTAAGAGTGAAAATATATGGTATCTGTCTTTCTCTGTATGGCTTATTTCACTTAGCATAACACTCTCCAGTTCCATCCACGTTGCTACAAAGGGCCATATTTCCATCTTTCTCATTGCCACGTAGTACTCCATTGTGTATATAAACCATAATTTCTTTATCCATTCATCAGTTGATGGACATTTAGGCTCTTTCCATAATTTGGCTATTGTTGAGAGTCTGCTATAAACATTGGGGTACAAGTGCCCCTATGCATCAGTACTCTTGTATCCCTTGGGTAAATTCCTAGCAGTGCTATTGCTGGGTCATAGGGTAGGTCTATTTTTAACCTTTGAGGAAACTCCACACTGTTTTCCAGAGTGGCTGCACCAATTTGCATTCCCACCAACAGTGCAAGAGGGTTCCCATTTCTCCACATCCTCGCCAGCATCTCTAGTATCCTGATTTGTTCATTTTAGCCAATCTGACTGACGTGAGGTGATATCTGAGTGTGGTTTTGATTTGTATTTCCCTGATGAGGAGTGACATTGAGCATCTTTTCATGTGCCTGTTGGCCATACGTATGTCTTCTTTAGAGAAGTCTCTATTCATGTTTTCTGCCCATTTCATCACTGGGTTATTTGTTTTTCGGGTGTGAAGTTTGGTGAGCTCTTTATAGATTTTGGATACTAGCCCTTTGTCCGATATGTCATTTGCAAATATCTTTTCCCATTCCATTGGTTGCCTTTAGTTTTGTTGGTTGTTTCCTTTGCTGTGCAGAAGCTTTTTATTTTCATAAGTTCCCAGTAGTTCATTTTTGCTTTTAATTCCCTTGCCTTTCGGGATGTGTCAAGTAAGAGATTGCTATGGCTGAGGTCAGAGAGATCTTTTCCTGCTTTCTCCTCTAGGGTTTGAAGGTTTCCTGTCTCACATTCAGGTCCTTTATCCATTTTGAGTTTATTTTTTTGGATGGTGTGAGATAGTGGTCTAGTTTCAATCTTCTGCATGTTGCTGTCCAGTTCTCCCAGCACCATTTGCTAAAGAGACTGTCTTTTTTCCATTGGATGTTCTTTCCTGCTTTGTCAAAGATTAGTTGGCCATACATTTGTGGGTCTAGTTCTGGGGTTTCTATTCTATTCCATTGGTCTATGTGTCTGTTTTTCTGCCAATACCATGCTGTCTTGATGATGACAGCTTTGTAGTAGAGGTTAAAGTCTGGGATTGTGATGCCTCCTGCTTTGGTCTTCTTCTTCAAAATTACTTTGGCTATTCGGGGCCTTTTGTGTTTCCATATGAATTTTAGGATTGCTTGTTCTAGTTTCGAGAAGAATGCTGGTGCAATTTTGATTGGGATTGCATTGAATGTGTAGATAGCTTTGGGTAGTATTGACATTTTGACAATATTTATTCTTCCAATCCATCAGCACAGAATGTCTTTCCATTTCTTTATATCTTCTTCAATTACCTTCATAAGCTTTCTATAGTTTTCAGCATGCAGATCTGTTACATTTTTGGTTAGGTTTATTCCTAGGTATTTTATGCTTCTTGGTGCAATTGTGAATAGGATCAGTTTATTTGTCTTTCTGTTGCTTCATTGTTAATGTATAAGAATGCAACTGACTTCTGTACATTGATTTTGTATCCTGCAACTTTGCTGAATTCATGTATCAGTTCTAGCAGACTTTTGGTGGAGTCTATCGGATTTTCCATGTATACTAACATGTCATCTGCAAAAAGTGAAAGCTTGACTTCATCTTTGCCAAATTTGATGCCTTTGATTTCCTTTTGTTGTCTGATTGCTGATGCTAGAACTTCCAACACTACGTTAAACAACAGCGGTGAGAGTGGGCATCCCTGTCATGTTCCTCATCTCAGAGAAAAAGCTCTCAGTTTTTCCTCATTGAGGATGATGTTAGCTGTGGGCTTTTCATAAATGGCTTTTATGATCTTCAAGTATGTTCCTTCTATCCCGACTTTCTCAAGGGTTTTTAATTAAGAAAGGTTGCTGAATTTTGTCAAAGGCCTTTTCTTCATAAATTGACAAGATCATATTGTTCTTATCTTTTCTTTTATTAATGTGATGTATCACGTTGATTGATTTGTGAATGTTGAACCAGCCCTGCATCCCAGGAATGAATCCCACTTGATCATGGTGAATAATTCTTTTTATATGCTGTTGAATTCGATTTGCTAGTATCTTATGGAGAATTTTTGCATCCATATTCATCAGGGATAGTGGCCTGTAGTTCTCTTTTTTTACTGGGTCTCTGTCTGGTTTAGGAATCAAAGTAATACAGGCTTCATAGAATGAGTCTGGAAGTTTTCCTTCCCTTTCTATTTCTTGGAATAGCTTGAGAAGGATAGGTATTATCTCTGCTTTAAACATCTGGAAGAACTTCCCTGGGAAACCATCTGGTCCTGGGCTCTTATTTGTTGGGAGATTTTTGATGACTGATTCAATTTCCTCGCTGGTTATGGGTCTGTTCAAGCTTTCTATTTCCTCCTGACTGAGTTTTGGAAGCGTGTGGGTGTTTAGGAATTTGTCCATTTCTTCCAGGTTGTCCAATTTGTTGGCATATAATTTTTCACAGTATTTCCTGATAATTGCTTGTATCCCTGAGGGATTGGTTGTAATAATTCCATTTTCGTTCATGATTTTATCTATTTGGGTCATCTCCCTTTTCTTTTTGAGAAGCCTGGCTAGAGGTTTATCCATTTTGTTTATTTTTTCAAAAAACCAACTCTTGGTTTCATTGATCTGCTCTACAGTTTTTTTAGATTCTATATTGTTTATTTCTGCTCTGATCTTTATTATTTCTCTTCTTCTGCTGGGTTTAGGCTGTCTTTGCTGTTCTGCTTCTATTTCCTTTAGGTGTGCTGTTAGATTTCGTATTGGGGATTTTTCTTGTTTCTTGAGATAGGCCTGGATTGCAATGTATTTTCCTCTCAGGACCGCCTTCGCTGCATCCCAAAGCATTTGGATTGTTGTATTTTCATTTTCGTTTGTTTTCATATATTTTTTAATTTCTTCTCTAATTGCCTGGTTGACCCATTCATTCTTTAGTAGGGTGTTCTTTAACCTCCATGGTTTTGGAAGTTTTCTAGACTTTTTCCTGTGGTTGATTTCAAGCTTCATTGCATTGTGGTCTGAAAGAATGCATGGTATGATCTCAATTCTTGTATACTTATGAAGGGCTGTTTTGTGACCCAGTATGTGATCTATCTTGGAGAATATTCCATGTGCACTTGAGACAAAGGTTTATTCTGTTGCTTGGGATTCAGAGTTCTAAATATATCTGTCAAGTCCATCTGATCCAATGTATCATTCAGGGCCCTTGTTTCTTTTTGATCCTGTGTCTAGTTGATCTATCCATTGTTGTAACTGGAGTATTAAAGTCCCCTGCCATGACCCCATTCTTACCAATAAGGTTGCTTATGTTTATGACTAATTGTTTTATATACTTGGGGGCTCTCGTATTCGGCGCATAGACATTTATAATTGTTAGCTCTTCCTGATGGATAGATCCTGTGATTATTATATAATGTCCTTCTTCATCTCTTGTTACAGGCTTTAATTTAAAGTCTAGTTTGATATAAGTATGACTACTCCAGCTTTCTTTTGACTTCCAGTGGCATGATAAATAGTTCTCCATCCCCTCACTCTCAATCTGAAGGTGTCCTCAGGTCTAAAATGAGTCTCTTGTAGACAGCAAATAGATGGGTCTTGTTTTCTTATCCATTCTGATACCCTATGTCTTTTGGTTGGCGCATTTAGTCCATTTACATTCAGTGTTATTATAGAAAGTTATGGGTTTAGAGTCATTGTGATGTCCGTAGGTTTCATGCTTGTAGCGATGTCTCTGGTACTTTGTCTCACAGGATCCCCCTTAGGATGTCTCCTAGGGCTGTTTTAGTGGTGACGAAAAAATATGGAAAGCTTCACGAATTTGCGTGTCATCCTCGTGCAGGGGCCATGCTAATCTTCTCTGTATCATTCCAATTTTAGTATATGTGCTGCCGAAGCGAGCACTGGATTGTTGTATTTTCATTTTCATTTGTTGCCATATATTTTTTAATTTCTTCTCTAATTGCCTGGCTGACTCATTCATTCTTTAGTATGGTGTTCTTTAGCCTCCATGCTTTTAGAGCTTTTCCAGACTTTTTCCTCTGGTTGATTTCACATTTCATAGCATTGTCATCTGAAAGTGTGCATGGTATGATCTCAATTCTTTTATACCTATTAAGGGCTGTTTTGTGACCCAGTATGTGATCTATCTTGCAGAATGTTCCATGTGCACCCAAGAAGACAGTATATTCTGTTGCTTTGGGATGCTGAGTTCTAAATATATCTGTCAAGTCCATATGATCCAATGTATCATTTAGAGCCCTTGTTTCTTTATTGATTCTCTGTCTAGATGATCTATCCATTTCTGTAAGTGGAGTTAAAGTCCCCTGCAATTACCACATTCTTATCAATAATGTTGCTTATGTTTGTGATTAAATGTTTTATATATTTGGGGGCTCCTGTATTCGGTGCATAGACATTTATAATTGTTAGCTCTTCCTGATGGATAGGCCCTGTAATTATTATATAATGCCCTTCTTCATCTCTTGTCACAGCCTTCAATTTAAAGTCTAGTTTGTCTGACATAAGTATGGCTACTCCAGCTTTCTTTTCCCTTCCAGTAGTTTCATAGACAGTTCTCCATCCCCTCACTTTCAATCTGAAGGTGGACTCAGGTCTAAAATGAGTCTCTTGTAGACAGCAAATAGATGGGTGTTGTTTTCTTATCCATTCTGATACCCTATGTCTTTTGGTTGGCGCATTTAGTCCATTTACGTTCAGTGTTATTAAAGAAAGATATGGGTTTAGAGTCATTGTGATGTCTGTAGGTTTCATGCTTGTAGTGATGTCTCTGGTACTTTGTGGTCCTTGCATCATTTCACTCACAGAATCCTCCTTAGGATCTGTTGTAGGGCTGGTTTAGTGGTGATCAATTCCTTCAGGTTTTGTTTGTTTGGGAAGACCTTTATTTCACCTGTTCTGAATGACAGACTTGCTGGATAAAGGATCCTCGGCTGCATAATTTTTCTGTTCATCACATTGAAGATTTCCTGCCATCCCTTTCTGTGCTGCCAAGTTTCAGTAGATAGGTCTGCTATTAACCTTATGTGTCTACCTTTGTATGTTAAGGCCCGTTTATCCCTAGCTGCTTTCAGAATTCTCTCTATATCCTTGTATTTTGCAAGTTCCACTATGATATGTCATGCAGAAAATCGATTCAAGTTACGTCTGAAGGGAGTCCTCTGTGCCTCTTGGATTTAGATGCCTTTTTCCTTCCCCAGGTCAGGTAAGTTCTCAGCAATAATTTTTCACGTACACCTTCAGCCCCTTTCTCTCTCTCTCTTCCTCTTCAGCAATTCCTATGATACAGATATTGTTCCATTTGATTCCATCAATTTGTTCTCTAATTCTCCCCTCACAATCCTGGATATTTTTTCTCTCTTTTTCTCAGCTTCCTCTTTTTCCATAATTTTATCTTCTAATTCACCTATTCTCTCCTCTGCCTCTTCAATCTGAGCTGTGGTCACCTCCATTTTATTTTGTACCTCATTTGTAGCATTTTTTAATTCATCATGACTATTCTTTAGTCCCTTGATCTCTGTAGCAATAGATTCTCTGCTGTCCTCTATGCTTTTTTCAAGCCCAGTATTTAATTTCATGACTATTATTCTAAATTCTTGTTAAGTTATATTGCTTCAATTGGTCTTGATCAATTTGTTAGCTGTCACGATTTACTGGAATTTCTTTTGATGAGAATTATTCCATTTTAGAATTTTGGCTAGTGTTCTGTCCCTTATGTGTTTTAACAGTTTGTGGTGTACTCTGGATTTGCGAGCACTGCTATATTAAAGGAGGGTCATACACTGTCCAGGGCCTGGCCCTTCAGGAGGTGTTTTTTGGAGATTGTTACTTGCTCTCTGTTGTTGTGACTTTGGTTATTTTATTACCATACTCGTAGTAATATTTTGGACCCTCCATCAGGTGTGCTTTGATTTGTTGCTTGGGGTAGCCCTATCTTTTTCTAGCTTTCCCATTTTCTTCCTAGTAGATTCAGTCTCTTTTCCTCCCAGGCTCTGGTATTCAAACTCCTTTGGCTTCTACACTTCTTTGTTTGAGAAATGCAGGTAGTAGGGATTCCCCCTATTTCTCCAACATATTGGCTTCTGCAACTCAAGGAAGTAGGTCAATGTGGTCAAGCCCCATGTCAGGCTCTGTGCAGACAGCTCAGAGCCTGGAGCCTGCCTCGGATTCTGTGTCTGCCTCTCTCTCTTTCTCTTTTTTTTTTAAGGTTATCATTTCACATAAAGATAGCCCATCATCAAACAAAATGAATTATATAGTGCTCATCTGTTTGTATTTTTACTATTTGACTATATACATGCTATGCACAGTTCTAGAGGTTACAGAATGTGTTTCAAACAACTTTGAACTCATATTAAGCAAACAAGACAAGTTGGATTCAAATACTAAGGAAAAGTATTGAACTGTAAACAAGAGGTACCTGGCTGACCTTTTACCATGTTTTGTTTTTATTCTCTGTAGACTAAATTCCAGAGTATTTCCTCCTAGGGATTCAGTAGCAAAACATTTAAAAAATGGATTCTGAACAGGGTTTTGACAAATGATAGTTGTCTTAGAGGACAGGGAAGTTGAGATTTCTAGGCATGGGATGCAGAATGAAATCATACACAGAGGCAGGATTACTAGAAAGCAATAAAATGGCACAAGAGAAAATATGTCTCAGCACACTGAAATGAGAACTAGGAGGAGATTAAAGAGGGAAGCAAAAAGGTGGAATGCACTTAAGAATTTAAGTTGAGACTGAATTTCATAGGGAAAGAGAAAAAACTAGTCAAAATAACTTGAGAATGGGGATTGCTGTGGCCCAAACAGTGAGATAGAAGAGGATTTCACACAACAATCTTTTGAAAACACTGGCATGAAGAACACAGAAAAGCATAAATAATCAAAGTACAACAGAGTTTTTGCTTTTGATAGACAGGAAGAAAAAAGTTGGTGATACTGTAAAAGAAAAATATGAAAGGATTTACCAAAACCCCCACACAGGAAACAAATAGAACTGGATATAATACAGAGTTGACTGCAACTGTAGTAACTATAGGTGCCCTTATGATTATCCCCTTCTAACAAGACAATGGCAGTGACTACAATATTTGTAGTAGTATATCAAAAATGATATCTACTACTAATAAAGATAGTGGTATAGCAACAGCTACATATTTAGTTATGTGCCAAGCCTTTTATTTAATGCTTTAAACACGTCAACTCATGTGATCTTCTTGTTACTATAATTCCCATTTTACAAATGAGGAAACAAAACTTGGGAAGTTACATTAGTAGCTCAAGGTTATAGAACTAAGTTATACAGCTAGGATTAGAACTTTATAATATCTAACTCAGAAGGCTGTGATCTACAGGCTACCTTCATCAATAGCAGTGGTGGCTAAAGGTATGTATGAAATGATATAGACAGAGACACAAATATATGACAATATAGAAATATATATATAGATAGATAGATAGATAAACTAGTATCTAGACTTAAAAATAAAAGCTGATATAAACTTCATTATATATTTCATTACAGTTGTCCCAGATTATTTTGAATAAAAATGGTTATCAGATATATTTATCTAAAGTATCCTTGGTGTAAGAACTAAAAATTTAAAAATTAAGAACTAAAAATCATCATCATAAAATTAACATCATTTTATTTAAACACATTATTGATATACTTCTCATTATCTTTCTGGAATTGAATCTACATATTGGACAAATAAAATTTAGAAAAAATTATGGTAGAGGGCAATCAAACAGTAATAATAGGATGACATGATCGAATTTCAGAATTGGTCTTATTTGTGACATTTCTCATGTTTCCAATTATAATTTTTTTTAAATATTGCTATTAGCCCACATTAGTTACATGTTAGTAGTAGATATGACTAGTCATAATGGTGTATTTTTAAATGTAAGGGCCAAGATATAGAAGTTCTTTAGAAAAGCAATTGCCACTGACTATAATTTTACATCATATCTTTAAGATTTTTTTAACAAAAAGGAAAGTACTATGGAGTCATACTTTGTCTTATTTTGTTATTCTGGTCCTGGGACCACAAAATGAGACACACTGGATTAAATTAAAGAAATACATTCAGGATTTGATTGACAATACCAGACAGGCAGAGATGACGACTGAACAATATTATACAAAAAATATTCTGGGTTTCATAGACATACTTTTTTCCCCCTTCAATGAACACTAACAGGTTTATATGGTTTGTAATAAACTTGGGAAATGTATATGCTTTTGAGTCTTTACTGAAAATCCTCAGAGTTATAGAGAAATGGAATTAATATAGTGTGATTTCAAATATAAGATTTATGGCATGGCTTTCTTACCTGAGGGAAAATGTACTTCTCCTTCTCCACATATATAATCTCACTTTCAACCATTCTTTCACCCATCTTAACATATTGTGCCACTGTTTTTTACTCATATTATTTGCTCACATGCCTCTTTTCCATATCTGTAAAAATCCTGTGCTCATGCTTCACACTTTGACCTCTTCCAGGAAGCCTTCTCTTATCTACATATTCAAAAGGAACTTCTTATCTCATTTAAATTATAGTACAGTATCTTTTTGTGTAGTACTTCTCATATTCATCCTTATTTTATAAACTATGTGGATATATGTCTTTTTTTACCTTCTAGAAATTAAATATATTCAAGCAAGAACTGTCCCACCATCATATTGATATCATCAAAAGCCCCATGGTATGGTTCCTTTGCAAACAATATACACTTAAGTGATTATGAAATGAATGAATGAACATACTATCTCATAAGAGATATGAAAGCTCAAATAACCTAGCAGTATTAAAAAATTAAGTAAGTAAAAAGTAGGTCATTAAAATGCACTATACTGTCAAATATATGCTAATGGAAATCATCTTCCTGCTTTTCTTATATCCATAAACAGAAAAATATGGTTAATAAGTTTATTTAATATTACCACTTAAAATATAATACTTAGGCGAGGAATAGTCTCAAAAAAGCTACAAATCAGTTACCTTTGCTTGCACTTTCAACATGTTCCAGTTCTTCAGGAAATTTCAGGATATCCCGGTATTTTTCCTCACAAATTTCAGCAATAAAATGCAAGAGGGTTGTTTTTTGATCTGCTGACTTAGTATCTCTGATCTGGAATAAAATAACAATATTTTGGGTAATATGAATATAGACCTTTTCTTCAACAAGTGAAATAAATGAACTCAATTCATTATAATTAATTTAAAATTTAAAAAATGTTAGTTGGTAGCTCCCTAATGGGGTCTAGCAACAGTGCTCTATATTTTAAAATGAACACCATATTTTAAAAGAAAGATGACCCAAAAAAGAGAAAGTTTAAATTTTAATATATAGATTTTAAAAGTCTAAATTATTATGGCAAAAAATGAACTATTCTCTGAGAAAAGAGCATTAATTCAAGTACTGTTAAGTACAGTCTTAGTTAATGTGTGCTTATGTTGTCAGTATTTGTTTTTGCTTTATCACAGAAATGTATTACTGAAAGCTGGATTTGTTTGTGAGCTTTTATATTTATTTGTAACCATTACGGATACAAATTAATGGAAAGTAGTAAGTAAATTTTTGTTTTCCTTTACTTGGATAGGCCATCAAAAAAGAAAAACTGAAAACTTCTTATGCTGATTTAAAATAGAATTGGAGGGGCGCCTGGGTGGCTCAGTCAGTTAAGCGTCCGACTTCAGCTCAGGTCACAATCTCATGGTCCGTGAGCTCGAGCCCCGCCTCGGGCTCTAGGCTGATGGCTCAGAGCCTGGAGCCTGCTTCCGATTCTGTGTCTCCCTCTATCTCTGCCCCTCCCCCGTTCATGCTCTGTCTCTCTGTGTCTCAAAAATAAATAAGACGTTAAAAAAATTAATAAAATAGAATCTGAGCACATAATTCTAATGACTTTTTTTTCCGTTTACATATGGTATTTCTTTTTCAGAGACAACTTTAGAAAAGAGATGCTATAGTTAGAATGATAAAAATCTTTATAGGACAAAATATCTATGATGAAAATCTAAGCTTTGTCTTTAATATAACACTCATACTAGACTAAGATGCAAAAGAAATCAAGGATTTACCTACAAACAAAGGATAAATATAGAATAAAGTATAAAGTTTTCTCATTTTTATTGGATGTTTTAATTCTATAATCCTTAGATGATGGGTTTTCCTACTGATATTCATACTGATACAGGGTTTTTAGCTTTAAGGATAACTCTGTTTAGAATAAATGTATACTCTTCCCCAACAGGTTTATGAAAGGCTGTGGAAGATAGGGAATTGACAGAATAATTTAATATTTACTGTTTTAGTGACTGAGGAAAAAAAATCACATTTAAACAATCAGACCCATACTGAATCTGTTTTGTACTACAGCTTTTTAACAATTATTTATGTTGCTGTGATATGAAGAACTTAAAAGAAATACTAGTCTCAAGGCTCAAAACAAAGCCACAGGAGGCATTATGTTGACAAGTCAGGTGGTGACAAGGTCATGATGATTTCTTTTAGAATTTCTGGGATTACTTTATCCCACATAGGTGAAATATTTAAAATTTTGCATTATCTTGTTGCTCCCCCTAACAATTTCAAGTATTATAAGGCTGAAATGACACAATTTAAGGACAAGATATAAATAAGAACAAACAGCATCAAAACCTCAAGGGCAACTTGTGTTAACCAAGGCGTTTACTCTAAAGGATTCAATGGGAGGCTCATTTTCCTAAAGAGAGGTCTTTACCTGGGATTATGGTGGTATATGTTTACAAAGTGTATCATTTTCAGAGTATGCTGGATATTACAAATTATAAGAAAGTTCACATTTTCTTTTCTTTTTTTACAAAATACTTGAATTCCTAAACCTTAAAAACATTAGTTGCTTAGGTAAAATAGAAGGTACATCTTTCTGAAGGAAAAGAAATTGACCTATATTTTATAAACTGTGGAGACTATACAGATGCACACACACCACCACCACCACCACCACCAATAACAAAAACCTACCTAATTTGTCAGGACATCAAATTGTACAAAGACATATATTAAAGTATTTTATTTTATTATTTCTTAATATTTATTTAGAAAGGCAGACAGAGCATGAGCGGGGGAGGGCCAGAGAGAGACGGAGACACAGAATCCGAAGCTGGCTCCAGCCTCCAAGCTGCCATCACAGAGCCCAACACGGGGCTCAAAACCCAGAAACCGCAAGATCATGACCTGAGCCAAAGTCAGATGCCCAACCGAGCCATCCAGGTGCCCCTATATTTGAGTATTTTACATGCACATGGCCAATACTGGAAAGGAAAACACAAAAATAGAAAAATAGCATTGTGCTCATATGTCAATTTTATGGGTGATTTAAAAACCAGCTTTTGGCGTGTATACTTATGAAAGCTTAATTTTCAGAAACAGCTTTTAATTAATAAATATTTATTCAGAATCAGGTCCATTAACTTAATTTCTGTTAAGAAATTTAGTAAAATCAATGGTTACATTCCAAAAAGATAAATGAAAGCATAACATTTTGGTTAAATAAATATCTTGGTATCTTTGTTCAAATCAGAAAGACCTGCAGGCAAAGCATGGATACGCTTAAAAAAAAAAAAAAAAACCTGTAATATCCCCTTCAAAGCATGGACAAACATGGGCAAGTGCTTGTTTTGTCAAACCGAGAAATATCTTAGTTGTTATGGGAGACAAATTGCTAAATCTGTATCACAATATTTATTTTTTAAATAACTTCACACAGACAGTCTATTTTAAGGTTTCAAACTGGCAGGGAATAATTGTGACAAATATGTATTCTTTGTAATTTTTCTCTATATGTATGACCCTTAGCCCAGCCATTTAAAAATAAATATATACTGTTAAATAAAGGGGAACATAATTTTTACTTATTAAAGTATGTTTGCTTTTTATTACCGTGTCTTCACCCTCTCTTACTGCATCTGCACCATTCATGCATTAGGCATTGTCTCTCTCTCTCAGGACCTATTGTATTGTTCAATGTCAGCACAGAAGGCAATCAAGAACATTCACCTTCATAAGTTCTAACAGTTAATGGCATTTATCCAATAATTTGCTCTTCCAAGTATACTAGTTGGATATATACATCTCTTGGGGTAATATAATCTAATATGAATATGTGTAAAATCGCTTCCAAAATGTTTGAGTTAGTTTATTAAGAAATAAAACTGGTTTCCATTTGATATCTACTTAACTTTAAATTATGATAATTTTACATTAACATCAAATATTCTAATAATACTTGTCCAGATTGCCCAAATCTCAGTAGTGGCGATACTGTCAACATTTCAAGGTTTGCTTCCACCAGGAGCCAAGTGCCTTTTGGCAACCCTGCCTGTGATTTCCCTGTCTCCTTCTCACCAGCCACAGTTAGGCATAAGTATAAGATAGATATGTGAGTTCTCTTTATAAGGTACAAAATGATGATGGAAAAAATACTCACCCTATAATCTTATGTCTTGTATATATTGCCACATAATAAAAATACAAACAGTTGTTCCAGAAATTGGAAATTGAAAGAGCTAAAAATGCTTTATAATATTTTAATAAGCTGAGTCATCAGCTAATGATAACAATAAAAGGAAGATAGAGCAATTCACTATAGTCACTGATAAAGGACCATCAGTTAATAAAGTATAGAATGATTTTAATTATAATCATATGACCAATAAATGTTCCTCATAAAGATTAATAACTAAATTTATACTAATTGTATCTACCTAATCTTTAATAGCTTTCTGAAATGGTACATGAATATAAGATACCTATGACAGAATAGCAAATATCTATAGCAAATTTGGATAGTTTCTCTTTTTTCTTATAAAAATGAATGCTATATTATGAAACAGTGTTTGCATTTGACATGTTCCAATATATTTCAACCACTATAGGTTAGGCAGATAGCAAGATATCTGAATAACTAATTGCCATGTAAGAGATTTTTTATTTTAAATACTTTCATTCAAGCCTGAAAATCTAGTATTTGCCCTATCTTTGAAATTAGGCAGTTCTGAGCACATAGAAGCCAGCACACAGAGAGCCTGAGACAACATTTTAATCATGTACATTTGCCACACTCAATCTTTTTGTGAAGGACCCCGTCTGTAGGTAATTTTCCCCTCTTCTGAGATTTAAACCTATTTCTTCTTGCTCTGTCCTCAGTGGGAACTGAAAATAACTGGTCACTGTCGTCTGTATAACCACCTCTCACAGAGTGAAAGGTCCCTTCTCAATGTGTCCTGTTCTTTAAACTAAACAATTTTAGTAAATTTAGCCTCTCCACACAGATCTTACTTTTCAGATTTTTTTTTGAAAAGGTAAGAATCCACTCAAAGTTCTCATTACAAAGTCTCCCCTCTTCTACTAGAAAAGCCTAAAAACTTCTTTGTTTTGCATACAAGGCTCTCTGAGAGCTGTCCCTTGCCTACCTTTCTAATATGTCCCCTGCTGCTTTTTGAGGCATGCCCATCTCTTTGTTCTGATTACAAATGCATGAACATACCATTTGACGTCATACCATTATGCTTTTCCACATATTGTTCTCTCTAGATGCCCCCTCCTTCTCCCTTCTTTTTTATGGCAGGTGAATACCTACTCATATTTCAAGACTATTCAACTATCAACTTCTGTTTGAAGACTTTTCTATCTTAGGAATAGTTAATGCCTTTTTTTGGAGCCATTTTCCTTCACTATAAACATTTTAACACACTAGTTTTTTTTTTCCAATCAATATGAGCTCTTTCAAGGTTAGAGACCCTCCCTGTTTTCTTAATTTTTATCCAAAGTACCTAGGAGAATGCTAAAGCATACTAGGTAGGCAATATACGTTTCTGAATGAAGATTTTTCCCCACATAAGTTCTCACTTGTGTGGATTATAAGAGTAATACTTCTAAATTAAACTCTATTCGTATGTGTGTGTGTGTATGTGTGTGTGTGTGTGTGTGTGTGTGTGAGTGTACACACACACCCATACATATACAGAAAGGTTGATTACAAAGCCCAGACTTTTCCAGGACATCATATTTGTTGAGAGTTAGGTGGGAGTGAGTGCCAGAATAAAGTTATCTTGTGTCTCTTAGGAATGGAGCACCATGTGGTTGTAAGGGTAAGCAAGTTAGAAGCAAAGCAAATATAAATGTAGAAGTACACCCAGTGATCCACTGTGGGCTATGGATTGTGCTGAACAATAAAGATCAGAGACAAATGATGCATGGTACCTTTGAAGTCTCAGGGAGCTCAGAACTTTGGAAAAAACACAAAATTGTACAGAAAAGAGAAGATATAGGAGAGTAACTTGGTGGCAAATATTAAGGACTGCTAAAAGTAAAATAACTAGGATATACGTAAAAAAAAGGTGAAGAAAACAAATTCAACACACATTGTGAAGACAAACAGGATTAAGTCAGTGAAAAAGAATATTTGGAATGAGGGAAAGGGAAAAATCAAGTTTTAAACTCGTGATTAAATTAATGAGTGATCATGTTGGTGGCAAAGAAAGTGATGACTCTCAAATGGGCTCACTTTAGGAAGGAGGTGGTAGCTCATCTTTTATACGTAAGTGGTAGCTATGTAGAGATAATGTATGAGAAGGTAGAATGGCATTCCACTTTCTCTGCTTCATTTTATCCTATATGATTCAACCTATGCATGCTTCTTGAAAATGAATATGAGCATGCTACTCTCTTCCTTCAATGAATCCAATGGTTCTTTACAACTTATATAATAAAGTTCAAATTTCTAATCAGAATAGTTACTGAGCACAGACTTTGGATTCAGACAGAAATGGGTTTGAACCTTGACACTACCATTCAATAGCTGTATGACCTTGGGGAAGTTACTTAGACATTTTATGTCTCAGCTTTTTTGTCTATAAAATAGTCATTAGATAAGTACCTATGATCAAAGAATTACAGAATTAAGATAATGTATTATCATGACCATGATCATTATCCAGATTAAAAGTGAGGAGAGTCTACTTTAGCTTTTCATCTTCACAAAGAGTAAGTTATTACCACAACCTGAAAGGCCCTCAGTGATCCGGCCCCATTACCACAGTGATTGTGTCTCTAGCTATTATCTGTTAGTATCCCCTTCAACCATGCTTGCTTCCTACCTCTTTGAAATCACCACACGTGTCTTACTCAGAGCCTTTGCTAGTGCTGAGTGGAAGCTTTCACTTTTACTTTTAGCATGGCTAGCTCCTTCCCTTCTTTTAAGACCTATACTCAAAAGTTACTTTCTCATTCTAAACAAAAACTTGCAATCCACTCTCCCTTACTTCCTCTTACGTCCTCCCACCTTTACTTTTCTCCATAGCACTGATCTCAAATATATTATATTTTCTATTTACTTATTTAGTCTCAAATATGCCATATACTCCATTTACTTATTTACTCATTCTTATTGCTCTCCACTAGAACATCATCTACACAAGTACGGGGATTTGTTGATCTGCTCTGTTCACATTTACATACATACCATCTAGAACAATAGCTCACACATAATAGGCACTTAATACATATTTGTTGAATTATGAATGGGTGAAGATTTCTATCCATTTGCTTCAGTTATTCATGACCTTAGTTCTTCAGGACCTTAGATGTTCTTCTTCTTTCATCAAATGGTAGTATGATCATTTAAGGGTAAAAGGAACCAACATCTGTTACCCATCTATCAGGTGCCTATGGGCCAGAGACTTTGAGAAGTGCTTTATATGCATCACCTTTGTGTGTGTAGTCAATTTAAATATGTACTGCGACTTAGAAGATAGCAGCAGAGTAGGAGGATGCTAGGCTGCCTCATCTCATGAATGGAACAAGATAACTATCAAACCATCCTAAATACCCCAGGAATTGATCTGAGGATTGAGAGAACAAACTCCACAACTAAAAGCAGAGAAGATGTCACATCGAAGGAGGTAGTAGGTGCAGAGACTCAGTTCTCAGGAGAGAAACAGAGCATGGCCACTGCAGTGAGGAGAGAGAGCCATGGTGACAGAAAGGACCAGAGACAGACTAACATATAAGTTAATTCACGGGGAAAACAAATCCGCATAGAAATTGGATTGGAAAATGAAAGGCACTGAGTTTCATAACTTCTGGCAAAAAGAAGGATTTAAAGCCTGGAATTTTAAAGGTCAGTGGGCTTCACTGGGATAGAGCTGAGAGGGCGCTGAGCTGCTTTCAGAGGGAGGGCAGGCAAACAACCAGTGGGCACAGAGCAGGGAAACAATGATCTGAAGAGTGCCTGAGGATCAAGGTACGGAGGTGATTTGCTTATCTCAGAGATCCATCCTGGAGAGACCCTCCAGGAACAAGGAACCAGTAATTGCCATTTCTCTCCCTTGCCCCACAGCATAAGTACAGAGCCCTCTGTGAGGACGAGCACAGCACCAACACTCTCTCTGTAACTTGCTTACACCAAGCCTTACCACCCCCCGACTGCACTCCAGTAGAACTGCCTTTATCTTTTTTTAGAAGTTCATTTATTCTTTTTTTTTAAATATAAAATTTATTGTCAAACTGGTTTCCATACAACACCCACTGCTCATTCCAACAGGTGCCCTCCTCAATACCCATCACCCACCCACCTCTCCCTCCGAAACCCCATCAACCCTCAGTTTGTTCTCATGTTTTAAGAGTCTCTTATGGTTTGGCTCCTTCCCCTCTAACTTTTCTTTTTTGTTGTTTTTTACTTCCCCTCCCCCATGGTCTTCTGTTAAGTTTCTCGGGATCCACATATGAAAAAACATATGGTATCTGTCTTTCTCTGTATGACTTATTTCAATTAGCATAACAATCTCCAGTTCCATTCACGTGGCTACAAAAGGCCAGATTTCATCCTTTCTCATTGCCACGTAGTATTCCATTGTATATATAAACTACAATTTCTTTATCTATTCGCCAGTTGATGGACATTTATGCTCTTTCCATAATTTGGTTATTATTGAAAGTACTGCTATAAATAAGGGGGTACAAGTGCCCCTATGCATCAGCACTCCTCTATCCCTTGGGTAAATTCCTAGCAGTGCTATTGCTGGATCATAGGGTAGATCTATTTTTCATTTTTTGAGGAACCTCCACACTGTTTTCCAGAGCAGCTGCACCAGTTTGCATTCCCACCAACAGTGCAAGACGGTTCCCGTTTCTCCACATCCTCGCCAGCATCTATAGTCTCCTGATTTGCTCATTTTAGCCAATCTGACTGGCGTGAGGTGATATCTGAGTGTGGTTTTGATTTGTATTTCCCTGATGAGGAGCGACGTTGAGCATGTTTTCATGTGCTTGTCGGCCATATGGATGTCTTCTTTAGAGAAGGGTCTATTCATCTTTTCTGCCCATTTCTTCACTGGATTATTTGATTTTTGGGCGTGGAGTTTGCTGAGCTCTTTATAGATTCTGGATACTAGCCCTTTGTCCGATATGTCATTTGCAAATATCTTTTCCCACTCCGTTGGTTGCCTTTTAGTTTTGTTGGTTGTTTCCTTTGTAGTGAAGAAGCATTTTATCTTCATGAAATCCAAATAGTTCATTGGTGCTTTTAATTCCCTTGCCTTTCGGGATGTGTCAAGTAAGAAATTACTACGGCTGAGGTCAGAGAGGTCTTTACCTGCTTTTTCCTCTAGGGTTTGGATGGTTTCCTGTCTCACATTCAGGTCCTTTTTCCATTTTGAGTTTATTTTTGTGAATGGTGTGAGAAAGTGGTCTAGTTTCAACCTTCTGCATGTTTCTGTCCAGTTCTCCCAGCACCATTTGTTAAAGAGACTGTCTTTTTTCCATTGGATGTTCTTTCCTGCTTTGTCAAAGATGAGTTGGCCATACGTTTGTGGGTCTAGTTCTGGGGTTTCTATTCTATTCCATTGGTCTATGTGTCAGTTTTTGTGCCAATACCAAGCTGTCTTCATGATGACAGCTTTGGATTAGAGGCTAAAATCTGGGATTGTGATGCCTCCTGCTTTGGTCTTCTTCTTCAAAATTACTTTGGCTATTCGGGGCCTTTTGTGGTTCCACACAAATTTTACGATTGCTTGTTCTAGCTTTGAGAAGAATGCTGGTGCAATTTTGATTGGGATTGCATTGAATGTGTAGACAGCTTTGGGTAGTATTGATATTTTGACAATATTTATTCTTCCAATCCATGAGCACGGAATGTTTTTCCATTTCTTTATATCTTCTTCAATTACCTTCATAAGCTTTCTATACTTTTCAGCATACACATCTTTTACATCTTTGGTTAGGTTTATTCCTAGGTATTTTATGATCCTTGGTGCAATTGTGAATGAGATCAGTGTCTTTATTTGTCTTTCTGTTGCTTCATTATTAGTGTATAAGAATGCAACTGATTTCTGTACATTGATTTTGTACCCTGCGATTTTGCTGAATTCATGCATCAGTTCTAGCGGATTTTTGGTGGAGTCTATCAGGTTTTCCATGTATAATATCAACTCATCTGCAAAAAGTGAAAGCTTGACTTCATCGTTGCCAATTTTGATGCCTTTGATTTATTTTTCTTGTCTGATTGCTGATGCTACACCTTCCAACACTATGTGAAACAACAGTGGTGAGAGTGGACATCCCTGTCATGTTCCTGATGTCAGGGAGAAAGCTCTCAGTTTTTTGCCATTTAAGATAATATTAGCTGTGGGATTTTCATAAATGGCTTTAATGATGCTTCTGTGTGTTCCTCCCATCCGGCCTTTCTCGAGAGTTTTTATTCAGAAAGGATGCTGAATTTTGTCAAATGCATTTTCTGCATCGATTGACAGGATCTTATGGTTCTTACCTTTACATTTATTAATGTGATGTATTACATTGAATGATTCGTGAATGTTGAACCAGCCCTGCCGCCCAGGAATGAATCCCACTTGATCATAGTGAATAATTCTTTTTATACGCTGTTGAATTGGATTTGCTAGTATCTTGTTGAGAATTTTTGCATCCATATTCATCAGGGATATTGGCCTGTAGTTCTCTTTTTTTGCTGGGTGTCACCCTGGTTTGGGAATCAAAGGAATGCTGGCTTGAGAAGGATAGGTATTATCTATGCTTTAAACGTCTGGTAGAATTCCTCAGGGAAGCCATCTGGTCCTGGATTCTTATTTGTTGGGAGATTTTTGATAACTGATTCAATTTCCTCACTGGTTATGGGTCTGTTCAAGCTTTCTATTTCTTTCTGTTTGAGTTTTGGAAGAGTGGGGTGCTTAAGAATTTGTCCATTTATTACACGTTGTCCAGTTGTTTGGCATATAATTTTTCATAGTATTCCCTGAGAATTGATTGTATTTCTGATGGATTGGTTTTAATAATTCCATTTTCACTCATGATTTTATCTATTTGGGTCATCTCCCTTTTCTTCTTGAGAAGCCTGGCTAGAGGTTTGTCAATTTTGTTTATTTTTTCAAAAAACCAACTCTTGGTTTCATTGATCTGCTCTACAGTATTTTAGATTCTATATTGTTTATTTCTGCTCTGATCTTTATTTTTTCTCTTCTTCTGCTGGGTGTTGGGTGTGTTTGCTGTTCTACTTCTATTTCCTTTAGGTGTCCTGTTAGATTTTGTATTTGGGATTTTTCTTGTTTCTTGAGATAGGCCTGGATGGCAATGTATTTTCCCCTCCGACTGCCTTTGCTGCATCCCGAAGCATTTGGATTGTTGTATTTTCATTTTCATTTGTTGCCATATATTTTTAAATTTCTTCTCTAATTTCCTGGTTGACCCATTCATTCTATAGTAGGGTGTTCTTTAACCTCCATGCTTTTGGAGGTTTTCCAGACTTTTTCCTCTGGTTGATTTCACATTTCATAGCATTGTGGTCTGAAAGTGTACATGGTATGATCTCAATTCTTTTATACCTATTAAGGGCTGTTTTGTGACCCAGTATGTGATCTATCTTGGAGAATGTTCCATGTGCACTCAAGAAGAAAGTATATTCTGTTGCTTTGGGATGCTGAGTTCTAAATATATCTGTCAAGTCCATCTGATCCAATGTATCATTCAGGGCCCTTGTTTCTTTTTGATCCTGTGTCTAGTTGATCTATCCATTGTTGTAACTGGAGTATTAAAGTCCCCTGCCATGACCCCATTCTTACCAATAAGGTTGCTTATGTTTATGACTAATTGTTTTATATACTTGGGGGCTCTCGTATTCGGCGCATAGACATTTATAATTGTTAGCTCTTCCTGATGGATAGATCCTGTGATTATTATATAATGTCCTTCTTCATCTCTTGTTACAGGCTTTAATTTAAAGTCTAGTTTGATATAAGTATGACTACTCCAGCTTTCTTTTGACTTCCAGTGGCATGATAAATAGTTCTCCATCCCCTCACTCTCAATCTGAAGGTGTCCTCAGGTCTAAAATGAGTCTCTTGTAGACAGCAAATAGATGGGTCTTGTTTTCTTATCCATTCTGATACCCTATGTCTTTTGGTTGGCGCATTTAGTCCATTTACATTCAGTGTTATTATAGAAAGTTATGGGTTTAGAGTCATTGTGATGTCCGTAGGTTTCATGCTTGTAGCGATGTCTCTGGTACTTTGTCTCACAGGATCCCCCTTAGGATGTCTCCTAGGGCTGTTTTAGTGGTGACGAAAAAATATGGAAAGCTTCACGAATTTGCGTGTCATCCTCGTGCAGGGGCCATGCTAATCTTCTCTGTATCATTCCAATTTTAGTATATGTGCTGCCGAAGCGAGCACTGGATTGTTGTATTTTCATTTTCATTTGTTGCCATATATTTTTTAATTTCTTCTCTAATTGCCTGGCTGACTCATTCATTCTTTAGTATGGTGTTCTTTAGCCTCCATGCTTTTAGAGCTTTTCCAGACTTTTTCCTCTGGTTGATTTCACATTTCATAGCATTGTCATCTGAAAGTGTGCATGGTATGATCTCAATTCTTTTATACCTATTAAGGGCTGTTTTGTGACCCAGTATGTGATCTATCTTGCAGAATGTTCCATGTGCACCCAAGAAGACAGTATATTCTGTTGCTTTGGGATGCTGAGTTCTAAATATATCTGTCAAGTCCATATGATCCAATGTATCATTTAGAGCCCTTGTTTCTTTATTGATTCTCTGTCTAGATGATCTATCCATTTCTGTAAGTGGAGTTAAAGTCCCCTGCAATTACCACATTCTTATCAATAATGTTGCTTATGTTTGTGATTAAATGTTTTATATATTTGGGGGCTCCTGTATTCGGTGCATAGACATTTATAATTGTTAGCTCTTCCTGATGGATAGGCCCTGTAATTATTATATAATGCCCTTCTTCATCTCTTGTCACAGCCTTCAATTTAAAGTCTAGTTTGTCTGACATAAGTATGGCTACTCCAGCTTTCTTTTCCCTTCCAGTAGTTTCATAGACAGTTCTCCATCCCCTCACTTTCAATCTGAAGGTGGACTCAGGTCTAAAATGAGTCTCTTGTAGACAGCAAATAGATGGGTGTTGTTTTCTTATCCATTCTGATACCCTATGTCTTTTGGTTGGCGCATTTAGTCCATTTACGTTCAGTGTTATTAAAGAAAGATATGGGTTTAGAGTCATTGTGATGTCTGTAGGTTTCATGCTTGTAGTGATGTCTCTGGTACTTTGTGGTCCTTGCATCATTTCACTCACAGAATCCTCCTTAGGATCTGTTGTAGGGCTGGTTTAGTGGTGATCAATTCCTTCAGGTTTTGTTTGTTTGGGAAGACCTTTATTTCACCTGTTCTGAATGACAGACTTGCTGGATAAAGGATCCTCGGCTGCATAATTTTTCTGTTCATCACATTGAAGATTTCCTGCCATCCCTTTCTGTGCTGCCAAGTTTCAGTAGATAGGTCTGCTATTAACCTTATGTGTCTACCTTTGTATGTTAAGGCCCGTTTATCCCTAGCTGCTTTCAGAATTCTCTCTATATCCTTGTATTTTGCAAGTTCCACTATGATATGTCATGCAGAAAATCGATTCAAGTTACGTCTGAAGGGAGTCCTCTGTGCCTCTTGGATTTAGATGCCTTTTTCCTTCCCCAGGTCAGGTAAGTTCTCAGCAATAATTTTTCACGTACACCTTCAGCCCCTTTCTCTCTCTCTCTTCCTCTTCAGCAATTCCTATGATACAGATATTGTTCCATTTGATTCCATCAATTAGTTCTCTAATTCTCCCCTCACAATCCTGGATATTTTTTTCTCTCTTTTTCTCAGCTTCCTCTTTTTCCATAATTTTATCTTCTAATTCACCTATTCTCCCTTCTGCCTCTTCAATCTGTGCCGTGGCTGCCTCCATTTTATTTTGCACCTCACTGATAGCATTTTTTAGCTCCTCATGACTATTTCTTTCTCCCTTGATCTCTGTAGCAATATAGTCTCTTCTGTCCTCTATGCTTTTCTCAAACCCAGCGATTAATTTTATGACTATTATTCTAAATTCTTGTTCTGTTATATTGTTTAATCTTTTTTGATCAATTTGTTAGCTGTCACTACTTCATGGAATTTCTTTTGAGGAGAATTCTTCTGTTTCATCATTTTCGACAGTCCTGGGGTGGCTCCAAACTTCAGGGCACTTCCCCTGTGCTGTCTGGAGTAACTTGTATTGGTGGGCGGGTTCACAGTCAGACCCAATGTCTGCCCCAACCCACCACTGGGGCCACAGTCAGACTGGTGTGTTCCTTATCTTCCCCTCTCCCAGGGGCTGGACTCACTGTGGAGTGGTGTGGCCCCTCTGTGAGCTACTTGTACACTGCCAGGCTGTGGTGTTGCTTTTATTGGATCTGGCATATTAGCCGGGGTGGATCTGCAAGGTGTACAGGTGCGGGAGGGGCAGGCTTAGCTTCCTTTGCTGTAGGTGGTCCCCTGCGGGAGGGGCCCTGCAGCACCAGGAGTGAGACAGACCAGTCAAAGGGATGGATTCACAGAAGCACACAATTGGGTGTTTGCATGGTGCACGCAAGTTCGGTGACAGGAACTGGTTCCCTTAGGGATTTTGGCTGGGGGATGGGAGAGGGATATGGTGCTTGCCAGCGCCTTTGTTCCCCGCCAAGTTGAGCTTTGTCTTCCGGGGCTCAGAAACTCTCCCTCCCGCTGTCTTCTTGCTTTCCCCGCTGAGAGCAGAGCTGTTGACTTTTAACATTCCAGATGTTCAGTCCTGCTGGCTGTCAGAACTCGCACAGTCCGGCTCCTCCACTTTTGTAAGCCAGACTGCAGGGCTCTGCCTTGCAGGGCAGGCTGCCCCCCCCCCCAGCGCCCTGGGCTCCCTCCTGCCAGTCCATGTAGCATACCCCCGCTCTCCAACCTTCCTACCTTCTTCAGTGGGTCTCTTGTCTACACTTGTCTCCGGAGAGTCTGTTCTGCTAGTGTTCTGGTGGTTTTGTGGGTTATTTAGGCAGATGTGGGTGGAATCTAAGTGATCAGCAGGATGAGGTGAGCCCACCATCCTCCTACACCGCCATCTTCCCCTCGCTCATTTAGAACTGCCTTTATCAATCATGCTTGCCTCAGTCCCCTCTTGGTGGGTCCCCTGCCCCAGAAGACCAGCTCAAACCCCTACTCACAGAGCATCTCCTGACTCAAGAGTTCTATGGAGCCTCAGTTCTCACATTGGTGTCTACAGGTTTAATTTCACAAGGAGACCAGAACGTGCCTATATTTAACTCCACCACATTCAGGCCAGGGACCAAATACTACCCACAACAGGCAAAGAGAGCCTCTGCAGACCACAGGCCCGAAGGATAAAGCAGCAAGGACAAAACAGCAGAGCACACACAGTTCACACCAGAGACACTCCCAGAAGTGCCAGGCCCTGGGGAATATGGGACAACAAACTGCAGGGCACTATAGGACCTCTTCTTTATAAAGCCACTACCCTCAACAACACGAGACAGAGCTGACATTCCTAACATACAGAAAAAATCACAGAGACTGAAACAAAATGAGAAGACAGAGAAATTTATCCCAGATGAAAGAACAAGAAAAAAGTCATGGCCAGAGATCTAAGTAAAACAGATATAAGTACCATGCCTGATAGAGTATTTAAAGCAATGGTAATAAGGATATTCTTGCTGGACTGAGAGGAAATCAGTGAGACCCTTAACATAGAGATAAGAAAAAACACAACCAGAGATTAAGTGTGCAATAAATGAGATTAGAAATACCATTGATGCAGAGTGCCTTGGTGGCTCACTCAGTTATGTGTCTGACTCTTGATTTCGGCTCAGGTCACCATCTCACAGTCATGGGATTGAACTCTATGTAAGGCCCCGTGCTAGGCATGCAGCCTGCTTGAGATTCTCTCCTTCCCTCTCTCTATGCCCCTCCCCACATGCAGTCACTCTAAATAGATAGATAGATAGATAGGAAGGAAGGAAGGAAGGAAGGAAGGAAGGAAGGAAGGAAGGAAGGAAGGAACACCCTGCATGCAATGAATAGCAGGCTGGAAGAAGCAGAAGAACAAATTAATGATACACCAGACAGAGAAATGAAAAGTAATCAAGATGAAAAAAAGAGAGAAAAAAAGAATTCTGCAAAATGAAAACAGACTTAGGGCACTCAGTGACTCCATCAAACATAATAACATTTGTATTATAGGAGTCCCAGAAGAAGAAGAGAAGAGAAAAGGGGGTAGAATTTTTATTTGAAGAAATAGTAGCTGAAAACTTCCTAATTTGGGAAAGGAAACAAGTATCCAGATCCAGGAGGCACAAAAAGCTCCACCAAAACCAACAAAAGCAGAGCCACACCAACAAATATGGTAATTAAATAGGCAAACTATAGTGATATGGAAAAAAAAATGTTTGCCTTTTAATGCCAGTTAGTTAACATAATGTTATATTAGTTTCAGGAATACAATTTAGCAATTCAACAGTTCTATACATCACATGATACACATCAGAAGTGCACTCCTTAATCCCTATCACCTATTTAACCCATACCCCCACCCACCTCCTCTCTGGTAACCAACAATCTGTTGTCTATAAGAGTGTGGGGGTGCCTGGATGGTTCTGTTGGTTAAGGTCTGACTCTTGATTCCAGCTGAGGTCATGACCTCATGGTTCCTGAGACCAAGCCCCAAGATGGGCTCTGCACTGTCAGTGCAGAGTTTGCTTGGGATTCTCTCTCTCTCTCTCTCTCTCTCTCTCTCTCTCTCTCTCTCTCATAAATAAATAAACTTAAAAAAAAAGAGAGTACATATCTTGGTTTGTCTGTTTTTCCCTTTGCTCATTTGTTTTCTTTAATTCTGCATATGAGTTAAATCATATGATGTTTCTCTTTCTGATTTATTTCGATTGGCATTCTACTCTCTAGTTCCATCTATGTCTTTGCAAATCACAAGATTTCATTCCTTTTTTATTGCTGAATAATATGCCATTATATACACACACATACACCACATCTTCTTTATCTATTCATCAATTGATGAATAGCCATACTTTGGCTATTGTAATTAATGCTGCAATAAACATAGAGGTTGCATGTATCCCTTTTGAACTAAAATTTTTATATTTTTTAAGTAAATACCCAGTTGTGCAATTACTGGATCATAGGGTAGTTTTATTTTTAATTTTTGAAGGAACCTCCATATTGTTATCCACAGTGGCTGCACCAGTTTGCATTCGTGCCAACAGTGCAGGAGAGTTCCTTTTTCTATACATCCTCCCCAACACTTGTTGCTTCTTTTCTTCTTTTTTTTTTTATTACTTTAGCCATTCTGACAGTATCAGGTGATATCTCATTGTATTTTCATTTGCATTTCCCTGATGAAGAGTGATAGTGAACATCTTTTCATGTCTCTGTTGGCCATCTGGGTATCTTCTTTGGAGAAATGTCTGTTCATGTCTTCTGTCAATTTTTTAATCAGGTTGTTTTTTTGGGGTTTTGAGCTATATCAGTTTTTGTATATTTTGAATACTAACCTTTTATTGCATACATAATTTGGAAATATCTTCTCCTATTCAGTAGATTATCTTTTAGTTTTGATGATTATTTCCTTTGGTGTGCAAATTTACTTTTATTTTGATGTAATCCCAATAGTTTATTTTTGTTTTTGGTTCCCATGTCTTAGGAGACATCTAGAAAAATGCTTCTACAGTTGATGCCAGATAAATGACTGCTTGTGCTCTCTTCAAGGATTTGTATGATTTCTTATCTCACATTTAGGTCCTTAATCCATTTTAAGTTTACCTTTGTGTATGGTAAAAGGAAGTGGTCTAGTTTCTTTCTTTTGCATGTAGCTGTCCAGTTATCACAACACCATTTGTTGAAGATTCTATATTTTTGCCCCTGTATATTTATTTCTCCCTTGTTAAACATTAATTTGACCATATCATTATAGATTTACTTCTGGCTTTTTTCTTCTGTTGCATTGAATTATGTGTCTATTTTTTGTCAGTACCACACTGTTTTAATTATTACCACTTTATAAATTAACTTGAAATCTTGAATTGTGATACTTCCAGTTTTTTGTTGTTGACTTTTGAATTTTTATTTATTTATATTGAGAGAGTGGGAGAGAGAGAGAGAGAGAGAGAGGGAGAGAGAGAGACAGCATGTGTACACAAGCAGGGGGGGGTAGAAAGAGAGGGAGAGAGAGAATCCGAAGCAGGCTCTGTGCTGTTAGCACAGACCCTCATGTCGGGCTAAATCTCACAAACCATAAGATCATGACCTGAGCCAAATACAAGAGTCAAACACTTAACTGACTGAGCCACCCAGGCTCCCCTGTTTTTCCTATTTGAGTTTGCTTTGGATATCCAAGGTCTTTTGTGGTACCACACAATTTATTTTTAATCTCAAAGCAATTCAATTAGTTATTAATATACCACTTAATAAATAAGGGACTAGGTTTAGAGTGCTTAAGTAGCTTCACTTAGGTCACATGGCTAATAAGAGCAGATAACAGAACACAGCATGATGACTTATGAACAGTGGGTGTTTAATATATACTAGACTGAATTGTCATGGGTGATGAGGAAGGTGTTATGGAAGGAGCAGGAATACAGGGAAGGGTCATTCATGGAGAGTGGTGGTAATGAGCCTTTCTCCACTGCCCTGAACAGAATTAATAAATTCTGTTTTTTGTTTCCTGGAGTAATTTATACACACTTTAGTTATAGCATTTATTCCAAAATATATACGTCTGTTTACATAATCAGTGTCACCTACCAAATTGTGTACTCCTTAAAAATCAAGGCTATATCAATATTGTTCAGTAAATGTTTGTTGAATGAATAAATGCTATAGACAGACCAAAAATACTTAGGACTGAATTGATGATTAGAGACATCTTTGGTGAATTTCAAGCACAGTTTCAGTATAGTTCTGGGGTACAAAATTAAAAATAATGGATAGTCAGAAAGAGGAAGCAATGTGTAAGGTAATTTATTCAAAATATTGACTATGGATGATATCTAGATAATAGTTAGAAAAGGCAGCAGAGGAAGCAGCTGGAAAATGGTGAAGCTAGTGACATAATTTTTTACAATTACTTGTTCCAAATTACTTCAGAATATTAGGCCTGAAGATATCCGGCAATCCAAGAAATGAGAATTTAAAATAATGAGTATGGAGCATGGATGGGCATAACTACTTTACTGGTTGTCAAACCATGGTCCCTGAAAAGCAGTATCAGCATCATGTGGGAACTTGTTAGAAATACACATTTTGGGGCTGTACACCAAATTGACTAAATCAGAAACTCTGAGGGTGGTGCCCATCAAACTTTGTTTTAACATAGTGACATCACCTCACATATGTCAGAATGGTTAAAATCAAAAACACACAAAACAAGTGTTGCCAAGGATGTAGAAAAAGAGAACCCTCATGCACTGCTGGTGGGAATGCAAACTGGTGCAGCCACTGTGGAAAATAGCATGGAGGTTCCCTTCAAAAATTAAAAATCAAACTACCCTATGATCCAGGAATCGCGCTATTGGGTATTTACCTCAAAAATGAAAACACTAATTCAAAGGGATACGTGAACTCCTATGTTTATTGCACCATTAATTACAATAGCTGAACTATGTAAGCAGCCTGAGTGTGCACTGATAGATAAATGAGTAAAGAAGAAGTGGCATGTACGTGTATGTACACACACACACACACACACACACACACAGAGGAATATTCAGCCATAAAAAAGAATGAAATCTTACCATTTGTAAGAACACAGATGAGTCTAGAAAGTATAATGATAAGTGAAATAAGTCAGTCAGAGAAAGAAAAATACCATATTATCTCACTCCTATGTGGAAATTAAGAAAGAAAACAAACGAGTAAAGAAAAAAGAGAGAGACAAACCAAGGGATAGACTCTTAACTAAAGAGAACAAACTGATGGTTACCAGAAGGGAGGTGGTTTGGGAATAGGGGAAATAGGGAATAGGGATTAAAGAGTACATTTATCATGATGAAAAATAAAATGATATAAAGAATTAAATGCAAATTAATTAATGGAGAATAAAAGATTAAATCTTAAAATAAGTAAGAAGAAAAGTGAGATAAGCTAGGCATCTTCAGGGCCAGGCTGGTTTGCCAGGGTACCCTGCCTGTACCCTTGGGCCACTGACAGCTTGGACTTCAGTCCAGTGGCCCAGCACCATCTTTGCTGGCCTTACTCTCACCTGGACCAGGGATATGAGAACTAAATCCAGGAGACCCTGCCATCCTGAGTGATCTTTTATCTACACAGAAATGTTTGCTCTGCCAAAGAGACTAAAAGGAATACCAGCAAGACATAAGATCTTTTCTTAGCTCCTGAATGACTGGCTTTTCAGGAAACCAAACTTCTGAATAGGACTAGAGGGGATTTCGATTCATTTTGCCTGTTTACAGGCAGGGTCAGTCTTACATGAGAACTCTGTACTTTTAAGGCTCAGGGGAGGCCCCTGTCCAAAAATCTCTTCCAAACCTATTTGATCATGCTTGAAAATCCATCCATTAGAGATTTCCTTGACACAAGCCAAATGCAGGTTTTGTCTTCTGTATAATGGCACAAATCACACATATAAATTCAAATCTGTCACCTCAGTGTGAATAGAATTAATTGGTCCTTTCCTGAGAATAGGCTTGGATGGAAAGAAGAAGGCTAGAACATTGTAAGTGGAAGCCCTTAAGGCTGGGAGAAGGAAGATGGGAAGATATTAAAGAGAAAGGATGTAGAAGGAGATTGAGCTGGTAAGACTTTCCACCTGGACAGTCAGGTATGGCCTCCAAAGGACAGAGAAAAACTACATGTTAGAAGAAGCCAGACCAAAAAACAAAACAAAACAAACAAAAAAACCCCAAAAAAACCCAAAACAGATCACACTCTATGATTCCATTTATATGTAACAAACGCAAACTAATCTGTAGTGACAGAAAACAGATCACTGGTTGTCTGGGAAGGTTTGTGGGTAAGTAAGAGAGAGGAATCACAAGGGGCATGGAGGAACTTTGGAGCTGATCAATCTCAACTATGATTATCGTTTCTGGAATATGTATGGGCCAAAACTTATCAAAAAATGAGGTATGTGCAGTTTATTTATTGTATCTTAGTTATACCTCAATAACATTTTTTTTTAAAGAGTGAAAAAAAAAAAGCTAAAAATCTATGTGAGTACAGTGTGCCTGCCAAATAATCCATCTCACACACCTTTGGTAAATTCTGGCAGAAAGAGGTATTTTCTAAGAGCACACCTCACCTCTCTTAGAATTAGGTATCCCCTCTATAAATTGACAGAGATGAACTAGACAATCCCAATGTCCTATCCAGATCTCACAATCTAGATTGTGTCTCACATGTTAATTGAAATCCATTACTGAAGCTTAAAGGATCTGATACAAA
This sequence comes from Acinonyx jubatus, assembly GCF_027475565.1. NCBI lineage: Eukaryota > Metazoa > Chordata > Mammalia > Carnivora > Felidae > Acinonyx > Acinonyx jubatus. The sequence goes on along the minus strand of NC_069389.1, from coordinate 74,443,951 downwards.
TACAATGTAGGAACTATTAAATAACCAGCATATATAGAAACATTGGGTGAAAAATAGTGGATCAAATATGTGCATCTAATTTCATGATATCTAGAACTCCACCAAAAGGATTTTTTTTCAAGAGTAAAGTCTCCAATGGGAGCACCTGGAATGAAAAAAAAATATGACATCAGAAATGAAAAAAATAATGGAAGGATTATAAGACAGATTAAGGAAATTTCCCAGAAAGTAGAGTAAAAAGACAGGGATAGAAACTAGGAAAGAACAGATGAGAAATTCATCTGAATAGGTGAACTGCAGGAGTTTTAGAAACACAACAAAGGACATAAACTAATTCAAGAAAACACTCCAGATTAAAGATCATGTGTTTTCAGATTGAAAGGGCTACTTAATGGCCAACACAGAGGTATATCATTGTAAAATTTTAGTGCTGAAGACAGTGAAATCCTATGAGGTTGCAAGTAAAGGTTTTGGCCTCAAAAAGCAGCCCTGAAAGCAGGCACCAGCCTATCAAAGTTATGAGGCGATCAGACACATAAGGTTTCTAAAAATATCCCTCTCATGAACTATCAGGAAGTTCTAGAAAATATATGTCATCAAAAAGAGGGCAGAAAGCAAAAAAAATGAGAAGACACAAGATCCAGAAACAAGGGATCCAACACAGGAAAGAGCCAAGTGAATTCCTAGGACATTAGTAAAGGGAGGATCCAGGATGGCAGCTGTGCAGTCTCTCACATCCCCCAAACAGGAGAGAAGGCGCCAAGAGACTTTCCCAAGACCAAATTGAAAAGAGACCTGGATAACTGGCAGAGTTTCAGGTTAATTAGTGATAAGATCTTAGAAATCTATGTGTATAAAAAAAGGATAATCAAACAATAAGATATGTTGTGAAGGAAAAACAATCATAGTTGACTACATGGCTTAGCTGTGAGTGGCAATTACACGGTCATAATAACAAGTGCACTAATTATTGATCTACCAAAACTTACCATATAACTATATTGGGAACAAGAAGGCCTGGGAAGTGTGTGTATGTGTAAAAGGGGTGAGTGGAGAAAAGGGAGCTGAATTTTCATTTCCCACTGTGGGAAGTCAACAGATAATGCCTAAAGTGAAACATCAGAAAGTAGCAACATAAACATTAGATAAGTAAAATAATTAAACAAGCCAAAAATGCTTCCTCTAGGGAAGTAGAAATGGTGGCAGGGGGAGTAGGTGGAGAGAAGCTAAGGACCATTGTCTTAATAAACTTTGTAGAATTAGTAGACTTTTAAAATATGTCTTTATAACTTCAATACAATTTTTTAAAATAATTTAAAAATACTGTGGTGAAAAAGGTGATTCTGATGCATGCTCAATTTTGAGAAACACTAGACTTCTCTGAAGGGAATTCCCAAGCAAGAAGGTGCTTGGCAATTGTCCACAGCTTGTGTAGGCCCTCTCATAATTACTTTTACATGTAACAAGCTGAAGTGTCAACATGATTTCACAGCTTAGTATGTATTTAAAACTAGAGAGGAATTGCCCAGTAATTTGTGGCATGTGATGGACAGAATCTCATTGAATGTTCCTGATTAGTTTACATAAAAAATGAGATGGATTTGTATCATAATTTATCACCTACTTATCCAAGAGTAGATGACCCAAACAGTATGCTTGATGCTGTGAAGATTCTAGATACATTATTCATAAGCCTTCCAAACTGTCCCTTATCCTTCACCTAAAACTATATTGAAAATATACTTACATTGTACTACATCGTGCTTCTCTACTATGTATTATCATAGTGATGGACTAGATAATCAGGCAGATACATCATTCATGCCTTCTACCTATATAACAAACTGTAAACTCACCTCTTACTGGAAAATCTGAATTGTGGCTTGAATACTTAAAGAATTTTGAATCAGAATATTAAATTTTAGTTCTAGACATCAGGTTTCAATGCTTTCTATGAGACTTGCATGGCAAATATATGTCACTGATCCTAATTTCAGGGCTAATGTGTATTGGCTCAAAGGAGACAAACACCCTGACTTGTATGTCAAACAGTTTATTCATATGAACCTGCAGAGATCAAACTGCAGTAGATGAATGTAAAGAAAAAGGGCAAAAAGAGGAAGCATCATCCCTGTCCATAACACAGGCATATTCTGATACTGTTTCCTGTGTCAGCAATCAGTAACGTCATTTGGCATTGAAGGCCAAGAGTAAGAATGTGTTCCTGCATAAATAACATTATCCAGGACCAAAGCTGTGAATCTATGCCCCTACCTAAAGAAATCTCACACTCAACTTGCAGAGTGGCACAAAGAATTATCAGAATGAAGAAAGAAGCAAATATCCGGACAGATGCAGGAGAATGTTCTCTTCTTGAGAGAAGCAAGGATGTACAAGAGGAACAGGGGGTTTTCTTGCACAAATTGCTGGAGAGTGAATATCAGAGACAACACTGAATTTCATATAAAGAATATAAGAAATGAAGTGGTCAAGCAGTGTGGATATTACTTAAAGAAAAGTTTTAGGATACATTTAGGCAGGTCTATCTTTAAAGTATATTAAAACTTTACCTGAAACCAATATTATACTGTATGTTAACTAGACTTTAAATAAAAATTTGAAAAGAAAAAAAAAGTATATTAAAACTTTAATGTGAGAAAAGACCAGGTCTGTAAATCGTATCTGAAGAAAGGCTTTTCACATCCTGTCTTTCCCCATCCCATGGTATTTATACTGATGGCTGCATGAAACTAAGCAAACTTATCAATAGATCCTGTACTCGGGAAAAAGCAGAATTGCCTAATTCCTCTCGTCAAAGAGAATTGTGACACACAGCAACACTATAAAACAAAGGTTTATATCGCATGGTCCTTGGAAAGAAAGGAGATCATAAAACACAGTAAAGGAATCTGGTCGACTCATTGGAATAAATCCATCTAAACTCTCAATGTGATCAGATAATTCAGCTTCATTTCTTTTAGTAAAAATTTTCCCTAATTATGGCTTCTTTTTTTCCCTGTTATATTTGTATATTCATGGAACAGTTAATATTTAAGTAATCATGAATGCTCCAGTGCATATATCAAAAAACTACTAGTGCTTGCCAGTCTTGATACAGCACATGAATTCTGATGTTAGTCTCCTTTATTTAAACAAAATTAAGTTCTGTGCTCTCTGCCAAGGGTTGTTTACAAATTGTTGCTTTCTTCAACACCACCACATACTGCAAAAACATTGAGAAAGATAATGTATTTTTAAGGATTGCAATTACCATAAAGACAGCTCTGTAGCTACTACCAGACAGGTTTAATACGTGCTTTCCTGGCTTCATTTCTAAACCTGTCACCAAAAATGCTTTTCTGGGTGCTACCTGACCAGGGCTGACACTAATTCAGCCAAATGTAATTTACGATGGAAAGTGTCTTAATTCTTTATGTAGCCCTGATCATCCCTTTTTTACACTCTTGATTTTGGTATTATAATGGCATTTCCAACAACAACAACAACAACAACAACAACAAAGGAACCGATGATATCAGTTGTGTAAAAGTCAAGCAATTTAAGAGTTTTACACTTGTTAGCTTAATTTATGGCAGCAATCTGTGAAAGGACAGCTTAAACTGGAAACCATGACAACATTAAATGGCATAAAGATTCATCTCAATTGGACCTTCAGATCCAGCATAACATTCATGATTCTAATTTCCCAGAGAAGACAAATTTTGCTTTCCTACTCTTTCTGTTCCACTTCTCAGCATTTTCCCTTGTAGCCCCACTTCCTCAAGGAGAGTGTCCTCATATGCATTAGCCAGGAACTCTGGCAAAATTATATGGGTGTGTGCATTCACATGTGTGTATACACCCACGCTTATTTTAGGAAAGACCAAAAAGAATTAATGAATTTTTTTATGTCTATATTTTAAAAAGAAAAGCTAGCCTGGTACTTTCAAGTGTTCTTAACCTGCCTATAGAAAGATTACTAAATAGAAATTCTTAGAAGTTTCAATAAAAATCAAATTACTCTAAATTGGTACAGAAATAGTTATAAGCACAAATATCTCTAATGTGCTAGGTGTGTTCTTCTCAGAAATGGTTCAAGTACTTAAGCTGAACTTTTAACTTCATTGTCATGAGTATTTTACTTAAGAAAACGGTTTCATATGTATGAGGTTTGAGAGTAGATAGAATCATTTTTTTTCCTGTGCATAGCCTAAAAGATTACGTCAACACTCAAAATGTGTATAGAACTAATTTTTCTATGTATATACACTATAAATAAATGGCATTTGGAGGCTCAAAATTAATAGCTTTACCTACTTAAGAATAACCTTGAAGTTCTGAGACATATATTAGTGCTAAAGCATAATTAGAATCCAACATTGAAGAAAAGTTGTTTAGGGGTGAGTTATAGAATTATACTGATATTTATAGTTATAGCTGCTCATCATTCTCACTACTGCATACTATTTTATTGCTGTTATCACACATAATGCTGCTATGAACATTCTTTTATTATAGTAAAATATTCATTAAGTAAAATTTGCCATTTTAACAATTTTTAAGTATACAGTTAAGTGGCATTAAGTACTTTCACACCGTTGTGCAACAATCGTCACTATCCATCTCCAGAATATTAATCATCTCATACTGAAACTCTGTACCCTTTAAATTGTAACTCTCCATCTTCCTTTACCCAACCACCTACAGCCCCTGGCAACCACTACTCTACTCTGTCTCTATGAATTTGACTATTCCAGGTACCTCAAGTAATTGGGATCACACAATGTCAGTCCTTTTGTGTCTGGCTTAGTTCATTTAGCATAATGTCTTTAAGATTCTTAAGTTGAAGAATTGCCAGAACTTCCTTCTTTTTAAAGGCTAAATAATATCTCATTGTATCTATATACCACATTTTCTTTATTCATTCAGCTGTAAAGGGACACTTAAGTTGCTCCTATTTTCGGGTACTGTGAATAATGCTGTTATGAATATTAGTGTACAAATATGTGTTGAGTCCCTGCTTTCAATTCTTTTATGTGTACAAAAGTGGAATGCTGCATCATATAGTAATTCTATATTTAATTTTTTAGTAACCAAAATACCGTTTTCGGCAAAGGACTGTACCATTTGACAGTCAAAGCAGCAATTTATAAGGATTTCAATTTCCTCATATCCTAACACTTTTTTTTCTGTTTTTTAGATAATAGTCATCCTGCTGGATATGAAGTGGTTTCCCACTGTGTCTTTGATTTGCATTTCCCTAATGATTAGTGATGTTGAGCATCTTTTTATATACTTATTGTCCATCTTCTTTAAAGGAATGCCTGTTAAAGTCCTTTGACTATTTTTGAATTGTATTAATTGTTTTTGCAATTGTTATGATTGAGTTGTAGGAGTTCTTTATATATTATGCATATTAATCACTTATCAGTTATGTGATTTAAAATTATTTTTACCCATTCTGTGAATTTTTTTTTTTACTCTGAAAGTGTCCTTTGATGCTATGATCATTCTTCGGTGTGTCCTCAGAGTCTTTATGTAAGAGTTTAGCTAGATAATATTCTAGGAGTGGCATTTCTGGGTATTGTGTCTCTAAAATTTGAAGATAGTACCAAATTGTTTTCTGAAACAGAAAACAAGTTACATTCTCACCAGTTACATTCTCACCAGCAGTTCCCTTTAACATATGTTCTTACACTTGATATTATTAGAATTTTAAATTTTGTTCAATATAGGTATGAAAGGATACCTAAATTTTTAAATTACATTTATTTATTTTTGAGAGACTGAGCAGGCAGAGCACAAGTGGGTGAGGGGAAGAGAGAGAATGAGACACAGAATCCGAAGCAGGCTCCAGACCCCAAGCTGTCAGCACAGAGCCCGACGCAGGGCTCCAACTCACAAACTGTGAGATCAAGACCTGAGCCGAAGTTGCATGCTTAAACAACTGAGTCACCCAGGCACCCCTATATGAAAGGATATCTAATTATTGGTTTACTTTAGTTTAGTTTAATTGTAGGTATGAATATAAAATCGTGCAGACACTTTGGAAAACGGTATCTTTTAAAATGAAACCTATATTTTCCACATGACCCAGCATTTCCACTCATAGATATTGACCCACGATAAATGAAATGTATGTCTCGTGCATGAATATTAACATCATTATTTGCAACACCTAAAAAGTAGAATCAAACCAAATATCCATCAACTGATGAATGGTAAGTAATATGGGATATCCATATAATGGAATATTATTCAGCAATAAAAACGAACTACTGATACATGTCATAATATTATGTTGAGTGACAGTCTCACCAAACAATGTAACACAAAAGACTACATTTACTGGATGATTCTATTCATGTGAAATTCTAGAAAAAGGCAAAATCACAGTGACAGAAAGCAAATCAGTAGTTTCTTGGAGCTGGGAGCGGGACTGACTGAAAGGGGCATGAGGTAACCACAGGTTGATGGAACTGTTCCATATATATTGACTGTGATGGATGTACACAACTGTATATAAATAACAAAATTCATCAAACGATATACCTAAAAATAAGCAAATAGGATATATTGTCAATTATACTTCGTTAAAATTACTTTTAAAAATTACAGGTTAAGTTCAAATCTCTAGGTCATGAGTCTTTTTACTTCTAAAATAATAACCCAACAAACAAACAAAAGTCCTACACAGTTGGTTTCAGAAGGTGACTAATACCCTGGACTTCAGCCTATATTTCACCAAAGCTGAAATTTGGAAACTTTATAATGGGATCTGAACTGATCAGGTTATGATTGATGAAAACCCCTTGGAATCATGCATCTACATCTCTCCCCAGATCTTTCAATAGCTTACAATGTTTTTCAGCTTCTCTCAGAATAGGTTTCCAACTAAAATATTCTGTTTTAATATAAGTATCCAGCTACTAGATTAAATTTTAATATTGAGCTCCTTTGTCTAAACAGTCAGCTTCTGAATAGCTTAGATGTCCTCAATGCTAGGTTGCTTGAATCCTAATCTCGCACGGAGTATTTAATAGTGACTTTCTTTATTCTTTTTTTTCTTTAATGTATCTGGATAATCTCATGGCATCTTCTTGCTAAAAGAAATATTATTTGACATTTTTGCCAAATTAGTGAATCAGGAAGTGTATGTACATATAACAGTCATACAATAGTATCATTATATTGCTGCTTTTAAATAGGTACTGACTGATTTGGCACAAAATTTTTTAAATAGTAACATTTAATTATAGTAGAAGGTAGGTAAGAAGCAGCTTTTAAAATACTCTTATTATAGCATAAGTGGGGAAGAGAATATTCTGATAATCCAGATTTAAGAAACAGAATTTTAGAAAAATGAATGGCAAGGCTTTACATTTTTCCCTATGACAGAATAGGGGAAAGCAAAAAGTAAGCAACTGTTTGAGGAAGAGAAGTAAAGTACATGTAAAAGGGTGGCATTGTTCTTTTCCTTTCTAAAGAGGTAAGGGAGATTTACAAAATGGGTTATCATTGAATGGAGAACTTTTTTTGTACTTATTCAACCAGTATTTATAGCAACATAGATTATTTTTCATGTACACTATTATATAAAAGCCATCACCCTCCACCCCCACCCCCACCTCACTTCCCTCTATCTCCCTGTCTCCTGTTTTTTTTTTATTATAATAGTCTGTATCTTGCAAATAGCTCACAAGGCCCTGGAGGACTAGAGATGTATGTTTTATTTTCTTTATCCCTGCAAAGCATGTAGCACAGGGTTCCACAGAAAATAAGGACACAAAAACTGTGGCCAATTTGCTGCCCAATTACTACTTAAAGTATATGCATATGAATAGTTCTTAGAGTCCCTAAAATGATCACAGGGATAATTGGATGTTCAAAGTTTTATTTGAATATGACTGCTACTTTATAAACTCCCTTTCATAGCCATCAGCCCTCCTTCTTAAAGTTATGCCATGCCTATATTAGTATGGATTTGTGTGACAGGAAAATCAGTTGGTAAGATGATCAGTCACATTCAGTCACAGTGGCCACATTTTTTGATCAATGGTTTCATACAGGGTTAAAATACACATTTGAACAGAGCTTTGACAGAACAAAAAGGCATTTGTTTTCAAACTTACTAATTAGATTCACTAAATGCTGTTCATATTGTCAACTTTCCCCCACTGTGAGAATTACAAAATCAGTGATAAGATTAAGCTCAGAAAATGATGACAGAAATTCAGAATACTAAGCCAGATGGGTTCATTAAAATCCTCTATGGAAACAGTCATTGTGGTGAACCAAGATCTACAGCTAGTCCCATAAATCATCATTTTTTTTTGTCTGCTCCAGAGCTGAAATTGTTTATTGTCACTCCTGATATATGGGGGAATCATCAAGAAGCAAAGAAGGTTTTTTTTTTCTGTAAACTAGAAAATAACTCTTCTCTGCCAGCCATACTATCCAACACAACAGTTGACTATTCCAATTACTGTTTAGTCACAATGACTTCAACAAGTATAGTTATAGCACATTATTAAGTTGTGTTTTTTATATCATCTTGTGAGGAAAAATAATTAAATGAAGAAATTATAGTTGTATTAATTTCTCTTTGCTTCCCTGAAAAGTGTCTGTATTTAGAGTCATAAGCCAAGCCATATATTAGTCTTCTACTGAAAATGAATTATAACCCTATGGTTCTATATACAAATATATATTGTTGTGTTTTTTTAATAATTATTATTGGTGAAGCTAATTGGCATAATTAGGCAGCTCTTAGTTTGCATTTTTAGGTGCTTTTACAAGTTTGTCAAATAATGCATAAGACATATTTAAATCAATCCTATTTCTCTTTGATCACTCAATTCTGAATATCATACCTGATTCTCACTTTATCATTCTTTCTCTTAATCACTTGCTCTATCTCTATATATACACACACACATAAACACACATGCACAAAAACTTTTTGGCTTGGTCTGGCTTGTTTTAATGTTTATTTATTTTTGGGAGATAGAGAGACAGAGTGGGGGAGGGGCAGAGAGAGAGGGAGACCCAGAATCTGAAGCAGGCACCAGGCTCTGAGCTGTCAGCACAGACCCTGACGTGGGGCTCAAACCCACGAAGGACGGGATCATGACCTGGGCCAAAGGAGGACGCTCAACTGACTGAACCACCCAGGTGCCCCTAGGTCTGGGTTTGAATTCCTTTTCCGTGGTCCATCCCATAATATTAAGCTTTTAAAAATTGTAATCTCTTCCATATCAAAAAGATCGTGTGGTTGCACAATAGAGTACAATGACCAGGAATAGCTCATACATAAGGTAATTGGGTACCATATATTTTCATATTGCCTAGATAGCAAGTTATTTAGACATATGGGAGGCCGACATCACTATAACATACAAGTCAAAACATGGGATAGCAGCACAGGCTTCCAATAAAATTATCACTTAAGGGCCTGTGGAGTATGTGAGTGCATGCATGCATGTGTGTGTGCTTAGAGGACAGAACATTTTCACATATATAAGTAAAATAATAAAATAATCTTGTGAGAAGAAAAATAATGTCTCCAAAGAAGTGAGTATCAACAAGGAATACCGTTAGCATAACACTCTCCAGTTTCATCCACACTGCTACAAAAGGCCATATTTCATTCTTTCTCATTGCCAAGTAGTATTCCGTTGTATATATAACCCACAATTTCTTTATTTATAGTGTTATGTTAAAGGAAGTAAGTCATACAGAGAAAGACAGATACCATTATGTTTTCACTCCTATGTGGATCTTGAGAAACTTAACAGAAGACCATTGGGGAGGGGAAGGAAAAAAAAAGTTAGAGAGGGAAGGAGCCAAACCATAAGAGACTCTTAAAAACTGAGAACAAACTGAGGGCTGATGGGGGGTGGGAGGGAGGAGAGCGTGAGTGATGGGCACTGAGGAGGGCACCTGTTGGGATGAGCACTGGGTGTTTTATGAAAACCAATTTGACAATAAATTTCATCAAAAAACAAAACAAAACAAAACAAAACAAAACAAAACAGAGAGGAGCCAAGATGGCGGAACAGCATGGAAGTTTTTTGTGTGTATCACATCCATGAAATACAGCCAGACCAACACTAAACCATCCTACACACCTAGAAAACTGATTGGAGGATTAACACAACAATCTGCACAATCTGAACCACAGAATTCAGCAGGTACATGGTGCGGAGAGGTGAACTTGGGGAGAGAAGCCAGCGGTGGGCAGGGAGCCACTTTTGCAGGCAGAGAGAGGGTGGAGACAGGGGTGGGGGGGTGGTTGAATATGGGAAAAGCACAACTCCCCAAAAACAGATGGAGAGAAAGTAGAAAATTGGAAACAGCCACAGGGACTAAACTACAAAGGGTGAAAGGAGAAAGGAGAGGGTTTAAATTCCATTAAGTCTGTAAACAAGGGGAGCCCAAAGTCTGCAACACCGCAGCTCAGTACCTGGCAGTGCTCTGGTGGGAAGGTCGAATCCCCAGGAACAGAGTGGGGTCTGGGAGGTTCTCTGGCCACACGGGGAAAAGCGGTTTCACAGCTGGAAGGACATTTGGTAGAAACTGTTGAAGCCACCTGGTCCCAGCAGACCCCAGAAAAAGGCCACATTCGCTAGTACTGGAACAAGGTCATTAGGGGTGAAGCCTGGTGCCAGATGTGTGTTGTGATTTTCCATAATCCCTGAAAAGCTTCTGCTACACTATCTTGCAAACTTTTTCTGGGGCTGGCTGGCAACTGGCCATAATCTCAGGGCACCAGTGGCAGCAGGGTCCAGCAAGCATTCCTGGATGCAGCCGGCATTTGGCCATTGCTTGGTGATACCTCCTACAGAGGGGCAGAATGGGTCAAAGCTGCAGTCCTTCAGAAGTAAGGGGCTGGGGAAAACAGCCGCATCTGAGACAAAACTCGGGAGAGAGGTACTGCCTGGGGCTTGGTCACAGACAACAAAGAAGCGGGGAGTGGACGAAAGCTGAAGACACACTATGGGTGCGTGATTGCTAATCAGGCAGAACAGAGTTCCAATACTAGAGACTGGGTGGCTGGGTAATGCCATTTTCACCATTCCTGTGCATGCGCAAACGCACCTACAAACTCTGCAACAATCCACCCCAGTAGGCTAGCAGCACCATCTAGTGCAGAACAGAGACATTACACTGAGCCTGGCCAACTGGGCTAACCTTGCTCTTCAAGACCACAAGTCTCACCACCTACTTAGTTTCTGGACTGTAAAGTGCTACATAGTCTGACTTCTAGGGGAAAACGAAGTAATTTCATTCCTACTTCAATCTGTTAGCAGGTCCATCTATTCAATTTCCTTTCTTTTTTTTTAACTACTTTTCTTTTTCTTCAATAAAGAGAAAAAATTCATTTTTATTTTAAAACTTTAATAAAAATATTTCTCTTTAATTTTTTACTATATTTTACTTTTGTGTAATTTTTTTCAAATTCTATCTTACTTCCATCATTTTATTTTAGTCTATTCACCTTTTCAAATATTCAAACATTTCCTTTTTTCCTTTTTCCTCTTTTTGATTTCTCTTCTTTATCTTGAATGCAGAAAACTTCATTTTTACTTTCACTTTCTATTAAAAATATTTTCCTTAATTTTTTTTACTATATTTTCTGCTTTATGTAAATTTTTTCAAATTCTATTTTACTTCCATCATTTTATTTTAGTCTAATACAATGTATTCACTTTTTCAAATTTTCAAATGGTTTTTTTTCGTTTCTCTTTTTTCTCTTTTTTGTTTCTTTTCCTGAATACAGAAAGAGAAAAAAATCATTTTTATTTTTAATTTTTATTACAAATCTTTTTTAATTTTTTTTTCTTCTATGTTCTTTACTTTTGTGTAAATTTTTTCAAATTCTATTTTACTCCCATCATCTCATTTTAGTCTACTTCAGTGTCTTAAACGATTTCCTTCCCCACCCCCCACCTTTCTTTTCTCTAATCTATCAAACCACTTTCAACACCCAGACCAAAACACACCTACGATCTACCATCATTTATTAGATTTCTGTGTGCATGTGTGTGTGTGTGTTTAATTTTTTAATTTTAATATTTTTAAAGTATTTTTTCAATTTTAATTTTTCTACCTCATTAACTCCTTTTCTCCCTTCGAAATGAAAAACGAAGGAATTCACCCCAAAAGAAAGAGCACCAAAAAACGACAGCCAGGGATTTAACCAACACAGATACAAATAAGATGTATAAACCAGAATTTAGAATCACGATAATAAGAATACTAGCTGGAGTTGAAAAAAAGATTAGAATCCCTTTCTGTAGAGACAAAAGAAGTAAAAAATAGAATGAAATTAAAAATGCTATAACTGAGCTGCAATCACAGATGGATGCAGCGGTGGCTTGGATGGATGAAGGAGAACAGAGAATCAGCATTATAGAGGACAAACATACAGAATAAGGAAGCAGAAAAAAAGAGGGAGATAAAGGCAAAAGAACATGACTTAAGAATTAGAGACATTAGTGACTTATTAAAAAGGAACAACATTAGAATCATAGGGGTCCCTGAAGAGGAAGAGAGAGAAATAGGGGTAGAAGGGTTATGTGAGCAAATTATAGCAGAAAATTTTCCTAACCTGGGGAAAGATACAGACATCAAAATCCAGGAAGCACAGAGGACTCTTATTAGATTCAACAAAAAACGACCATCAACAAGGCATATCATAGTCAAATTCACAAAATACTAAGGCAAGGAGAGAATCATGAAAGCAGCAAGGGAAAAAAAGTCCCTAACGTATAAAGGAAAACAGATCAGGTTTGCAGCAGACCTATCCACAGAAACTTGGCAGGCCAGAAAGGAGTGGCACGATATATTCAATGTGCTGAATCAGAAAAATATGCAGGCAAGAATTCTTTATCCAGCAAGACTGTCATTCAAAATGGAAGGAAAGATAAAAAGTTTCCCAGACAAACAAAAATTAAAGGAATTTGTGACCACTAAACTAGCCCTGCAAGAAATTTTAACGGGGACTCTCTGAAGGGAGAAAAGATGTATGTATGTGTGTGTGTGTGTGTGTGTGTGTGTATATCAAAAGCAACCAAAAGTTGTGTGTGTATATATATACACATATACACACAAAATACCACAAATACCACACAAATACCAAAAGTGTGTGTGTGTGTATGTATATATATATATATATATATATATATATATATATATACATATATGTATATACATATGTATATATATATATCAAAAGCAACAAAGATTAGAAAGGACCAGAGAACACCACCAGAAACTCCAACTCTACAAGCATCATAATGGCAATAAATTCATATCTTTCAGTACTCACTCTAAATGTCAATGGACTCAGTGCTCCGATCAAAAGACATAGGGTAACAGAATGGATAAGAAAACAAGATCCATCTATATGCTGTTTACAAGAGACCCACGTTAGACCTAAAGACACCTTCAGATTGAAAATCAGGGGATGGAGAACCATCTATGATGCAAATGGTCAACAAAAGAAAGCCAGAGTAGCCATACTTATATCAGACAATCTAGACTTTAAAATAAAGACTGTATCAAGAGATGCAGAAGGGCATTATATCATAATCAAGGGGTCTATCCACCAAGAAGACCTAACAATTGTAAACATTTATGTTCCAAATGTGAGAGCACCCAAATATATAAATCAATTAAAAACAAACATAAAGAATCTCATCGATAGTAATACCATAATAGTAGGAGACTTCAACACCCCACTCACAGCAATGGACAGATCATCTAATCAAAAAATCAACAAAGAAACAATGGCTTTGAATGACACACTGGACCAGATGGACTTAACAGATATATTCAGAATATTTCATCCTAAAGCCACAGAATATACATTCTTTTCCACGGTACATGGAACGTTCTCCAGAATAGACCATATACCGGGACACAAATCAGCCCTAAGTAAATACAAAAAGATTGAGATCACACCATGCACATTTTCAGACCACAACGCTATGAAACTCAAAATCAACCACAAGAAAAAATTTGGAAAGGTAACAAAATACTTGGAGACTGAGGAACATCCTACTAAAGAATGAATGGGCAAACAAAGAAGTTAAAGAGAAAATTAAAAAGTATATGGAAGCCAATTAAAATGATAACACCACAACCCAAAACCTCTGGGACACAGCAAAGGTGGTCAAAAGAGAAAAGTATGTAGCAACCCAGGCCTTCGAAAGAAGGAAGAAAGATCTCAGGTACACAACCTACCCTTACACCTTAATTAGCTGGAAGAAGAACAGCAAATAAAACCCAAAACCAGCAGAAGACAGGAAATAATAAAGATTAGAGCAGAAATTAATACTATTGAAACCAAAACAAAACAAAACAAAACAGAACACATCAACAAAACCAGAAACTGATTCTTTGAAAGAATTAAAAAAAATTGATAAAGCACTAGCCAGTTTGATCAAAAAGAAAAATGAAAGACCCAAATAAATAAAATCAAGAATGAAAGAGGAGAGATCACAAACAACACAGCAGAAATAAAAACAATAATAAGAGAGTATTATGAGTAATTATATGCCAATAAAATGGGTAACCTGGAAGAAATGGACAAATTCCTAGAAACATATACACTACCAAAACTGAAACAAGAAGAAATATAAAATTTGAACAGACCCATAACTAGTAAGGAAATCGAATTAGTAATCAAAAATCTGCCAAAAAACAAGAGTCCAGTGCCAGATGGCTTTCCAGGGGAATTCTACCAAACATTTGAGGAACAGTTAACACCTATTCTCTTGAAGCTGTTCCAAAAAATAGAAATGGAAGGAAAACTTCCAAACTCTTTCTATGAAGCAAGCATTACCTTGATTCCAAAACCAGACAGAGACCACACTAAAAAGGAGAACTATAGACCAATTTCCCTGATGAACATAGATGCAAAAATCATCAACAAGATATTAGCCAACCATATCCAACAATACATTAACAAAATTATTCACCATGACCAAGTGGGATGTATACCCGGGATGCAGGGCTGGTTCAATATCCGCAAAACAATTAACGTGGTTCATCACATCAATAAAAGAAAGGACAAGAACCATATGACCCTCTCAATAGATGCAGAGAAGCCATTTGTCAAAATACAGCATCTTTCTTGATAAAAACCCTCAGGAAATTAGGGATAGAGGGATCATACCTTGAGATCATAAAAGCCATATATGAATGACCTAACACTAATATCATCCTCAATGGGAAAAAACTGACAGCTTTCTCCCTTTAAGGTCAGGAATGAGACAGGGATGTGCACTCTCGCCACTGTTATTCAACATAGTATTGGAAGTCTTAGCTTCTGCAATCAGACAACACAAAGAAATAAAAGGCATCCAAATCGGCCAGGAGGAGGTCAAACTTTCACTCTTCGCAGATGGCATGATACTCTATATGGAAAACCCAAAAGAATCCACCAAAAAACTTCTAGAATTGAAACATGAACTCAGCAAAGTTGCAGGATATAAAATCAATGCACAGAAATTGGTTTCACTCATATACACCAACAATGAAGCAACATAAAGAGAAATCAAGGAATCGATCCTAGTTGCAGTTGCACCAAACCCATAAAATTCCTAGGACTAAATCTAACCAAAGAGGTGAAAACTCTATACACTGAAAAGAATAGAAAGCTTACAAAAGAAATTGAAGAAGACACAAAAAAAATGGAAAAAGATTCCATGCTCCTGGATAGGAAGAACAAATATTGTGACAATGTCGATACTACCCAAAGCAATCTACATATTCAATACAATCCCTATCAAAGTAACCCCAGCATTCTTCACAGAGCTAGAACAAATAACCCTAAAATTTGTATGGAACCAGAAAAGACCCCGAATACCTAAAGCAATTTTGAAAAAGAAAACCAAAGTAGGAGGTATCACAATCCCAGACATCAAGCTTTACTACAAAGCTGTAATCATCAAGACAGTATGGTACTGGCACAAGAACAGACACTCAGGCCAATGGAACAGAATAGAGAACCCAGAAATGGACCCACAAACACATGGCCAACTAATCTTTGACAAAGCAGGAATGAATATCCAATGGAATAAAGACAGTCTCTTCAGCAAGTGGCGCTGGGAAAACTGGACAGCAACATGCAGAAGAATGAACCTGCACCACTTTCTTACACCATACACAAAAATAAACTCAAAATGGATGAAAGACCTCAATGCAAGACAGAAAGCCATCAAAATCCTCGAGAAGAAAGCAGGCAAAACCTCTTTGATCTTAGCTGCAGAACTTCTTACTCAACATGTCTCCAGAGGCAAGGGATACAAAAAGCAAAAGTGAACTACTGGGACCTCATCAAAATAAAAAGCTTCTGCACAGCGAAGGAAACATTCAGCAAAACTAAAAGGCAACTGACAGAATGGGAAAAGATATTTACAAATGACATATCAGATAAAGGGTTAATATCCAAAATCTATACAGAGAACTTATCAAACTCAACACCCAAAAAACAAATAATCCAGTGAAGAAATGGGCAAAAGCCATGAATAGACAATTCTCCAATGAAGACATCCAGATGGCCAACAGACACATGCAAAGTTGCTCAACATCAGTCATCATCTGGGAAATACAAATCAAAACCACAATGAGATACCACCTTACACCTGTCAGAATGGCTAACATTAACAACTCAGGCAACAACAGATGTTGGCGAGGATGTGGAGAAAGAGGATCTCTTTTGCATTGTTGGTGGCAATGCAAGCTGGTGCAGCCACTTTGGAAAACAGTATGGAGGTTCCTCAAAAAACTAAAAATAGAACCACTCTACGACCCAGCAATTGCACTACTTGGCATTTATCTACAGGATACAGGTATGCTGTTTTGAAGGGACGCATGTACCCCCATGTTTATAGCAGCACTATCAACAATAGCCAAACTACGGAAACAGCCCAAATGTTCATTGATGGATGAATCAATAAAGAAGATGTGACACACACACACACACACACACACACAATGGTGTATTACTCGGCAATCAAAAAGAATGAAATCTTGTCCTTTGCAACTACGTGGATGGAACTGGAGAGTATCATGCTAAGTGAAATTAGTCAGAGAAAGACAAAAATCATATGACTTCACTCATATGAGGACTTTAAGAGACAAAACAGATGAACATAAAGGAAGGGAAATAAAAATAATATAAAAGCAGGGAGGGGGACAAAACAGAAGAGACTCATAAATATGGAGAACAAACTCAGGGTTACGGGAGGGGTTGTGGGAGGGGGGATGGGCTAAATGGGTAAGGGGCACTAAGGAATCTATTCCTGAAATCATTGTTGCAGTATATGCTAACTAATTTGTATGTAAATTTAAAAAAAAATAAAAAAAATAAAACAAGTTAAAAAAAAAGGAATGGTTTAAATAATGTTAATATTTAAAACAAAAAAACAAGGAATACTGATCAAGTCTGTATCAGACAGATTACATTTACAAACTAGTGTTCTCTGGATTGAATAATGTTAATATTTAAAAGAAAAAAACAAGGAATACTGATCAAGTCTGCATCAGACAGATTACATTTACAAACTAGTATTCTATAGATAATTTAGTAAACCAAAAATTGTCGGGAGTGGTTATAATGAAGTTTTTACACAGCTTATAGTGTTGTACATGTGGTAATATCTAAACATATGTAATCAGATTCTGAAAAAGCAAACAAGTGTTATATTTAAAATATAAGATAATTGGCACCAATGAATGTAAATCAATAAATATTTCAACTTAGAGAAACATCTTTATTTTTTTATTTTTTATTTTTTTTTATTTAAAAATTTTTTTTTTAATGTTTATTTATTTTTGAGACAGAGAGAGACAGAGCATGAACAGGGGAGGGTCAGAGAGAGAGGGAGACACAGAATCTGAAACAGGCTCCGGGCTCCGAGCTGTCAGCACAGAGCCCCATGCGGGGCTCGAACCCACGGACCACGAGATCATGACCTGGGCTGAAGTCGGACGCTCAACCGACTGAGCCACCCAGGCGCTCCGAGAAACATCTTTAAATAAGCTCAGGAGATGTGTATTTTTAGAGGCAAGTAGGAGAGTAGATGTATGAACTTCTTTTAATCAGAGTTGCAATTTCAAAAAAGGTATTGTGATAGACATATGCTTTTATAACTATAGGCATACCTCAAAGATATTGCAGGTTTGGTTCCAGTCCACAGTAAAGTGAATATTGCAGTAAAGCAACTCAAATGAACCTCTTGGTTTCCCAGTAGATGTAAAAGTTATGTCTATACTACACAGTAGTCTGTTAAGTGTGCAACAGCATTATGTCAAAAACAAACCCCTATGTACGTAATTAGTTAATTGATTAAAAAATACTTTAAACTGGGGTGCCTGGGTGGCTCAGTCAGTTGAGCATCTGACTTGGGCTCAGGTCATGATCTTGCTGCTCGTGGGTTTGAGACCCGCATCAGGCTCTGTGCTGACAGTGCAGAGCCTGGAGCCTGCTTCAGATTCTTTGTCTCCCTCTCTCTTTGCCCCTCCTCTGCTCACACCTCTCTCAAAAATGAATAAACGTTAAAAAAAAATACCGTAAGCTAACCATTATCAGTGTTTTCAGCAAGTCATAATCACTAATCACAGATCACTATAACAAACAATGAAAAAGTTTTAAATGTTCTGAGAATTACCAAAATGTGGCACAGAGACACCAAGTGAAAAATGGTGCTTATAGGTTTACTTGAAACAGGCTTGCCAAACCTTTAATTTGTAAAAAACACAAAATTTGCAAAATGCAAAGTGCACAAAATGAGGTATGCCTGTATACCTATTTGAAGCATATCCACAAAAATGGTTAATTCCTGTGCCCAACATGATCATATAGCTTCCCTCATGCTAATACAGCAGTTTGCTTTTTCTCCCATCTCAGTCCCATAATGCAGGCTACAGAGAATAAGAAAGATATAATGCATCTACACATTAACATGAATCTCTACAATGTCATGACCATCTGTAAAAATTGAGATGGACATCTTAGAAGAAAGCACCTGTAAAGACAGGAATACATACTACCTTCACCAAGTGTTCTTTCTACTTATGTCAATCTGTATGTACAGACCACTATAGTACAGAGATAAAGAGACTACATACTCTACATCTTAGAAGTGGGAAAAGCTGATTTTCTAATTGGAGGACAGTCTTCAAAACATATGGTGGTATGTTCATGGGATTACAAAATCAGGGAGCCAAGATCATGTTTCTAACTTTTGGGGGGCTGCATTTTTAAAGACGAGAAGCTCAGAAAAAGTAGTTTGTGTTTTGTTTATATTTTAAATGGTGTGAAATGCATCAGACGTGAGGGCTTTGGATTGAATTTCTGAGCTGGTATCCAAACATCCTAATTACTAGAGAAATGGGACCACTGAAGCAATATTTTAGTACTACCATTTGCCTATGTGCACAAATCCACATGCACTGATTAATAGTATGTGCTTTGGGATATATAACAAGTAACATATGGGAATTAAAAGAACTTAAAAAAATAAATTTAGTGTTCTATAAATTTAAACACTTTTGGACTTTTTGACTTAAGTAATATTAATGCTTGCTGTTTGAAAATTATGAATTTTGGTATATTGATTTACCTGAATAAATGAGGGAAACAAAAACCCATGACACAATTATGGAAACTGAATCTAAAATGTCCCACTGGCATAGTATCACAATAGTGCAGCATTTATCTTTAAGGTCCCAAGAAACTATTCAGTGGTTCCCAATGATGCGAGCCCATTAAGCACAATTCAATAAAAAACAATGGACTTAAATAAAGGTCAACCATCATATAAGCTGAACAAAGGAAACCATTTAAAGCTGAGAATGATATCCTGTCCTTAAATCATTCTCGGCTGGTTAGTTGTTTCAGAGGTCAAAAATGGTAAATGTTCCTACATGGAATAATATAATGTGGCACACACAAACCCTTAACTTGAAATGTTTGTGTCTACTGGTCATAAATTATGAACAAGTAGTATGGGGTGTCACTAGTTTACAGGATGACATTTTAAAATGCAAAGTAACATAAATGAGCTCCTCTGTATTTTGCTGTACATTTGGATCTATGTCACTGATTACAACTAGTGACTCAGGGAGATCACCAACTGAAAACTCTTTCCTACAAATAGTCCCACAGGAAGGAAATTTTAAAGGACCCACAGGGAGGAAATGGAAAGTTTGGGAAGAAGATCAAACATTCCATCCAACCCTGTACTTGATAGAGAGTCTAATCTTCCCTTACATGGAATTTTCTAATACAAATTACATCCTTCAAAGCAATTTTCTTCTCAGCCAACTATCAACCACAACTTCCCTAAATTCGAGTAATGCTAAACACTCTCTTATAGGAAAAAGCATATTTCAGTGATGCAAAAGAGACCATCAAATTCTAAAAGTAGCTTGAGCCACTGACATAATTTGAGTCCCAGGAAAAGTCGGATTCTAACTCTGCCTCTGACACTGAGTGATTCAGGGTAAGTTATCTTCCTGGAGAGAAGATTCTCATTTGTAAAATCTTGACAACAGCAGCCAACCTTGCCTACACAAAACTGATAGGTTCTGAGAACTTATACATACAAAACCAAATGATAGCTCTATAATTATGCAGATTATTAAATGCTATTTTATTACAAATATATAGGCTCTAATGCCTGGATACATTAAAATCTATTAGAGGAAGAGAAATTTTCTTCTTTCAATTTTTTATTATTTTTTTTAATGTTTGTTGATTTTTGAGACAGAACATGAACAGGAGAGGGGCAGCGAGAGAGAGGGAGACAGAATCTGAAGCAGGCTCTAGGCTCTGAGCTGTCAGCATAGAGCCTGACATGGAGCTTGCGATGCAGGGCTAGAACTCACAAACTGAGATCATGACCTAAGCTGAAGTAAGACGCTTAACTGACTGAGTCACCCAGGCACCCCAGGAAGAGAAATTTTCTATTAATATGCCTGCAATTACTTCCAATTCAATTTGAATAAGAAAAGAGATTCCTCATTTTACATGCTACTAGAGAATCAAGAAAATCTACATGTCATTTTCTCCATTTTTAGAATTCCATAAGTGGCAGAATTGTTCTGTAATGCTTCCTTGAAATGAGCTATGTATAACCAAACATTCTGTTACAGTGCAGTGAGAGACAGTATGCTTGCAAGTTTTGGGACATAGAAAACAGATTTAAGACTCAACTTGGATACTTATTAGCTTTTTCAAATTGGAAAAATTGCATTACTTCAATGGGCTTTAGTTTCCTAATTTGCAAATGGGTTAATAATAATTCACCTCTTTGAATCATAAGAAAAGCACTTTATAAACTGTAACACACAGGCAACCAAATATGTGGAATACTGACTAGGATTTACTGAACTTCGGTGGGGTGCCTTTCAGTATATCCTACAGTGGTTGTTTTCTAAAATATCTTTGGTTATAAATTAATTCCCATATTTATTTATTGACTTATATTTGAAGGTAGAATTGCTGGTTTATAATTATAGCAAACAATATTTTTTTATGTTTTTACAAATAAACCACAGCAGTATGACAATTACATATTCAATAGTTTTGCTGGTAAACAATATAACCTTTACATCTGTGAGGAACTAAATTCTCTAATTTAAAAAAAAAAAAAAGTTAATGTTTATGCCAAACACTGACAACAAACCCTTTATTGAATCAAATTTCTTGGCTTTCATTCAAGAGTAATTTACCGATGGCTTCATATAAAATAGACCCTGGGGATTTAATATAGAATAAAATATACATCCAAATTCCATAAGTTCTGGGTCTTGAAAGAGAATGAGAAATCAAATAATTAAAGTATAAACAATTCTCTAGTAATGTGTTCAAAGTGTGCAATGGGAACCAGAGAAGAATAAAGAGCAAAAACTAGATGAAGAAGAGGAGTGAAAGACACTATAAAAATGCAAAAGACAAGCTGTTTCAGTTACATGTTTAAAAAAGAGAGAAAGTGGAACATTATTAGGAGGCTAGGACCCTACCTTTATTTTCATAACTTAAGTGACCACCCACTATCCTGAGTTGCCTGGGACTGTCCCAATCCTGAGTAATCCACGTGTTTTAGCACTAACCCCCAATTTGACTATATTTGGAGATAAGACCTTTAAGGAGGTAATTAAGGTTAAATAAAGTCAAAAGGGTGGGGTCTAATCTGATAGGATTAGTGTCCTTATAAGAAGAGGAGGTGATACCAGAGCTCTCCTGCACTTTCTCAACTATTTTTTTAATTTAAATCCAACTTAGTTAACATACAGTGTAATAATAATTTCATCACTTACGTATAACTCTTTCTCTCTGTTTCTATGTGGGGCACAGAGGAAAGGCTATTTGATGACACTGCAAGAAGGTAGCTATCTGCAAGCCAGGAAAAGATGTCTCACCAGACACCAACCAGGCCAGCACCTTGATCTTGGACTTCCTGTCTCCAAAACTGTGAGAAAATTAAGTTCTGTTGTTTAAACCACCCATCCTGTGGTATTCTGTTATGGATGCCAGAGCTGACCAATACACAAACCAAAGTATTTCCCTTCTCTGAGTGTGTTTTCTTATCTGCAGACTGAAGACTAGTCACCTTCTTATGTTAATATTATAAATTTATATGGAAACAATCCACCTCATTTCAGCTAAGAATGATAAAATGTGAAATTCTTAGAGTACTTAGGACTTTTTTCCTTGATTTTTTTGTGTGTGTGTGTAGATTTTTCTTGGACTATATATTCCACATTTTGCTTCCATGGACGTAGTAATTTTCCTTTCAAATCATATTTTATGATAAGTAATCTATTTTTAATTAAAACTGAACCTCTTTTACTTTCCTTATAACTTCTATGGGGGAGTTGTAGACTTTTCTTTGTGTACTTGGGGTAATACCTACAATATTCTGTCACTAATACCATGTGAAAGTCTCTAGAAAATAAGGCTTTTATATGTTATACATACTTTATAGAAATGATGAATCTTAGGAAAAGGAACACATAAAAACTACTTTATCATCTTAATGCTAATGACTAAAAATAAAATGTATATAAAATTTTTCTACAGTAAATGTAAATATTTTCTTCAGGTTCTTTGTATAATTTATTTAAAATCTGTACAAAAGCACATCATCCTACTGTATCATGATTTATTATGTCTCTCTGTCCAACTAGAATGACTAGAAATGGGTGACTAGTATGGGTGAGACTAGTATGGATGAAGGGGATATTAACTCAAGGCAGAAAAAGAAAGGTCTGTGGATTTCTTAAGTTATGAAATGAATTGTGAATGATTTTTTAAAAAGTTATGAAGGCAGGTTATCTAAACTAGTATACAAATAACTCAAAATCTTCTCACTATCGGCCTACTAATGTTATCATTTGTGTCCAACATATACCCAATATTCCACACAGTGTGGTTTTCTAATTCATCTTCAAATGTACAATGATTATACCTAGTTATCTATCATCATTAAAAAGAACTACTACTGAGGAGCCTGGGTGGCTCAATGGGTTAAGTGTCTGACTTGGTTTCTGCTCAGGTCATGATGCCATGATTCGTGAGTTCGAGCCCTGCAATGGTTTCTGTGTTGACAGCCGGGATCCTGCTTGGGATGCTCTCTCTCCCTCTCTCTCTGCCCCACCCCACTCATGATCGGTCTTTCTCTCCTTCTTAAAATAAATAAATAATCTCATAAAAGAACTACTACCATTTAACATTATAATTTTTCAAAGAACTCTGACAAAAATCATTTTATTTGACCCTAAAAAAACCCTATATAACAAAATAAACAAGGGTCACTGCATTTCCTCATTTATAGTTGACTAACTGGGTTTCATAAAGAGTAACTGACTCAGCCATGAAAATCTGGCTTACTTAGTAATGGGCAAAATGGAAGCTAAAGCAAAATTTCTGAGTCCAGCTTTCTCCCATCTTGTAAGGTTATGGCTTCTTCCCTTATATAACATAATTCTATCTATCCTTCAAGATCCTTCTGTTCCATTTTATAGTACTGTTCATCCTCACCCCATCACTAAAAATTCCTCCCTCTCTGAAGTCCTGTCAATCTCAATGGCCATTAATCTTCATATTCATCGACAGTGTATCTTGTGATACAATCTGGCTATCACAATACTCTGTATGTAGTATATTACCTGGCTATTTAACTGTACCACTAGCTTCTTGAGATTTCTGTGTGTCTTCTGTATTGTTTGTATCCCTCTGGTGTACTAATGATCTCTTTCGTTTTGCCTTTGTTTGGGTCTGCCTGATATCCCTTCATCTGCCCCTAATCTTTGGTGTCCCTATCTTTAATTAACAGTGTCCTTTAGGACATGACCACTCTTCCATTGCAGGTAGTCTTGGTAGTTCTGTTAAACAAGGTTCTTTACTTTCCCTTGGACAAGGAGTATTCTTGTAATTAATCCACACTAGGTCAGTCAGTCTTTATAATAAGAACTTGAATCAAACTCAGGGAAAGGAAGAGGAAAATGGTTGGAGTTAATAGGCCCAAAGACAATTTCCTGAAAATACTTTCCATTTGTTACTGCTCTCTGTATTCTCAAAGCTGCCATAGTTGCTGCTCTTTTAAAGGCCAAGTTATTCAGCATTTCCTCAGCTTCTGACTGAACTATCTCATATCTTCCCGAGAAAGCCCTTCTCCCCGCCTCCCTTAAATCAGGCAGAATCACTTTCTCTTGCTTGCAAATAAAGATCCTTATCTGATATACCCACAAAGTTTAGTGCATGGGGAGTGCTAAGTATTTTTAAATATTTTGTTCTTTTTTTAAAATGTTGATTTATTTATTTTGAGAGAGAGAGAGAGGGAAAGAGAGAGAGAGGAAGAGGGAGGGAGGGTCAGAGAGAGAGGTGAGAGAGAATCCCAAGCAGGCTCCACACTGCTAGCACAGAGCCAGATGCGGGGCTCAAACTCATGAACCATGAGATCAGGACCTGAGCCGAAATCAGGAGTCAGACGATTAACTGACTGAGCCACCCAGGCACCTCTCAAATGTTTTGTTCTTATGCAGATTATGTATATTATTGTATATTACTGAAAACATAAATAAATGACCCTGAAGTGCACCATTGCTATTGGTTAAAATTTTAGTAATCAACAGGCAAGCAGGGGCCAAGCTAACATTGGGAACTTATATGCATGGAAATGACTTTTATTACAGTTCAGAACCCTGGTTTAGTGACTCACAAAGTGATAATTCACTGCTGCAAATTAACAAAGCATTTTGTGGTGAGGGTAGTACTTATAGTAATGATACCATTTAGTTATATTTGACATTTAGGTTAACACATCTGTTTTCCTTTTCTTCCCAAATACTATAGAAGCCAACTGTGACCATCTGAATTTTTTAATATTATTTTACCACAAAATACATCTGATAAACTTAACTGCTTATACCATAGCTCCTTTTTAAGTAAGTGAATATTTTAACATACTCTATAGCTTCTTGTGAAGAGCAGATTATAGTTTTAAATTCACTGAGAAAGGAAATTATCATTAGAGTAATTTAGGTGGGTAAATGGTATCAGTTTTTGAGGCATTATCATCGCTCTACAAAGGAAGTTCCCTCTATGATTCTTTAAGGAAAAAAAAAAAAGAAAAATCAACCAGTAATTGTTTATAACTGGACTTTAACAGCAATTCTAGCTAATCA
The DNA here is from genome assembly GCF_027475565.1 of Acinonyx jubatus. NCBI lineage: Eukaryota > Metazoa > Chordata > Mammalia > Carnivora > Felidae > Acinonyx > Acinonyx jubatus. Next base: position 74,418,244 of record NC_069389.1, on the reverse strand, counting down.
TAAATCAGTAGTTAATTCACATTTGAACAGATTACAAACCTAAGCTAACTATTTCTATGTACTTTGGTAAATTTCTGTCATTTTAGACATTTACATACTCAAAATCCTTTGTATTCCAGGAGCATCCTTTTAATCTTAGACATTAGGGGAATATCATGCATATATATGATATTTCTCTTTCTCAATGACAAGTATTTCCCTGAAGATAAAATCCTACTGAAAAGTGGAGGGTGGGGGAAGGGGGCATTTTAAAACATTCACTTCTTCTCTTTTAGAACATCTATTACTACATGATAGTATTTCCCACAAGATTATTTTTATTTTATTTGAAGTTGGCAAAAATCTTTGTGCTGAATCCTTTGAGCATACCTCTAGTGACAGATGTCAGATCAGTGCTGTATGGAAGAACTTTTATTTGACTGGTAGATGACAGGAAGAAGTTTTTCTCTGAAATATAAGATGTAACTATAAAATCCTTCTGTGAGATGAATATAATCTTTTGTTCTGGTGTATAAATGATTTGCTCATTCTTGCTTCAAAAAATCACTTCATGTAATTAATTGCAATAGTGTGAAATTAAGACATTTTAAAAAAGTACATATTTATTCAAATAAGGAGAGTTTGTTTTAAATGTCTTCTTTATATGAATCAAAGGTGAAATAGGCATACAATATAAATTTCCATTGACCTTTTCTTTTAATTTATAATATTTTTTATAATCATTCACCAAAAACACCTTCAAGATTCACTCACTATGCATATAGCATATACTCAAAACAAGTAGCATCTTCGTAAGAGATGACTTTATTAGTACTGAGTATATGGTATGCAAAGAATGAAAATGTATTAAATGTTTAGATTTATCCTACAAATCTGGCTATGACTTATTCCATTTATTACAAGCATTGCCTTATTCTATGATTATCAAATAATTTCAAATGTCCCCTAATATCACGAGGGAGTAACTTTTTTTTTTTTTTTTTTTTTTTTTTTTTTTTTTTTTTTTTACCAGGTCTAGCAATCCAGATGATCTTTCCTACCTTTCTGGCCCTCTTTCCTCACACCCTTCAAAAATAAATCATGAGTAAACATATACAATTCCACTATATATCCTATTACTGCAAATGTTATTGTTTGCCTATCTGAGTTAGAACTACCAGAAGCAAATCACTTTTGATACATATTAAAATGCTGTTCCATGTATATTTCATATACATCTATCTAATGCATGAATAGAAAAGAAATTTATATCCACTCTTACATTCGGGATTCTTGTTACAAGCTACATCAAGAACTAACTAAAGTTCTGCAGTGTTTTAAGATGTGAGAAGAAAACAAAGTGGAAGCATGGTGAGATGTGAAAGAGGGATTGCTTGTTTTCAGATTTATTTTTCTCTCTAGCTTTCTCACAGGTCTTTACCTCAGAGTCTATTCATCTTTCTCTTTGTAACAGACAGATCTTTCTCTTGAATAAAGTGGTTCACTTTAGCCTCGAAATGAGCATATACAATCACCTCTGGGTTTCTCTATTTCTGTACTTCTCACAAGAATTAAAATCTCAAAAATAATACCATGAAATGACTTGGTCAATCATTATTATTGATCAAAACAATAAGATGATTGCCACTTGATTTTCTTTCAAGTTTTAGTTAATGGACTACACCTAATATAAACTTAACTAACACAACACTGTTCAACAATAAAGAGTTTTGTTGGCTTAGACTAGAATAAGCAAAGCATACTTAAAAAGAAGTTTCTGGCTATTTACCTCATTACATTTAGCTCCTCAAATACCTTTTTGAGAGACATAAAATAAGTACAAGGGGAATGAAATACAAGATTGCAACTACTTTATAAAAAGCAAATTTTTTTTTTTTACTTACAAACTCCAGTAAGATCTGATGAGAAAGTTTAGTACTATACTACAAAAGTATATGCAATATCTTTGAGACTTTACTGCACTAAAATTATATATATATATATATATATATATATATATATATATATATATGTTTTAATTGAAATATAATTCACTTACCATAACATTCACTCTTTTAAAGCGTACTTTTTTTTTTTTTGGCTTGTGTACCTTTCTATTTAGAGTGACCCTTCTCACAGATGAAATTAATATTGTATCTTACCTTTAAATGTTATCTTACCTTACAAAGGAAGTTGATCTTAAAACCCAAAGACTGGGCATTTCTCGAGCCTGAGTTCATGTAGTTTCCAACCAAAAGAACTAACTCTAAAAGTTTGTTAAAGCTTTCACTTTTCTTCAGTTCTTCACAGGCAAGAGTTACTGCTATGATGCTTGGTTTGATGTTGTTTACATGTTCTTCAAACGTGAGCTTGAATAGAATGCTATTGAGACGAGGCTGCAACATTTTCACTGAGCTCATCTGTAAGATAAGAAATGCTCTATAAGAACATATATATAAAGCCTGTTATTTCACTCTCCAATACAGATAACTTTATAGACTGTACTGTAAAATTTCTGCATAAAATGAATTTTCTCTGGGTCTTAAAAAACTTTGTTTTGGTTTGTTTTAGAAATTCCAAAGGAATATTTTATTTATTTTTAATTTTTTTAATGTTTACTTATTTTTGAGACAGAGAGAAACAGAGCATGAAAAGGGGAGAGTCAGAGAGAGAGGGAGACACAGAATCTGAAGCAGGCTCCAGGCTCCGAGCTGTCAGCACAGAGCCTGATGTGGGGCACGAACTCACGGACTGTGAGATCATGATCTGAGCCGAAGTCGGACGCTTAACCGACTGAGCCACCCAGGTGCCCCACCAAAGGAATATTGTAATAAAAATTTTAAAAAGTTAGTTGTTCAGTTTTAAACAAATCATCCTTATAACAGTAAGAAAATATTATTGAAGCTAAACATTTGCTGTTTGTTAATTCCATAATCATAAGTCATCAATAGCATTTAAACTGCCAAAAATTTGTCCCTGCGGTGAACTATGAAAATTTACAAACGTGAAATTGAGCCTGAGTGAATAGTGTGGCCACAGATAAAAGACGTGCATGATGACAGAAAATGTAAGTGAACCACATTTCCCAAGAAATTATCTATTACTATGCTGTTTAAAATCAGAAGACTAGGTCTGATTGAACATTTAATAATTTTAAACCTATGATTTCTATTCACCAAATATATTAAATATTTATATATGCTCTAAAGAATTTCTTCTACTTGACAAAATGTTCATGCTATATAATTAGGTTATGGTAAAATCACATCAACTTACTTTTAAGTACATTATTCAAAAATTCCATAATGGTTTTCTTCAAAACAGTTCAACTTAGGTTTTAATTACTTATTTCATAGTTATCGTGCATGTTCTCTATTCCCTTTGGTATAGCTCCTATGATAATAATTTCTTTTGGTCGTTAATTTCCTATAGCTCCAAGTCATTTTAATAGCTTTCATTCACCAAATAAATTCTGAGACAGAGGTGGAGATGGGGATAGACACATATGAACAACACAAGCACACCAACAATGAAAAGAAATTATTAAAAGTTCTAATTATATTTATTTTTGGCACATATAGTTTAGTTTCTTGAATATAAATGTTAGGCACAGAGTAGGCACTGAGATATCTTGTAGATAAGATAAAAAGAATTTGACAACATAAAAGTCCTTAAGCCACAAAGTACCCTTCCAAAGAAGCAAATGAGCTGTTGAATAGATCATATCTACTTTAATATGGAAGCAAGGCATAGTTCATAATTTTTCTTTTTTTTAATTTAAAAAAAATTAAATATGCAATTTATTGTCAAATTGGCTTCCATACAACACCCAGTGCTCATCCCAACAGGTGCCCTCCTCAGTGCCCATCACTCACTTTCCCCTCCCTCTCACCCCCCATCAACCCTCAGTTTGTTCTCAGTTTTTAAGAGTCTCTTGTGGTTTGGCTCCCTCCCTCTCTTTTTTTTCCTTCCCCTCCCCCACGGTCTTTTGCTAAGTTTCACAGGATCCACATAAGAGTGAAAACATATGGTATCTGTCTTTCTCTGTATGACTTATTTCACTTAGCATAACATTCTCCAGTTCTATCTACGTTGCTACAAAAGGCCACAAATGATTCTTTCTCATTGCCAAGTAGTATTCCATTGTGTATATAAACCACAACTTCTTTATACATTCATCAGTTGATGGACATTTAGGCTCTTTCCATAATTTGGCTATTGTTGAAAGTGCTGCAATAAACATTGAGGTACAAGTGCCCCTATGCAGCAGCACTCTTGTATCTCTTGGGTAAATTCCTAGCAGTGCTATTGCTGGGTCATAGGGTAGATCTATTTTTAATTTTTTAAGGAACCTCCACACTGTTTTCCAGAGTGTCTGCACCAGTTTGCATTGCCACCAACAGTGCAAGACGGTTCCCGTTTCTCCACATCCTCGCCAGCATCTATAGTTTCCTGATTTGTTCATTTTAGCCATTCTGACTGGTGTGAAGGGATATCTGAGTGTGGTTTTGATTTGTATTACCCTGATGAGGAGTGACGTTGAGCATGTTTTCATGTGCCTGTTGGCCATCTGGATGTCTTCTTTAGAGAAGTGTCTATTCATATTTTCTGACCATTTCTTCACTGTATTATTTGTTTTTTGGGTGTGGAGTTTGGTGAGTTCTTTATAGATTTTGGATACTAGCCCTTTGTCTGATATGTCATTTGCAAATATTTTTTTGCATTCTGTTGGTTGCCTTTTGAAATGAACTTGCCCATTAACCATGGGTATATGTGTCCCCAAAGATTAACTTGGCCTTCTTCTTACCCCATTATATGCTCTCATGCTTTTTATAGGTAGACTTATAAAAGTATGTGGGGAATATCCACCTGTTACTATATTTATGTAGATCTTATTACTTATCAATAGTTCTTTTTTTTTTTATGTGACCAGGGTAATATTATACAAACCATCCTACAGTTTCTTCAGCACTCACATGGTAAGTATAAGACATACTAGCAAATCAGAAGTTTCCAATATAGCTTAAAACTCATAACACAGTCACTTGATAACTATAGTTAGTGATAGAACTAGCATATGATTCTAGATGGGTAAACAGAAATTAAGTGCTAGAGAGTTTTCTGACTTAATCTCTTAGGACTACAATGTTTAATGAAAACTTCACAGTAGAGGTGACACAAATGGATAGAAAAAAAGAGACAGAGAGAGAGAGAGAAAGAGAAAAAGAGAGAGTGAGAGTGAGTGCAAAAACTGGAGCCAAAAGGGTGTAGAAACAATGGTGTGAGAAAAGATTTATACTTAGGAATATATGAGGTACATACCTAGGGGCAAAATGTGGACCAAAGTACCCAATCAGTCCATGTAAAGGCCATGAAATCGGAAGCTAACCATATCAAAGTCTCTATCACCATGAATGCACAAATCTCTTGGTGTACGTTTGTGTGGGAAACTAAGTTTCTATGACTTTCTGCCTTTCTTTATGCCTCCACTACTCTCTCTAAATCCCTCCCCACTTTATTTTTCCTTTCCTTTCATTGGTAACTGACAAGCATTTGCACACACACGTTTCTATCATTTTATATATTTAGGAAGTAGTTTTTCAGTCTCTCTGATGGTTAAAAATGCCCTAGAGCTACTGTGATCAGGTACTAGTCATTATGTACATGGCCTTTGGCCATGCTTTGTAGGGCTTATAGGAACCCAGCTCACCAGGGTGGCATTGGTCCCAGATCAACCAGTGATTTAAACCTTAGGCTTACATGGGTTTTTAATTTTATTTCAGTTCTACTACTACTTATCTTCATTCATATTTTTATCCTTTCCAGGGTTTATATTTCAGTTTTGGTCTACAAATCAAGAGAACATGGATTCAATCATTTTTTTAATATTTAATTTTTAGTACCACCTCTAACTGAAATAATGTGACCAAAAGTGCAATTTCATAATAATAGTAACAATAACAGTGATTAACATGTGTTAAGTGCCTTGTGCCAGACATTTTTCTGCATATGTATTATAAATATGTTTTAACTGATTTGGTCTCAAAACGATCCTAGGAAAAGTTATTAGCACTAGATTAGGAAAGTGAGGCACAAAAATACTCAGTGATTTGTGCAAAGTCAAGTTGTATGTTAAAGAGCTGGAGATTTGAACTCAGGCATTCAGGTCACATAACCCAAACTCTCAACTATTACACCACAATGCCTCTTGAAATCACATTGGGAACAGTATGTATGATTGGTTGAAGGAGAGGTTAGTAACAGAGAGAGCATTAGTACTCTCTCTTCAAAATGGCCTAAGAAACACGTAGTGAGCTACAATGTTGACAGTAGGAAGGGGAAAGAAGCAATGGATATGAGAGATGGAATTAAGGAAGAAGCAATAGGATTTAGCATTAGTTATGAGAGAAGATAGTCAAAGATGACTCCAAGGTTTTAAGTCTGTTGTGAGGTAGAACACGGTTGGCATTAATGAAGGCAGAAGGAGATGCTGGTTTGCTGCAGTTTAATGTTTGGTCTGTTGCTTTGTTTCAGATGAAAGTGTTTCCCCTGATCTTCTGCTGCCTATACTACAGCAAGCTAATCAGGGATTGAGGCAGTGTTTGGTGCAGGTAAGGTGCATCTTAGTAGCAAATTCAGTTAAAGATAGAATCTAGAAACTTTCACATTTTCTCACCCTGTGAAACTAATCTACCTAATTTCTCCACTCTTCAGTTTCTTCATCTATGAGGCATGGGAAATTACTGGATCAGTCTTCTTTTGATAATTAGATAGTAGCCAAATAAATGATCCATAAATATTACTTCCTTATATTTCACTCTGCTTCTAGACTTGTGGAAAGGTGGAGTAAAGGGTGCTAATCCACAAATAAAAATATCACTTGGCTGTTACCATATACATATATATATATATATATATATATATATATATGGTACCATATATGTATATGTGTATATATATATATATATATGTATCTAAGTGAACTTAGTTCACTATCCTCTCAGACATCAAATAGTATATCTTACTACTAACAAAGACACTACTAGCTTTCCATTACTAAGCTTCCAAATTTTGGGATGATCAACACATTGTAGTAAACATAATGTAATTTAATATCATTCTTCGACTAGATTTTAACTTGAGTAGTTTCTTATAATTGTCTCTTATTTTCCGTTTTCGTCATTCAAGCTTAAGTTTTATGTACTTCATTGTTGAATTATTAAAATAGACTATTTAAATGTGCTCTCTGATCCCTCCAGCCTTTCCCTGTCCTACAGATCCTAATATAAATGGTAAAATGACACCTGTATAATTGGAAACTAATAGTGCTTTGTTGACATTTTGAGTTTTAGGTATTATTATTATATCTGGTAGCTTTTGGAAATTCAGCCTTTAAGTTTAGGAGGAAGTAAATGTTAGAGTTGGCAGATTTGGGGAGTTATCCAAACAGATGCTATAGGAAGCAAGGTTGTTGATAAGGTGAGTACATAGAGAGAAGAGTCAAAGACTGCACCTTGTGTAGCACCTAGCTCAGGGTCTTGCATATATTAGACATTTAAATATTTAAAAGTAGTTCTTAACTGCCTAGCCATTTTTCAGATCTCTCAAGCAGGACAGCCAGATTGTCTACTGAACAAACTTAACAGATAATAATAATATTTCACTGTCCCCACAATAGTTCTCCAGCTAAGATATCAAACAGAAATGCTAGGGAATTAGCTTTGTTGAACTGTTCTTACTGGATATAACCCATCATCAGTCACCCTGATTTGGGAAGAGGTTGCACGTTGCAAGAGGTCAGAGTTGCCCTTGGATTTGACAAAATTTCCTCATTCACTTACCATCTACAACATAGGTTAGGGCATAGAAGGTGATAAATATGACAGATGGCTTAGGACAATAACTATAAAAAGAGTGAATGAATTCATTCATATAAATAGGAACTCCGAAATCAGCAAAGTGCTGGATTAGGGAGAGGATTAAAATGTATCATAATAGAGTTATATGGGTAAAGAGGAGGGTATCCTACCTCCCACATAAAGTAATTTGCTACCATATGGGACATCCCAACAATACTGCCCAGGCTCAATCTGATATGGGGCCCAAATGCAGAGCCCTGTATAAATATTTTGAAGAGTAGATCTGACAGAAATTTTCCCCTAATTCTCAGAGAGTGAAAGAAACCATTCCCTGCATTCTCCAGACTTATAATGCAAGTTGCAGTGAAAGAAATAGGGATTTTGAGCTACACAGACCTGGACTTGAACTACAGTTCTACTACTTTCTAATTTATGACCTAGTATAAGTTACCTAATGTTTGTTAGACTTCATTTCCCCATTAGTAAAATTCATTCCTTAATTAACCCATGCAAGTTGCAGTCAGACTTCAATAAGATGCTATGTGTAACTCTCCTCTCATAGTAGCTGACACAAAGTAAAACAATAGCTATTGTTGTTATTATCCTCTTTCTTCATTTTCAGAAATACCCAAAAAGAAACCATGGCCATGGATTGTTCTACCAAACCTGAGGGAAAGTTTCTCTCATTCACAATTAAGGAATGTATTTTCAGGGCTTGGTGAGAAACAGCATTCACTATCTATTAAACACACTGTAAATATTGTGTTGTGCTCTCTTCAGCCAGTTTTAATGCATAATATATATTTACTATTATAAATGTTATCATTGAAAATGTGTTAATGTAAAATCGGGAGACCATGGAGGAGGCAATGCTATATTAATCTCTTTACAGTGGCCACGAATCAGTATTCATTGATCATATGAACAGAATTTTCTATAATCAGAAGTGTTAATTTTTACAATCAGACCAGGTACACTGATAGACAAGAGTTGAATCTCTATTATAGGATCTGGGTATATAAGGGAATATGTTGGATAACTAAGCTTAGAAATAATAGGAAGCGCAGAGCAACATCCCCAGCCACAGATACAACTATTAAAAGGCTCATGTCTCAAAAAGGCACTTAAGCGCACCTAAGTGATATAACTAAAAACACAAACTCGACTGAAATGCATGTTTGTGTTCAGTTGTGATCCCTGGCAGCATTTTAGTCGACATTCTTTGTTTTATAATGCATTCCTTGAAGTACTGTGGGATGTTGACCATGGTGTTGTATTATATAGGGGATTTATTTTGTTATGAGGTACTTGTCTATCAAATCACATCAAGCAGCTACCATTCCTTTAGCTGATCTGTGCTATATTTAAAACAATGTACTGACAGCTTTAGTGAGAGCAGCTACAAGTGGGTTATTTCCCCAAAGACTCAAGAGATAGTTTTGTTTATATGATTTAAATTTCACACACTCCGCCACCTAGGCAGATGGTGAATATCAATCTACTGCCAAACTACTGTAGAAATCCAGAGAGAGGGGTGCCTAAATGGCTCAAATGGTTAAGCGTCCAACTTTGGCTCAGGTCATGACCTCACAGTTCGTGGTTCAAGTCCCACGTCCGGCTCTGTGCTGACAGCTCAGAGCCTAGAGCCTGCTTCGGATTCTGTGTCTCCCTCTCTCTCTGCCCCTCCACTGCTGGCTTTTTTTCTCTCTGTCTCTTTCTTTTTCTCTCTCTCAAAAATAAACACTAGAAAAATTAAAAAGAATCCAAAGAGAAAGAAAAAAGGCACAAATGTAAAAGTCATGTGTGAAGGAGGAGGAGATAACCACATGCTGCTCCTGCTCCCACATGTTGCCCACCTTTAAGGTTATTTATCTTTCTTTTTGCACTGCTAAGAAACACACCTTCAATGACCATCGCATGCAAACATAATTGATCTCGTAGTCTCTTCAAAATATAATACTAAGAATTCATTAGACCTATCATATATATTTGTAACAAATATACTTTGTTACAATGTGTTTTTCACAAATAGTTAAATACTATTAGGACTCACCACACATAGCATATACAGAATAATTTGTATCAGTAACTATAATGAAGGTTATAATAATGAAGTCAAATTAAAGAAGGGTATATTAAGTTAAACAGCAGACAGAACTGCTTATAAAAGGTGTGAAATCTAGATTCAATGACTGAGCAGAACTCTGCCTCAATGTATGGAAATACAGCAAGGACATCTGTGACTCTCTATGAAGCAATTTTCTTATCTTCTTTTAGCCAACAATGTCCTCAAGAACAGGATCTCTCCTGCTTATTACTGTACTTTCTGCAGTATGTTTTATACCTAGACCAGACAAAATAATCAATACAAGTGCACCTACTACATGAAGCCAATGGCAAATGTTTCTATATTAGATGTAAGGAGAGATAAGAACCATAGTCTATAACATCAGGCTTTGGAAAAATGTAATGTCGCATAATATAAAAGAGCTGCCAAATCACTACATCGCACACCTGAAACTAATATGACATGTTAACTATACGTCAAATAAAAAATTAAAAAATACCAACTCTATATCAAAAAACAATGATATACTGATAGAGAACACTTTCCCCAAAATAGTGATAGATGGAAATTATGCATCAACAAACATCTACTATTCTTTAGTCTGAAACAAAACATAGTAACAATGTCCACCCCAAAAGACACTGTAAACTCAAGAGTTTGAGACCATTTCAAAACATCCTTCTGAAAACAACTGTTTGAGGCCAAGAATGGCCATCAAAATGACTGTTGTGCTATGCTGTTGTATTAGAGGTTACTGATATACAGAGGGAGGAAAAGAGTTAACTTCTGATTTTTAAAATTTAATGAAAAGAAATCAATAGCAAAATTGACTGACATTCATAGACCTAATCTGAATGTTCAGTTTTCAGGTTGTTTTATTTTACTTTTTATTTTATTTTATTTTATTTTATTTATTTATTTATTTATTTTATTGCAAAATCCGATGTAAGTAAGCAATCCTGCCACAAAATGAACTATTATGAGAAGTCAATGAAATGAACAAGAATATGAACACATGGATTTGAGAATGAGTTGTGGCAAGTATTCTTTGTCTTGATCTCAAAGTTATTAAGCCAGCTTTTCCTTCAATAAAATTAATACACCTCAAAAAGTAAGAGCTAGCATTCATATTTACAAAAAGAATGAAAATAGAAACAATCAGGGCATTACATATGAAAACAGTGAACACACTGAATGAAAGCAGATGAAATAAAAATGTTTCTTTTTCCAATGAATATGCAAACTTGAATAATGGCTTAGCATTAATGGAATAGAAGAGCTATACTTTTCTATCAAAATTAATTGCCTTTGATGATATTTGGGAGAGAAAAAAAGCCTTTAAAAATTTCCTTTTCACCTGGTTAAGCTAACTTCAATAGAGCTCATAAGCTCTTATGAGGCTTTAAAAAATTAAAAAGCACACTTACTTCATAGTTGTACTTCCAGCTATAGGTATAAATCTACTCCTTACACACCTTTATGTATTTGTGTAAACAAAAAAAAGATAAATGTACTGCCAGCAATATCACATAATCTGTGTTTTTCTTATAAATGTTTTGATGCACAAGGCTAGCCAACATTTTTGTTAGATTATAGCTTTAGAATGTTTTTAATTGAAAAAAAATATGGGTAATTTTGAACTCAGAAAAACAAAGTAGTGATTACTAAAAGAACTAATTATTGTCTTCTTTTTCAGAAGATGTTAGTTTAATAGACACACAGTATAGGTCTCCATCATCACTGCAAAACAAGTGGGAATTTCCACAGCTCTGAGGTTTGAGAACAGCTGAGCTGCATACACTTTCTAAAGAATCTAAAAGCTCCTGCTGGGGTTCTAACTGGCAAGGCTTTCAAAGATATATGTTTTTCCCCCAGTAAAAGTACAGCACATAATTACAACAATGTACCCAATTCAGTTCTGTGGGAGGCAGGTTGGAGGACAAATCAGTGGGAAGCTATGCAGACAATCTACCCCCAGTAAAGAAAAGAATTATTGATCATAGATGTGGGGACTAGAACATCCCTTTTACCAGGTGGTCTGCCTCTATACAGAGGAAAAGGTCAGTGAATTTTATTATTAGTTTCTTTTTTCTGTTTCCCCTTTTGTTTCTTCTTAGCTTATTAAATATGAATACAAGCAAGCCCAAAGATGTGGCTGCTAAAAAGACCCAAAAAGTTTAGAGAAAGCTTAGCAGCCCAGTCACTGTCTCAGATAAATTTATTTCTTTCAAAAAGTCAAAGCCATGTTTTTCCCCAGGTTTGCCAATTTGATTGTTTTTTGATGATGGTGATTTTAATGAATCTTACAGGAATGATCTCACTTCTAACATATGATTATTCCTAACTGATGAGATTTGTTTTTGTTTTTTTTTTTATCCAAGAAATTATATGATAATGGAAACTCCACAGGGCACTGGCAGTTCATAGGGATGAAATCAGGAAAGAGTATTTATTGTTAGAGAAGGTAAATAAAGAAAAGTTTTCAATAAGGAGGTTAAATCCTTCCATGTTACCCAGTACCATATGGATACAGAATCAGGACTAAAAAGAGCCCACTTGATTTTGCTTGATTTTGCATTCGAGTTAATACATTCAGCGAATATATGTTAAGTGTATACTATGTGAATAAAATCAGCATGATGCATGCACTTGAAAAAGTTGCAATGTAGCAGGGATTTACAGATGTTAAATAAACAACCTTACAAATAACTACAAACCATGATAACTTCTAGAAAGATAAAGGAAAAATAGCGCTCTGAGGGATTTTAATAGGAAGACTGAATTTTGACTGATAGGTAAGTGAAGGCATCACTGGCAAAATGAACTTTAAGCCAAGACTGGAAGAATAAGCAGGAAAGAGGCAGGCAGCAAGTGAGTGTAAGAGGCGGCAGCATGTGTAATCTCCTGCCAGAGGCAGGAAAGAGCATGGTAAATTCAAAAAAGTGAAAAATAAAATACAGTGTGGCTGAGGGAACATGAGCAAGAAGCCAAGCAACAGGAGATAAAAGTGAGAGAGGTGGTAAATCCTGGTGAGGAGTTTATATTGTAGCCTTAGTGCCACACAACAGCACTGATGGTTTAATCAGATAAATTATATGATGCAATACAAAAAACTCTAGAAATGCCACATTTGAGAGCTGCACTGAGATTAACTTGGAGAAAGGCAAAAGCATGAGTGGGGACAAGAAGCTAAAAGTATATCATAACTGTTAAAGAGAATGATGATGCTAGCTTGGGGCTAAGGTGGTAATGACACAGATGAAGAGTAGATCAGATGTATATTCTAGATTCAATTAGGAGGTAATTAATGACCTCTCTTAGGTAATTTTCAACGCATTGTTCAAGGCAGAATTCTGATTGTTGTTTGTTGAATAGTACATGAGAAGCAATGAAGTAGAGGAAAAGGAAACTAATCTTTGAAAAAAAAAACAGATGATAGGAAATGGAGACACAGCAGCAGCTATCAGGGATCTCAGGGTCAAGAAATGATTTTCACTCATTCATCTATCCAGCTATCAGTTTATTCAGTTTTAGGAAGTGAGGGACTTAAGTTTTATTTTTTCTGAAGAGGAAGTCAAACTGCAGAATGACAAACTGAAGATATAATAAAAACAGAACTCTAAAGCAGGCAAGAGACAATAATGCTCAAAACACAGACAAGTAAATTAGCATATAGTAGAGCATCTCTCTCTCTCTCTCTCTCTCTCTCTCTCTCTCTCTCTCTCACACACACACACACACACACACACACACACAATAGAACAGTATAGCAGTTAAAAGCACTATTTATCAGGAGGAAACAAAAACACCAATTTGAAAAGATATGCACCCTTATGTTCATCACAGCAGTATTTATAATATCCAGGATATGGAAGGAACCTAAATGTACATCAGTGAATTAATAGATAAAGGTGTGGTGGTGGTGGTGGTGATGTGTGTTACGTATGTAATGTAATATTACTCTGTAATCCTGTCATTTGCAACAACATGGATGGACCTTGAGGATGTTATACTAAATGAAATAAGTATGAATGAAATGAAATGTTATATTAAATGAAATCCTGCATGATTTCACTTATACATGGATTCTAAGAAAACAAAGCCACAAATGAACAACAACAACAACAAAAAACAAAACAATAACAGACTCAAATATATAGAATACAAACTGGTACTTGCCAGAGGGGAGGGTGGTGGAGGGATAGATGAAATAGCTGAAGGGGATTAAAAGGTACAATCTTCCAGTTATGAAATAAATAAGACATTGGGAAGTAATATACAGCATAAGGAATATACTCAATAATATTGTAACAATTTGGCACAGTGAGAGATGATAACTAGACTTACTGGGGTGACCATTTTGTAACTTATATAAATATTGAAGCACTATCTTGTACACCTGAAACTAATACAATATTGTATGTCAACTATTCTTCAATAAAATAAATATATACAGTGAAATATCATTCAGCCATCAAAACGAATGAAATCTTGACATTTGCAATGACACGGATGGAGCTAGAATGTATTATTCTAAGCAAAATAAATCAGAGAAAGACAAATACCATATGATTTCACTCATATGTGGAATTTTAGAAACAAAACAAATGCACATATGGAAAGTGGGTCGGGGGAGAAAAGAGAAGGAAATAAACCACAAGAGACTCTTATGATATGGAACAAACTGAGGGTTGATGGGAGGGAGGTGGGTTGGAGATGGGCTAGATGGGTAGTAAGGAGGGCACTTGTTGGGAGGAGCACTGGGTGTTGTAAGTAAGTGATGAATCACTGAATTCTACTCCTGAAACTAATATCGCACTGTATTTTAAGTAACTAAAATTCAAATAAAAATATATCTATATAAAAATAAATAAAATTTTAAAATAAAAATGAATAAAAGCACTGTCTATATCAGACTGCCTGGGTTTGAATTATGCATCTAGCACTTGCTATGTAACCTTGGGACAAAGTCCCTAGCCTTCCTTCACCTGGGTTTCCTCATTCATAATATGGAGCTAATAAAAGTGCAAACTTCATAGATACAAATAATACATAAGATGGTGAATATAAAAATGCTTAACATAGTATCAGACACAGTAGCTCCTTAATGCATTGTTTCTGTAAATAAGAAGAGCAACAACAAATTAGTAATAATAATAAGCTATCCCTTTTTCTGAGGTTTGACAGACAATATGTTAATAAAAGATATGGCTAGAGATAGCTTCATAGGAAGAAGAGATATTGGAGGTTCTGAAGCCTAAGTGCTTTCCTTTTACTCTGGTGTGTAAAAGATTAGACGGTCGGTAGTAAGTGAAAAGAAAGAGTAGGGGGAGGTTAGAAGACTTAAGAAGAGCAGGTAAGATATGATATAGCCACTATAGAAAAATGAAAGGTCACTGAATAGGAACAAGTAAAATAACTGCTGAAATGGCAGTGAGAGTCCTGCTGCGGTAAAAGCTAAAATGTCATAAAGACACCAATTCACTCAGTTCACCAAAGAGAACAGGATATAAAGACACAGAGTTACGAGCAGAATGAGAATACTAAGGAGCTCAGATTTTATTCTGTAAATTCTGGGAGACACTGAAAGTTTTGGACACAGAAATCACATGTCGGATATAGATTTTAAGTAGACTACACTAATTGTTTATGGGGGAATTAGCAGAGAAGCAAGACAACCAGTTTGGAGACTCTCCCATTAGTGCAGATGATTCTACACTTGAGAAGCTTTCCTAAATGTAGGCTGTCAATATATTTTGAGGATTAAAAAGTATTTGGGTGTATTCACAAAGAAGTTAATTTAGTTTTAGCATTGACTTGGAGAAATATGTTTTAACATAATTTTTGCTTTTACAGACTTAAAATATGCTCTTTTTAATCTCGGCCTCATACTTGAGTTCAATAATCATCATATAATTCAATTCAATAAATATTTACTGCCTATTGTATACAAGATATTCTAAGCATCCCAATACATTCTGTTTCTATAAACAATAATGGCAACAATAATAGCTGGTGCTCAAAAGACTAAGGCCTATCATTATTTCAAAAATATTTTCCTAGATAGGAGATTATCTAAACTTTATTTGGCAAATCCTGATGGATACTACCTTGGGTAATTTATGTAGCATTAATTACTTTGTAATGTCCTTGACTTTTTTCTCCCTACAGACATGTAACTAAGGATGGGGGAGTTAAATATGAGGACCAGGTTACTTCATGTACACAGCCCTGGAATTATTTATGGTTATGTGCATAAACAAGAAATCTCTTCCATTTTCTATTTTGCTTTTAATTCAGAAGGTATATTGCTTTTTATGTCCCCAAACTTAATTTCCTCAGTGTGGCACCAAGGATATTCCTCTTGAAGGACTTGCTTGAAAAACTAATACATCTTCCAAGATAAACTGCATTCAGGAAAAAAAAAAATGGCCTCAGAAAAACTGTTTAGTGGACCTACTGTAAAACTCATAACCATCATGGCACAGCTGAATTCTCAGATAGTATATAGCTCTGCTTCAATTACACTATGAATTCAAGCACCTTAGGTTTCAAATGTGGACTTTGGTCTAGAAAATTTTATTATTTAATATTGCACTAAAGCTCTGTGATTTAATCAGTAATATGTAGCCAGTTCAACTGGAATAATTTGCATAATTCAAAAAAGAGAAAAATATCTTCCTCAGGTACTTTACCTTAGGTCTATCTCATCCCAAATATACACTCCTGATTTTATTTTCAGGGATTTGACAGAATCTTCCCATAGCAGTATTTGCAATGCCATATCTGAGAATTAATAAGCTCTAAATGTGGGCAAGAATTTATTGCACATGTTCAAAAGGAATGCTCTCTGCCCTATCACATTTTGACTTTAATCAAGAGTTTTAAATTGCAAAGTACCAAATCATATCAATTAAAATATATTAATATTAAAAAGGTAATAAAATATTTGATGAAGGACAGTATTTGACTACTAGTTCCAATGTTAATTTTGAGTCTTAGTATTCATATGGGAAATTGTCAGGGAGCCATAATACATAATACAGCTGCTTCTCCATAAAGTAAACCAACTTGTATTGAATATGGAAGTTAAAAATAGCTTTTCCTCCAAGAAATTAAATAAATCACCATCTCCTCTTTCCCATTTTTGCTTTGCCCATTATTTCAATAGCAGGTTTGGGGAATGACTAAAACATGTAACTATATTCTTTAATACATAATTTATATATAGTCATCCTTTGTACCCCTTAAAATGAAGAGGGGGTGAGGAAACAACTCATTCCAATAATGATTTAAACATATTAAAGCACGATATTTTTATGAGAATTTTCTTCCCAAAACAGTATATTTAAAGCTTTCACTTAATTAATAACACTCCAGAGGAAATCTAAAAATTCTGTGCTTTCTCTGACACAGTTCATGCCACAAAAATGTTTTTAGAATATTGTTATTTATCTAGTTATTACTCTTTCATTTAGCCTAAATTTGGAAGGGGGGCAAACTCTAACATCAAGGTCTAAATAAAAGAAAAAAATAGCCAATACAATAATATATACTACTTTTCATGTATTAATAGAATTAAATATCAGCACTAGTATGAAAGAGCTCCCAGGAGATATCTTGAAGTATTCTGTAAAATAGAAATAGAAATTTCTTTATGTTTCAATACCATGATAAATAATATTTTTTTCTGACAGCCAATGTTATATTAAATTATGTAGTTGTATAGTTTGAAAAAAATCAACAATTGAAATGTCCTTTTCATTATTTCTGACAAGTGTTACACCCCAGTTGAGTTTGTGGGCCCTTATGCTAGATACATACCACAACTCCAAACTGTTCAGGCTCACTGAGGTCATGATACTCATTCCTCAGCTGTGCTAATTCACAGAGTACTTTCTGCTCAGGAAGATGTTTTACAAGGTTCTAAAACAAAAGAAAAGTATAAAAACTTAATATTACCAGGCTAGTAAATTTGCATCAACAACTCTAAAAGTGATTAGGAAAGTAAATTTATTTTTTGCTAAGATCAAATGGAAATAAATGACATTGAAAAATTGACTAACATACCGTGCCTTAAATATACAGCATAATTTTTGAGCTTTATTTTCCATTAGTCAATTCATATGGAAAACAGAAAAATACTATGCTGAATTAATGCATGTACAATAATAACAGAAGTCAACCATACTCTTCATAATTGGCAAAATTTGGAAAAATCTTTAACCTTATAAAGCACACCAAGGGACGCTTGGGTGGCTCAGTCGGTTAAGCGTCCGACTTCGGCTCAGGTCATGATCTCAAGGTCCATGAGTTTGAGCCCCGCGTCGGCTCTGTGCTGACAGCTCAGAGCCTGGAGCCTGTTTCAGATTCTGTGTCTCCCTCTCTCTGACCCTCCCCCGTTCATGCTCTGTCTCTATCTGTCTCAAAAATAAATACACATTAAAAAAAATTTAAAAAAAAGGTACACCAAGCCTGTAAAAAAATCCCCCATTATCTACACCAGTATTTACATACATAATACATTACCACTTTAATGGAGAATTAAGCAAAAGTGATGGAGTCTGATATATGTTCAAGTTAGAGGCCTAAGAGAATCAAAATTGATTAATTCCTCTCAACCTAGTTTATCTTGATCTATGGTATAATTCTTATTATCATTATATTAGCATGCAACCAACATTTTGGGGACTTGTATAGGATTTCAAAAGACAGACAAGGAATAAAAGCAGGAAAATAAGATTTAAGAAAGTAGGGTTGACACAAAATGGCAGAAAAGTCAGCTCCAGGGATTGGGCCCACCACCAAAGCAATCAGTAAGCTAGAAAGAGTAATTTAAATAAACTATTTCAAAACACTGAAACTTGATTGGATGCTTACAACAAGGTACGTGTTTGTTGAAGGGATACACTGGTGTTCTCTGGTAAGAGAATGACACGTACAAAAGAGATATCAAAACCCATTCCTCAGCACCACCGTGAAGATAGTGCCTGAGTCCTTGAGGGGGCTGGCTGATGCCAGGGTGGGCAGTAGGGATCTTATTCTCCAAAATTTGAGGAGGTACATTTTGGTTGGTTTGGCAGTTCAATGAAGGACCTGTGTAGGTGCCTGTCTTGATTTCAATCCTTTTGGGTTGCAGTAGCTTCCCCAGATGGCATCTATCAGAAGACTTAAATAGACAGAAACACTTCCCCTGCTTTTTGGAACCAGACATTTTAAGGAAATCTTTGTCAGATCACTGGCTGACAGCAGAGTTAATTAAACCCAAGATCCAGTAACCACACCCAAAAAATATACAGCTTGCAGCAATTGTTTAGAGAAATTACAAACAAATAGCTACAGCCGTCAGGAAACAAACATCAGCCATCTGTGGGGAGTAGAAAAATCAAGTTTCCAGAGTTATAATATACTCAAAAGTCCAATTCTCAACAAAACCAAAAAAAGACAAAGCATGCAAAAAAATAGGCAACCTTAAGCTAAACAGGAAAAATAAAAGAATATCACAGAAAAAATCCCTGAAGAAGCTCAATTTTGGAATTAGTAGTCAAAAACATTCAATCAACATTTAAACATTTTAAATATGTTCAATGACCTAAAGCAAACCATGAACAAATACATCAGCTCTGAGCAGGACTTCAAAGAAGTCCACACTGAGGCACTTTGGATCAAAAAGAGGAGTGATTTTAAAATAGCAAGAGGGAAGTAAATTGTCACATTTAAGGGACCCACAATGAGATTAATATCTGATTTCTCCAATGGAAGCTAAAAGGTAGTAGAATAACATATTTTAAGTCCTGAAATAAACACTGTCAAACAAGAATTCTGTATCCAATAAAAGTATCCTCTTTTAAACAATAATGGAGAAACTAAGACATTCTCAAATTAACAACAACAACAAATATAATTTATTGCTAGCAAACCTGTTCTGCAAGAAATACTAATGGAAGACCTACAGGCAGAAATAAAAGGACACTAAACAGTAACTCAAAGACATAAGAAACAAGCAATTATAAAGGTAATTACATAGGTAACCATTAAAAAAAAAACAAAGTTATTGTACTTTTGGTTTATAACTCTTGTTTCTATATGAGTTAAAAGGCAAATGCATAACACAATAATTATAAATATAAATTAATGATCATACAATGTATAACCATGTAATCTGTGACAAAAACAGTATAAAAGGGATAAATATGTATAGGAACAATGTATGTTATTTAAACTAATTTTGTATTATTAAAACTCGGGTGTCTTAAGTTTAAGATATCAATTGTAATCCCTAAAGGAACTAATAGTGACAGAAAATCACGCAAAAATAAAGATGGGAATCAAAATACTAGGCAACAAAAATAAACAAATACAAAAATAGATAATAATAGAGAAATTAAGGAATAAAAAACATGTGATACACAAAACAGCTTAATGGAAGAACTAAGCCCTTCCTTATGAATAATTACTTTAAAAGTAAATGAATTAAATTCTCAAAAAAGTGAAAGTTTGGAAGATTGGATTTAAAAGCAAACATATCTATCTATATGCAGTCTACATGAGACTCAGTTTTAGATAAAAAGACACAAGAGGTTGAAAGCAAAAGAACAGAAAAATATATTCCATGTAAATAGTAACCACATACACACCCACACATCACACAAAACCAAACTGTGGTGGCTATATTATGGTCAGACAAAATAGACTTAAATTTAAAAAAAGTAACAAGAGACAAAGAAGGATATTCTATATTGACAAAATCTTCAACCCATCAAGAAGATAATATTATTACAGTACATGTCCACAAGAGCTAAAAAATATATGAAATAAAAATTGACAGAATTGAAAGGACAAAAAGGCAATTCTGAAATAATATGTGGGATATTTAATATTCAACTTTCAATAATGGATATAACAAGAAGAAAGAAAAATAACAAGGAAATTGAGAATTTGGACAACACTATAATCTGATTAGACCTAATCTATACAAAACACTCCTCTTAACAACAGCAGAATGTGCCTTCTTAAGTGCACATGGAACATGCTCCAAGATATATCACATATCAGACCACACAACAAGTCCTAATAAATTTTAGTAGACTTAAATCATGCAAAGTATCTTTTTTGATCATAATGGAAATGTCGTTAGAAATAAATAACTGAAGGAAAAGTGGAAAATTCACAAATATACAGAATAAGCAAATAAGCAATGGGTCATAGAAGAAATCACAAGGGAAATTAGAAAATACCTTGATATTAATGAAAATGAAAACAACATGCTAAAACTTATGGAATTCAGCAAAGACAGTACTAAAAGGAAGATTTGTAGTAATAAGCATCTACATTAAAAAAGAAGAAAGGTTTCAAATCAATAACCTAACTGTACACTTTAAGGAACTAGAGGAAAAGCACACTTAAGCCAAAGCAAGCAGTAAGAAAGAAGTACATAAATTAAAATAGGCAAAAATGTAATTAATTAATTAGAGATCTGAAAAACCAATAGAGGAAAATTATTTAAAATAAAAGTTAATTCCAAAATTGACAAATCTTTAGTTAGACTAAGAAAAAAAAAAAGACAGAAGACTCTAATAACTAAAATCAGTAATAACAGTTGAGACATTATTATTGATTTTATAAAAATAAAAGAGATTCTGGGGCACCTGGATGGCTCAGTCGGTTGAGCATCTGACTTCAGCTCAGGTCATGATCTCACACTCCATGAGTCCAAGCCCTGAGTCAGGCTCTGTGCTGACAGCTCAGAGCCTGGAGCCTGCTTCAGATTCTGTGCCTCCCCCTCTCTCTGCCCCTCCCCTGCTCATGCTGTGTCTCTGTCTCAAAAATAAATAAAAACATTAAAAAAATTTAAAAAAATAAAAAAGATTCTAAGAGCATGCGATGAAAAACTGTACGCCAACAAACTGGATAACCTAGAAGAAATTGACAAATTCCTTGAAACACACAAACTACCAAGACTGAGTCAAAAAAAAAAAAAAACACCTGAAAATCTGGGTAGACCTGTTAGAAGTAAGGAGATTGTGTAAGTAATCAAAACTTCCCAACAAAGAAAGTCTCAGGACCTGTTAGGTTCACTGGTGAATTCCACCAAATATGTAAAAAAGAATTAACACCAAGCCTTTTCAATCTCTTCCAAAAACATTAAGAGGGGGGAACAGAACACTTCCTAACTCATTCTATGAAGCCATCATTGCACTGATACTAAAATTGGTCTAAGGCACAAGTCAACTACTTCATTTTTTTTAATAAGACAATTACTTCAGATCAATATTCCTTAATAAATACAAATACACACTAAGAAAATACAGTAGGCAACATATAGCATAAATCCCATGGGAAACAACTGCATCTTGCCCCACTGTAAGTTCTCTTTTGTTCACTCTGCTTATATTTTTCCCTCTTCCTAGTTAATTTTACATTTCCATTAAATTTTAGGCCTATAATGGCATCCATTGAGTAACTAATAAGACTGAATTTAAAATATTATGTCCTTTCACTTAAAAAAATACCAATATTGACATAAGAACATATATACAACCAAATGAAATTAAGAACATCCATTATTTTGCCTCATTAATATAATTTTCTTTTATGAAATGAAAAGGTAAGTAAATAACAAGGTATTTCCATTTTTCCAGAATATTTTCAATGCATGTAAATTACTCAATTGTTTTTATTTTATTTTTCTGTTAATGGGATTTTTCATAAAATATACATTATGAAAAACAAAAAAATCAGTTTGTGAACTTCATAATTTTCACGACAGGGCAACTAAACCAGAAAGATTAAGAACAGAATTAAAATTATTAAAGATCTCAATTCTGTATACTTCTAAATTTCCATATCAATTTTAACCATGACAACATGCAAACTAGAATGAATCAAGTCTAAAATAAAATTTTAGCTCAGAATGTGAAATGTTATTCTGTTTCTCTTCTAGCTATAGGTAACCTGTTAACACGTTTTCAGAATGCAGACTCCACAGTAGGTGACATATCTTTTCTTTTTCTGTTCAGCTATATGAAATATTTAACACATTCAGTGGGCTTAGATGTATTTTGATTCTGGATGTGGTTTTATGGCTGAGTTGCAAACTTATATAACTGCCAGCGCTTAGTAGGTTCTATTTACAAGTAAGATTTGGAATAAAACTCACTCTCTCTTTCATGTGTATAATACACAGACTACCAATATACTACTTAGTGTTTAATGAATTACCTTCCTCTCGAATCCCATGTTGTAAGTGGCCATCATAGCCAATCTGTTGGCTGTTGACTGTTCTTTTTTTACATATGTACTAAACTTTATATACAGATATGTAGTGTAAGATTGAACATTAATGTTTTCATGCCCATAAATTCCTGAATAGAAGAAGCAGGAGGGTAAGACGACAGAAGAGAGACATACCAGTACTCATTTGCTTCTACTCTCTTTTACCTACTCATCAAAAGCATGTCAAGAGAGAAAATGAAAAACATTATTTAGGTTCAACGCATATTTTGAGACGAAAGTGGACAGCCCTATGAATCACCTAAGAGTCCATTTATATGGTGGACTAAGGAGAGTCCTGGGGGAGAAATTTGCTGCCTAACTGAAGTGTATCAGGCAATAAGAAAGCCAACCTGCATTTTAAAATGCAGGAAGAGAGCCTGTACTTTAAAAAGGATTGGGATGATTCTGTAGTTTATGTGTTTCTTGGATGTATCAGCAGGCCCAGCCTGCCCACCCCCAACACAGTCGATTGTCTGAGTGCTGTGGAAAGGAGACCTGAGTGATGAGAACTACTTTGATACACCTCTAATCAAGTCTATTAAAAAAGGAAAGAAAGGAAGAAACATATTTCTGTATTTTGCCACAGAACACTCCATACCCTTGGCACCTAATGGGCTTCAGTACACAGGATAGTTGTGCCCTATGGGAAAACTCCTCCCCTCTCCCCATATACAGTCATCCCTAGGAGAGGGTTCAAAACAGGAAATGAGGAAAATTACCCACAGCTGCTACATAGTAGCTGACAAATTTAGTTCATGGGATGTGTAAGATATTTCCAGAGACCCCTAAAAACATAATGTAGGGGATTTTGTAAAGAGTTAGGGACCTGAAACAGCTAGGAACAAGAACAAGAAAAATACAGGTGAACTGATGTGGACTAGACAAGTGTTTTAAACTTAAAACATTTAAAACAGCTTTTGACTTTTAGTAGCTTAGTGATACTACCACTACTTGGATTCTCTAAATAAATTGCAAAGGTGAGCTCAGACATACTCTATACTGTAAGTGAAAAGCTGTTCATAATAGTAGAGGCTAGAAAGTATAAATTTTAAAATTCAACTTAGGTTATGACAAATTGTGAGGTGATAAAGTTGAATCCCTTCCATTTCTCCCTCCTACTGCTCCTACTTACTACTGACCATCTTCTTTCAAGTACTTCAAGATTTGTGTTTAAAAGATAAAATCTCAGTCAGCATGAAAGTTTCATCCTAGAAAATGTCAATGAGCAAAAGTTCACAAAGAAAGCAACAAAGGGGAAAGCAGTAACTATGTCACCAAATAAGCGGATTTTTCTTCATCTTTTACACATCAGAAGTCCACTTTCTGATGACTGCCACTGTTATCTGAAGGAATTTCTCTGAACAGACCATGGGCTTTTAAGTACTTTTTACATTTCTTCAATTACCCTGTAATACTTCCAAAACTTTATTTCCTTTAAATGTTAATTACACCCTTAAAGGTTAGTTAAGTGAAAGTATTGAACCATAATGCCCTTTCCTTCTTGCCAAAATATAACCTTTCTTTTTTCTTTTATATCTCATTAAGTCATTTTAGTAGAAGAGCCGAGTTAGGTTTACTGTGATTAAGTCTATTATTCCCCACATAAATGAATCAGGGCCAGTATTTCTTTTATTAATTTATTATTTATTCCTTTAAAATATATATTACAGTGTGTATATATAATTTTAACACATTTGTATTTTATATAGAATTATATATCTGTATATATATAAGAGATATATATATATATAAAACAGAATTATTTTAACTTATGTTGACATATACTTTATTTCCTTTTTCATTATCTAGACAAGAAATGTTTCCCCAAACTCCTGAATAAATCTCTGCGATCTTAGTACAACTCTCCCCCATTATACCTGGTCAAAAACCTCAATCCCTTAGTTATTCTACTTTATTATATGTTTTTCAATACTTTTTTATGGCATATGTCTCAAATTGTATGTGTATATTTCATATTCTTAAATCATATTTTTCTGCTCTTGTTCTTTGAGTTAAATGGCATACACTTTGATGCTGGGCCTGGTTCTATACTTATTTTGTGTTTCATTCATCCATTCAGCTAATATATACTGGCTGCCAAAAATGTGATTGCCACCATGTTACCATTAGAGATTCTAACCTCATGAAGATTATAGGTTGAAAAGAGCCACATATACTCCTGCCTACACAGTGGAACCATAATCAACATATGACTGACAGTAATTTGTGTTGCATTTGATCCAAAATATATTTGTCAGGTGGATATGCTATAATTCTCTCCTTTTGGTTTGAAATTCCTAACATTTCTATAACTCCTATAATAGCCTCTAAGAGCCAACTAAAATATTTTAAAATGCTGATTAGTGGTCTAAAGCATTCAGGGGGAGCTTTTCTAGCCCTCTCAACAGAACCACTCTTTTTTAAAAATTTTTAATGTGTTATTTATTTTTCGAGAAAGAGAGAAACAGAGTGTGAGTGGGAGACGGGCAGAAAGGGAGACACCGAATCCAAAGCAGGCTCCAGGCTCTGAGCTGTGAGCACAGAGCTCCACATGGGGCTCGAACCCACGAACCGTGAGAACACAACCTGACCCAAAGTCAGATGCTGAACCAACTGAGCCACGCAGGTGCCCCTACAGAGCCATTACTTTAAAAAATATATATTAGTCAATAATAGGACACATAAGCATTGAAACCCTGGTGACAAAATTCCTGTCCTTGGACTATAACAACTGTGTCTTCCAAAGAGGCAGGTTTTGACAGGTTTCCTTCCTATTTAATCATCAATATGTCCCAGGTAAGGAAACTTTTCCTAAAGAAATTGTTCTAAATTCTTAGACTTAACATTAACTCCAGTCCTCTAAAAAGCTCATCAACTCTCCCAGGGTCAGGATCACCTCAGGGCTAATAATGCCAAACAAAAAGCTCCAGCCCTCACCATGGGTATCCAGCTTTGAGTTCCTTGTTTCTTTCATTTTTTTAACAGACTATTTTTCATTTATTTTGTGAGAGACAGACACAGTGCAAGTAGGGGAGGGGCAGAAAGAGAGGGTGAGAGAGAGAATCCCAAGCAGGCTCCACACTGCCAGTGCAGAGCCCAATGCGGGGCTCAAAACCACAAAGCCATGAGATCGTTACCTGAGCCAAAGTCAAGAGTCAGATGCTTAACCTCCTGAGCCACCCAGGTGCCCCTCAAGTTCCTTGTTTCTAATTGACAGTCCCACCTAGATTTCTTATCATTAAATCAAACTGAACAAATCTAAAGAAGAATTCATAGTCACTCTGACCTCTCATCCTTACTTCTTATCAGCCTCTCCTAATGGCTCTATTCTGCCAACAAGAACTGGCATTCTCTCCATCTTCTAAGCTTTCAAACTGGCAATGACCACTCTGTCACAAGTTCTGACAACTCTTAACAGCAAAATCTCTTTGGGTTCAACCCTTCTTTTACATTCTACAGCCAAAAATATGTAATTTGGATGTAAATTTTAAAAAATAAAAAATATCGGGGCACCTGGGTGGCTCAGTTGGTTAAGTGTCCGACTTCAGCTCAGGTCACGATCTTGCGGTCCGTGAGTTCGAGCCCCGCATCGGGCTCTGGGCTGACGGCTCAGAGCCTGGAGCCTGCTTCTGATTCTGTGTCTCCCTCTCTCTCTGCCCCTCCCCTATTCATGCTCTGTCTCTCTCTGTCTCAAAAATAAATAAAACGTTAAAAAAAAAGTTTAAAAAAATAAAAAATAAAAAATATCAATCAATCAATCAATAAATAAAATGAATACTTCTACCACTTCCTGGGTAAAAAAAATATGTGCATGTAAATCACATGCTATTTAAACATTTCCTAATTTAAGTTCAACTAAATTCTTCAAAGTGTTCTAGCTCTATAGATTAATGGAGATTACAGATATATTTACAACTTCTATAATTATAAAAAGAAAAATTGTGACTATTTTGTACATAAAAAACTCAATTTCTGCTAATGCCATGATCCTATTTGCAGAGAAAAGGTATTACTTTCTAAAAAAATTAACATGATTTACACTTAATCTGGACGATAATTAATAACAGAATTCCTTTGATGTTAGTTACCTTCTATTGCATTGAAGTTCCACTTCGTACACAAAAATAAAAATTGGAAATCATATTAAACCTAAAAGGTGATCTTAAGAATTAAAAAAATAGAGAATATACAGAATGAATGACTATGAATATTTAATAACATGTGAAGTGTGTATGCCCATGTCTAGCTGTGATATATTCTTAAACAAAATACCTATAGTATCCATGTTATTAATATTCTTGTATAGATTATATTCCCTTCATGTAGGTTAAATTAACATATTTCAATGCAATATAAAATATCTTCTCATTATAAGTGGCAAAACTGATATTCTCAGATATATAATAGATTCACATCCATTAAAATAGGTAACAGGTATACAATATCCTGTTTATGCTACACTCGTTTTTCATTAGATATCACTTTATCATGTCCATGACAAACTACCACAAACAAATGTGAGGATGCATTACTATTAAGTACTCTATATAGATGTTTCCAAAGCTGAGTATTACTACAACAGTCAATACAACTATCTAAGATAAGAGTAGAGTTTGAAGGGTGCTAACAGTTTAGAAGTCTTGATAGGAGAGTACTGCAATGCATTTGATGTTGAATACCTCGAAAGACTATCTGGAAATTTCATCTAACTGTACAGGGGTGCATACTCATGCTCTACCCAATCATTTAACTTTCCAAAGTCAGTGTTTCTCCTCCATGATTTGGGAGCATATGAAATGATGCAATTCTATGCACACTATGAAAATTAGCACACTAACAGAATATGCATATAGTTACACAAAACATGCTACATCAGAATGCTACTACTCCTATACAGTAAAACAATAAGATTTTTAACTAAGCAGAAACAATATTTGGCACCTGTGGAATGTAAAATACACTGACCTGAACATGGGGTGGAGGAGTAGTATCTGTTTGACCCAACTTCCCAATAAAAGAGTCATTGAGATACTTTAGAAAATACAGTATTTCTGTTTCTGGATGACTGGTTGGTTACCCTAGTTAGTTGGGTAGTCAAATTGATTACGGTCTGTCAATTCATAGAACACATAAAATTTTTAAAAGATTCCTTTTATACAAATCACTAATCCAGAGATATAACCAAATACTAAAGGCCAATGTTTTCCTAGGAACATCTACCAATCTCTACTGGTTTAGAGTTTTCACCCTTCAAGGCCTAAAACTTAAGATGGTACACAAAGCCTAGTCCTTTCACAAGATGAGAGGGCAAATTCAATTCCTTGTGTAATTATAAAACTCCCCAAAATAATATCTCCAGTGAAAAGCTTACCATCAAGAAAAACACAGAGCCCACCCACAGAGAAAAACAGTACGGAATCTTGCCTGCTTTTGCCTTGACTATGGGATCTAGGGTAAAGGTTTTTTGCCTTGGAAACCTCTAACCACAGAATAGCTCCCATGCAGGTTTTTGGCCACAACTAAACTACCTAGTTGTCAAAATATAAAACAACATCAACAATCTACATATATACATATGCATAAACACACACACACACAGAAAGAGAATTTAAAGTGATTAGTCTTTGTTAGTGCTCCCAGATGTCTGGTAATAATTAATGCAAATTTCCAAGAAGGAAACTACCTTTAAACTTCAGTTTCCAAGTATTTTCACAGATAAACTTTAACAATCATTAGTTCACAATAAAAATACAGATTACACAGAAAGAAGCAAGAAACATTAGTAAGAGTCAGCAAAAGCAAACAACAGAATTAGACCTATAAAGACACAAGACATAATATTGGAAAAAACAAAGAATTTATAGATATAAGAAATATGATAATTGACATTAGAAATTCATTTGAATAGGTGCAACAGAAGATGAGGCACAAGTCATAAAAGAATTAGTAAACTAACTAATAGGCCTTAAAAATCCAGTTAAAGTATAGTACAGAAAGACAAACTATGAGATGTAAACACAGAAACCTAAACGGAGTGAGAATGCGTGAAATATGCATATTAGAATTACAGAAGGCAACTATGAATAGAGAGCACTGGAGACAGATAATACTCTAAATAAAAATGGCAAACAATTTTCCAGCATTGATAAATTAGCAATCATTACATTCAGGAAGCCCAATGAATCAGGATAAACAGAAGAATGAATAACAGAAATCTATACCAACACACATCATAATGAAACTCCAGAACACCGAAGACGAAAAAAGAAAAAAAAGATAAAACAATAGAACAGACAGGTTAACTCCAGGGAATGTTAATTTAGACTGTACCTCACTTAACAACAATCAAAACCAGATAATGATGAAATAATATGTTGACCCTGCTGAGAGAAAATAATTTGCAAGCTAGAATTCTATATCCATTGCAAATATCTTTTAAGAACACAGATGAAATAAAACATTATCAAATACATTTTAAAGTGTTTAGTATGACCAAAATCGCAGTAAAGGTAGTTTAAAAAGAGGTGTTTCATTAAGAAGGAAAATGATCCTAAAGGAAACTGTTATACAAGAAGGAAGGTATACACATAAGTTAAATATGCAAGTAAATTTAAGCAAACATGCATGGAACAGTAAACATATTGTTTAATTTAGGTTAAAAAATAACCAACATATGGAATAACAGATAAATTAGGAAGTGTCAAAAAAGTTTTTTGAAAGTTGTTCAAAATGACATAAAAATGACACATATGCCATGTTCAAGATTAGGAAGAATCAAATATATGTATCTCAATACACAGAAATTTGTCCAGTTTATGCAATTGTAATCAACTACTGCGACTGAATTTATATCCAACAATATTGGATTGTTCAATCCAATTATTTACTGATAGAACAGGCAAATGAATCATGTAATATTCATAGTATGTGACAATATACCTAGGAGGAAATGAAAACAAAATAGCTACACACATCAAAATGGTTAAATCTTTTAAAAAAAAGTGAAAAATTTAGTAATAGAACATATATGTAATGTGATTCCACTCATACAAAAGAAAAAAAAAGAGGACTAAACTTAACATATATTTTAGGGATACATCCACATGTGAAAACATAAGAAAGGCATGGGATCATGAGCCCAAGATTCAGAATAGTGATTTCTTCTGGAAAGAAGGAGTAAACAATAGGCTTCATAAATGTTGGTAATGTGGGAACATATGGTTATATTCTATTAATGCTATGTTTTTAACTGTACATATACAGCCAAATATTAGAGAAGTATCCCAAATGATCCTTTCGTAAAACTTAATTCAATTTTGTCATCAGATGTTCTTGATCACTCCGGAAGAGTTCACTTAAAAAATTTTTTTTAATGTTTATTTATTATTGAGAGACAGAGAGACACAGATCATGAGCAGGGGAGGGGCATGGAGAGGGAGACACAGAAACAGAAGCAGGCTATGGGCTCAGGGCTGTCAGCACAGAGTCTGAAGTGGGGCTCGAACTCACAAACCGCAAGATCATGACCTGAGCCGAAGTCAGATGCTTAAGCTACTGAGCTACCCAGGTGCCCCAGACCAGTTCATTTTTTTTTTTTTTGCCTTAAATCTTCAAAATTTAGAACTTAGGCTTCTATTCATCTGATTCAATTCAATACTGATTTCTTCTGATGAGCCACTCAGGAACATTTTTCAGTTGGTCATCATCATGTAGATAATGACTCTTCACATTTGCAATGCTTAGACATACTCTGTAGTTTACTTTTCTTCCAGAGACTAAATAATAACGCCTGGGGTTTAAACTTATCTATTTTAAACTTTAAAAAAAAATGTTTATTTATTTATTTTGAGAGAGAGATGGAGAGAGGGGCAGAGAGGGAGGGAGAGAGAGAATCCCACCCAGCCTCAGTGCAGAGCCTGACATGATGGCCCAAACTCACAAACTGTGAGATTGACACTCACGAAATGTGAGATTGACCTGAGCCGAAACCAAGAGTCAGATGCTTAAGCAACTGAGCCACTCAGGTGCCCCTCAAAGTTTTTTTTTCTTTTTCTAAGGAAAAAATAATTTTTGGAGTTTCATACCCCTTCAAATATCCCATCCATTTTGACATAGAGAACAGTCAATTGAGTTTTGGGGGAAAAAATGAGATAAGAGGCAATCATTTGATTCTGAACTACTCCAGCTTAGGCATTCATTTGTACAATGAACTAAGAGGAACTAGTCAAACAAAAATTGAAGAAATCCTACAACAAATCACATATTTTGTTTGAAATATTTGAATACTACCAAAAGCAGTATTCAAATTATCTATGAGAATAATGCGTAAAGTACATTTGGCCTGGGGCATCAATTTCTAACAAATATAAAGCAGAAACAATCTTCACTGCAATCCTCAAAAATCCACTGCTTTCCCAACTAGCAACATGTGTTAATGTTTGAAAATATCCATTGAGCAAATTTTACCACCACTCTACCATTAAATGTAAAGGAATGGATTAGATTTTATGTAGAGAAGATCTGGAATATATACCAATACCAAGTAAAATGATTACTAAGTATTATATGTAAGACAATATATCAATATAGGGTGATCAAATATGTTTGTTATCCCGTGACTGGAATAGGTTAGGCAGAATTTACCAGTGGGGAATCTATGCTTCACTTCAGATAGAGTCCCAATCCAGGCAGTCACTCCTATGTGGATACTCACTCCAGCATCAACTAATTATCCATCCTCTGAAGGTCTGACCTCTTTATGACACTTTACTCAATGGCCCTTCTCAGGAGACTTGGACATAAGTTCAGATAAGGGGAGTCCATATGTTCAGGATATAAGAAGGGTATCTGGTAAACATTCCCAAACTCTTGTACAGGTAAGCTCCACCTTTCTGTAGACCTGTGGCATGTTCCCTGTCCAAAGGGGAAGCATACCTTAATATTATATGCATCCTGCACAGCATCTGTTGTCTTTATACTATTCCACATGTTCTTTGTGGATTTATGGTACCCAATAAGAAAAACCTCCCTATGTGTGATGCTACTCATCACCAACAGAAAGTCTCTTCATCTGGAAATAGCAAGATTTTGTTTTTAATAACATGTACAACATGGAACTTATATAAACTGGACCTAGTGCCTACTCCCTTTGGATCTAGTGTGCCAAAAGCACTGCCTGCATGCACTTGGGTTAATGGAGACCACCAATATTCCCTTGGCCAAGCCACACTCCCCCAAAATAGTTGTGGTCAGGGTAAACTACATAAACCAGGGTAGTTTTTAACCTCTCACAAAAGAACTTTCAGAGCAGAACCATCTATGATGGAAATGTTTAGGAATAACAGAAATACACACCACTAATCATGAGTCTATATAAGTACTGTTTTATAATGTATGGAATCCTTGTGTCTACTTTCATAAAGGTCTTTAGTTCAAAAAAGGAAGCTGGAGTGGCTCTTGTAATTCTCAGAAACCCTTGGGAGATAACACAGACCTAAACAGTCAAGGCAAGGAAATCTAACACTAAGCTTAACATGGACTGCTCACCCCCTCAATATGGTCCTGCAGAGAGGCTCAGTCTAGCAGTTTCACAATCTCTAATTTTAAAAACCACCAAATCACATGACATAACATCTATCATATAAACACAACAGTATATCATGTATCTGGTTGTAAAAGAGCTAAAAAAATAACTGAAACAGGGAACACCTATGATGTAGTTTAGAATGTCAACATCATATGCAAAGATCGTTTTAAACAACCATTCCAAAAACCTATGAATAACATAGTCCAAATGGGCAGACGAAGAACGTTGAGCTCAAGGTGGAATAGAAAGTAGGGAGGGTTTCTAGGAGAATGTGAGCTTTAAGTAATATTTTGAAAGATGTAGAAGATACTGAAAGGATGAAAGGGAATGTGCAAAGGCATGGAGAAAAGCAAAGTTAAATCATGTACAGATCATTCACAGTCAGGATTTTGAAGAATTCACCAAATTTTTGAGATTCACTAGAGATTTTCTACAATGTTCAAAACAAACAAAAACAGATGGCAATCACTGGTATTGCTTTTTGAGGGAAAAAAATAATTGATGGAAGAAAGAGAAAAGCTAGTCAAATCATGTAAAATGCACTAGGCTGGCAGCAGCCTAAAGTCAAGAAACAGCTAGGAAACAATAGTTGTAAAATTACTGAAGTGATAAAAGTCTAGTCCTGTGGGAAGGGGAGGTAAGAGTGGATATAATAAATCTTCAGATAAAGGATAATTAGGAATGCTTGATGAAACAGGATGAGTTTCAGGCAGGGTTAAAGAGAGAAAGGATAAAAAGAAATGCAGAAAATAAGGAAAACAGACCTCTATTTAGGGGAGAGAACAGAAATATGAGTTATTTTGGGGATGTTCTTTCAAATGATGGTTGAATGTTTAAGTGGAGAGTGAATTGTCTTTACAAAATAGCTAAATAGCTAAAAAAGGTGAGAGGTTTGGGCTAAGTAGATGTCCAAGGGACTCATCTATATCTGTGTTCTATTTTTTTTTATCATTTTACAGTTTGCAAGTGTTTTCATTTATGCTAATATTTAATTTTTATAATAAAACAGTTTTATTAGTACACATTTTCCCCTGTTTATAGTCAAGAAATTTAAAAGAAGATAAGCGACCTGCCCAAGGTCAGAAAGATGATAAGTAACTAAAACCCAAACACAGTGCTTTTTTTCCCCAATACACTGAATGGTATTTTAAGAATAAACCACTGAAGAATACAAACTCCAAGGAGATGATGTAGTAATTAGTCACAGCACTCAAGGAAGAAAAGCAGACACCTTATTTGCTTTTCCTGAGAAGCAACTAGTTTTTCAACTCTATTCAAATACATATATTGAAGAAAAATAATAAAATGAAGGCCAAAAGACATATTATTTTATTCATAAAGCTGAAGGACTTCATTTCATTAAAAAGGATCCATCACACTGAATCCTTCATATGAGATAAAACAAATGATGGTCTTATTAGTATCTGAACCACACTTTCATTTTAATAAAATGTGGCTTATTAATGCAGAAACAGAATCTAATGTCCCTTATATTGCATTAAGTAAAATTAAGTCTTTATTTCCTGGCACCTAATTATATATTTCATAACACAAAAAATGAGTGCCAAAGGAGACATTTATAATGTTTTCTAATACTGGAAGAAAATATTTTGAAGGATAATTTAGTTTCTACTCTGACTTCTGATGATAGACATTACACAAACTTTTTATTTAGTAAACTTTTTGTGGCTACTTTTTATTCCTGTCCAACTGTAAATTCCTCCAACCTCTTCAACCATCTGCATATCACAGCAGGGAAAAACACTGGTCAGACAATACAGGTCAAAAAAAATCAATGAAGTGGGCATTGTCTGAAATGAGTTATGATCCAGATTGGCTATGTGACATAAGCCTCTTTGGGCTTCAGTTTCTCCTTCCACAAATATCCAAAGTAGATAGTATATCCTTCCACAAAATAAGGGAAATAAAAAATTCATAAAGTTTATTTTAGCCTTAATTTTTGATGGTCTCTAATTTTATCATCAAGATACAAAGACAAAAATTAGAGTATAATGTGTACAGTTTAGAAGATAATGACCACACCTGAGCAAATATATAATAAAAGAAAGGTTCCACAGTTGAAAGAGAAGGAAAAAGAAGATATTTTAAATATTCCACCAGCTAGAATATGATAGGGATATCATATCTTTTCTCATCCATATTCTTTCTTACCTTTCCTAGGAGGTTATCCTGTTTGCCATCTTTTATGTAAAGGCATACTTCTTCAGGTTACACCTATATAATAAGTTTTCCTTTTCTTTGCTGTCATAGAGCAATCCCATCCTTCCTATTTCTGGCCAAACGAAAACACTCTTGAAACCACATTTTAGCATTGTCATCTAAGATTTTTAGCCCCTAAATATTATAGTTTGTGATTCTTTATTAGAACAAATACCCAAAGTAGGTATTTTTTAATTATTTGAAATGGATCACATCATTTCTGGCGAACTCTTTAATATAACAAATACTTCTACCACCAAACCTTTTAGACAAGGTCATGTTTTCAATTTCAAGTGTAGAAATACTTTGATTCCTACAAAATATTGTCTGCTAATACTCAAAATACACAATTTCACTAATAATAGATGATGCCTCTATTTCTGGAATTCCAGACAGCACATAGAGAGGGAAAAGCCCCAGGAGAATTATCATCCAGCTAATAATTCTTTCCATTAACATAGAAAACTGAAGGCTGGCTATTCAACTGAAAGTTTTGAAGGAAAATGTTTCAAACTACCATGCCTAACTGAACTGATCCCAATAACTCCAAAAGACATTTGTCATGTGACTACCATGTGACCATCACTGTGCCAGTGGGACTTTCATATTTATTATTTAATTTAATCCTCACAACGAACTCATCAGCTATTTAGAGCTTAACGACAATGGGCCCAGAGAGGATAGGTAACTTTCTTGGGTTCACAGGCTGTTTAATGGCAGGGTTGGGATTCAGATCCAGGTTTCAGACACCAAATTGGAAGACATTATCACTATATTATTTGACTTAACCTAAATGACATATCAAAAGAAATAAACATAAGGTTTTTAGAATGCTTTAAAGTGAATTCTTCAGTATTAAGGCATTAATATAAAACAAAACAATACAAAACCCACATACTATGTGATAAAGGAAACTCATGCTAATAAAGTGATAAAGTCAATGCACACTAATATGATTGCTTATATTCATAATTCATAATTAAAATAATTCAAAATTCATAATGAAAAATAATTATGGCCTACACTTTAAACAATACTTGAATAGGGGTATTTGCAACTTAATGAGAATGCATTCTGTCAGGATTTGAACATACACGAATATATTACATTCCTGGAAAAGAGATATTTTAATCACATGGAATCAATTTTCTTTTTGTTTTTGCCTATTCAAATGCCCAAACCTCTGTATTGAAATTTCTAATAAACATTGAAATTTCTAATAAACATTGAAAATAGAAACAAAACCACTAATTGGAAGCTTACTAAATTCTGAAACTTTAGTAACTATATTTCAGAAATAAAGGTAATTTTGAAGACAGTGATTCTCAACAAGGGACAATTTTGCCCAGTAGGGGACATCTGTCAATGTCTGAAGGCATTTTTCGTTGTCATAACTGGTGGTGAGAGGCTGCTGCTAGCACCCAGGGAGTAGAGGCCAGGAATACTACAAAACATCCTACAATGTACACAATAGCATTTCACAAAAAATAACTAAGCTGAAATATCAACAGTACCAAAGTTAAGGAACTCTTCTTAGGCATATGCTTTCAGCACTTGTCAAACACTTTTAAGCTTATTTACTGTGTAGTACTTAAGGCATACCAAAATGTAGATACAAGATGATGAATCTATGGGTCTATGGACCTACCACTGAGCTTAATAAACAGTGCTCAATCCCTCTTCTGTATTCCTTCCTGTCTCTATAGTTCATATTTATACATTACATAGGAAATCTAGAATTATAATAGAAAATTGCAAAAACCATATGGTAAGTAAATATTTATTCCACATATATAGAACATTTTGATTACTTCTGGATATACAATTGAGAGGAAGTAGTTTTGAAGATATAATCAATTACAAAGGTGTTATAATTCATTAAATATATGACTAGCCAACAATCTTTGGATTCAAAACAAATTTATATAATACTAAAAAAAATGAATAGGAAGCTGGTAAAAAAAAAAAAGTGTGATTGTTTGCCATCTGTTAGTTTCACTAAAGGTATTAGAGCCTGGATTCCTTGCCTCCATTTGTCTTGGGCTGAGGGACTTCTGTCTTTTGTCCAGAGGTAGCTTCATAACTCAAGTTAGAGTAGGGATTTGGTATAACCTTGCTTCTCATTTCCTAGTTCAAGGTCCTGAAAGTCTATGCGAGGAGAAAGATGGCACTTTCCAAATTCTATAATTTCAAGGGAATTCTTGGTCTACCACAAACATCACCTCACTTCAATAGGCCCAAAGGATCTTTAGAATGAAAGAGTCAGAATTTTAGTAAAGTTCTACCATGGCTTAAATTCTATAATGGCAGCAGAAAATATGATCTTTGAAGCCACATCTTGTTCAACTGCTAGTAAGACCTATCTTTTGTTCAAAGTGTAAATAGATTAAATAGTTTGCATTTTAAAAATACTTTATAATGCAATTACTACAGGAAAAATAATTGTTTAAAGCTACTTTTTCTTTCTTTGTAAAACAGTTTGTATCACTCGTGGATGATGATACAATCAATAATGGTGACGAATACTGGTATTCATCAACAAGAGACACAGAGGGGATGGAAATAAGCAGTCATCACATTTGCTTGGAATAGACATGATTTAATCAGCAGACTGAAAGTAGCAAACAAGGGTCAAAGGAAAGCAGCGAAGAAAGGGAAGAGAAAAAAAAAACACTTGACTAACCAGTTAGAAGCAAAAGATGAAAAAGAACAGTAGCTCAAGGATAAAAGTATTTTTAGATTGCAGTAGCATTCCATAAAGTAATTATGTATTCAATCATAATGAGAAATGGGAAAGAAATGCCTTCGAATGTTGCTGTTATTGCTAATGTTTAATTTTCCCTAAAAAAAATATTGAAATGAATGTGCTTAATACAAGTTGTTATTTAAGAGAAAAATGTTTTCAAATTCTACAGTACTAATGCCATTATAGCCTTAACTGATGTACTTATAATCATCAACCCTTGTAAACTACATGAACACATGCAGACTCACAAGGCTGCATAAAATAAAGATGGTCAATAGCCACGTAAATAGATCAATGATTACAAAGATGGATTGAGGAGACAAAAATGAGCTCCACTATTACACATGCATGAACTTCCTAACTATAAGAATAATTATACTCTAGAACTGTTTAATTGAGGGAAGTTGAAGAATCTTTTTCCCTGCAGAATCGATAGATACCCATCCATCTTTGATATCTTAGGAGTAGCATTGTCTGGAATCAGGACAATAGATCAGATGAGCTATGCTTTATTCTAATTATTATGTCATGGCCCAATAAAAAGTTACATAATTCAAATAAGCTGTTTTGAGACATAAAGTAACATTGGAAAGACATAATCATGTGGCCACCTGTAGACCTTACACATCTTACAGTGCTTGACACTTGAATGGGTTCCAAAAGAGTAACACAGCCAGCACTGGTAGAAATTATCTGAGAGGAAAAAAGCAAGCTGGAATATTCCCATGCATGTATCACAGAAGGACATGTACAGAGGTATTTCTGTAGCTTCCAGGTGTGAAGGAGATGCCCTAGAGCCATATTTCATTGAGGGGATATTATTAAGAAAGATTAGGGGCTTTATTAAAAAATAATTTATTTAAAATGAAAGAAAGTAAGGAAAGGACAGAGGGAGGAAGGAAGGGAGGTGAAAGGTAAAGGGGTTGGGAGGGAGGGGGGGGGAAGAGAGGGAAGGAGGAAAGGCCAGAGAAAATGTAGTGGGTGGAGAATGAGACAAAAGTGGGGCACTGGATAGTTGCATTTCCAGAAGAAGTGCATCTGTCCTTTAAAAATAAGGGATACAGAGACCAAAAGACATAGAACATCTACTTAAGGAATAAAAGTGTCTGGTATGTAGTATGGATTGTTTAAAAAAAACTGAAAGAAAATAACTACTTTAAGTAAGTTATTGAAATTCAGGATATCAAAATGGGTATCCTTCCCGCATCTCATTCTCTTACCCATCATTCCTTAAAATTATCTCCTGTGCTGGCTATTGTGACATACCACAGTATCTGGCATTCTCCCTGACATGCTGGCTCATCTTGTTCTGATTTCTCTAACACCATCCATTCCCTCAACTAGGGTGCTCTATAGAAATACAGTCTTTAACCTTCCACTTGTCACTTTCCTTCCACTACATACTTTGGTAGATATCCACTATCCACTATCTTTGGTCCTCATATCCCAACAGACATTTCTTTGCAAATGATTCCAAAAATCCTATTTTCAGTCCTAATCACCATTCTGACTTCCAACTACATTTCAACATCTTCCCGATAGTGAATTCCATTTCTAGCTTACAGTTAGACCTTTTAAAATAAGGGAGACATTAGTATTTTTATTAATAATCTTAAAATTTTGGCATGTTCTTACTGATTAAATTATATATAATGTATCACATATATTATATATATTATATATTGTAATTTATCATTATA
Source organism: Acinonyx jubatus (assembly GCF_027475565.1). NCBI lineage: Eukaryota > Metazoa > Chordata > Mammalia > Carnivora > Felidae > Acinonyx > Acinonyx jubatus. Next base: position 74,378,811 of record NC_069389.1, on the reverse strand, counting down.
TATTTAATATGTATGTATAATATGTATAATATATGTATATTATATATATGTATATATATATAATATACATATAGTGTGTATGTGTTTTTAAGTAAGATATTCATCCTGCTAAATAACTAAAATATATTAGTTGCCTGGCAGGAAAGAGCCTAATAACCTATACTGAAGAGAGAATACTAGTGTTAATTCTCTGTGAGGCAGTATGTCCTTAATTGTTTTTTGTTGTTTTTGTTGTTATGAGGAGATAACCATCTCACGTGAACAACATACAATGATTATGCATGGATGGAATTTAGCACAGTAATCAAATAGAACTTACATCAAAGTTAATCTGATGATACATATTTAATGCTATGCATTATCCACATGCTGGATGGTAATTAGACACAAATTGTAAACAGCTCCTGTGAGCGGCAAATTGATGTTACTTTTGCATCACTGGAGCAAACGTTTTTGGGATAGGAGAGAGAAAGAAGCAGTAGTGATTCTAGTCTCTTCTCTTGCCTGAGGAAAGCAGTTTCCTTTGGGTTCTGGGAAATCAAATAATTGTTTCAATCCAGGACTTTCCTCCTTACCAAAAGATACTCAGATGTTTGATTCGTTTGGATAAACATAATACTAACTTTAGTAACTCACATGAGTCACTTATCATTTGTGCCTCATACCCAAGTGGCACAATTCCAATCATACGTACTATTAAATTACATGTTAAGTGGTTTTCTACTGCAAGAAGAAGAAAATGATTTTTCATTAAGGAGAGTAAGGAATGATAAGATATTTTAGAGTATCTGGCATTGAGAAGGAAAGCAATCTGGCTTGAAAAAAGTCCTCAGTGGGAAGCTTTCAACAAAAAGGTGGCACAAAAATGGTTGGGCAAAGGATGCAGGGGGTAAACACATGACTCTCTCTCTCTCTCTCTCTCTCTCTCTCTCTCTCTCTATATATATATATATATATATATATGAGCTAAAGGCTTAGAAAAGGCAATGAAAAGTCTGGAAAAAAAGGAAGAAATGAGACAGGCTCAGGTCAACCCATTCACAGGGAACAGGAAATAACATGGACACATCAGGTATAACATGCACAAAAGGAGCCTGGGAAGATCTACTCTTTATGATTCTCCATCACTCACCTTCCCAGAGTTTAATCCAAGATTTAGCATAATAATGCAATTTCACAAGCAGTTGCTTTGACTGCATAGTGGATAAAATTAAACCAGCAAATTCAAGAATGTAGACACAATTTAATGACATCTCCAAACTGTAAGCAATATGTTTCTCCCAACTGGACCAGGCTTATCCAATTTAAAGAGAAACAAATAGGTATTGTTTATGCTACAAAATAAAGTGAAACAAAAAAAAAATCCCAGATAATAAAATTCTAGATATACATTTTAAAAGCTTGTTGAATATTAGAGGGACATTCATAAGTGAGAATCTTTCTCTGGTTCTTACATTCCCTAAAGAGTTCAAAACATGACTTAAAAAATAATCAATGTTTTGAATTTTGCTGGCAAATAGATGCCACAGTAGCATTCTGCATAATTACATTCATTTTTTATTTACCAAAGTATGTGAATGAAAAATCACATAGTTTTAATGGGTAAAATAAATGGCTACATTGATTAATTACTCAAAATATGGTTCCATTTTACTATAATTTGATTATAGAGAAAAGACTAGAAAGCTTTGGAGTCAGAAATTTATTTGCCTTATTGTGCATTAAAATTAAACTATCCAATTAAGAAAAAAGAGGGAGAACTAAACCCCCTTAGGCTTCACTGTTCGTTCATTCTGACTACTGTGCAAAGAACCAAGGAATTTAGATAGGCAAGACAAATGTGATCAGCTCTCCATTTCTACTTAGAGAACTATGGACTTGATACTTGCACAGAAAAGAAAACTTTTTTTTTTTTTTTGACTGTTCCACAGGGGGATTACTTATCAAAGGATATCTCTTACTAAGATTAACATAAGCATGTCATGATAGTAAAGAACCTACATAAACTCATTAAACCTTACTTTTAAAAAAATTTTTAAGATTTATTTATTTTTGAGAGACAAAGAGAGACAAAGTGCAAGCAGGAGAGGGGCAGAGAGGGAGACACAAATCAAAACAAGGCTCCAGGCTCTGAGCTATCAGCACAGAGCCGGACGCATGGCTCAAACCCATAAACCTTGAGATCATGCCTTAAGCCGAAGTTGGTCATTTAACTGACTGAGCAATTTAGGCACCCCTCATTAAACCTTAGTCTTATAGAGGGGCGCCTGGGTGGCTCAGTTGGTTGGACATCTGACTTCTGCTCAGGTCATGATCTCACTGCTCATGGGTTCAAGCCCACGTCGGGCTCTGTGCTGACAGCTCAGAGCCTGGAGCCTGCTTCGGATTCTGTGTCTCCCCCTCTCTCTGCCCCTCCCATGCTCATGCTCTGTCTCTCTCTGTCTGTCAATAATGAATAAATGTTAAAAAAATTAAAAAAAAACCTTAGTCTTACAGAAAATAGATTTATCTATATTTAAAACGTTTACATGAGGTAATCTGTAATGCAAGTCTATATTACAAAATGGAGGAACTTCCATATAGACATAGCCTGCCGAAATGACAGGCACTAGTTCTTTGAGATTTAGAGACAGTCTGAGGGGGGCAAAACTCTCACAGCACAAACTTCTCAGTCTTTTTAAAATCAAGGCAAACTTTATGGCTTAAAAACAAACAACAACAATAAGAAAAAACCTACAATGAGTATGCCCTTATTTGTAAAATCTTCACAGTTCTTCCTTCCAGAAATTAAACCAGACAGGACCAGACATACAAATAATTTTAACAATAGGTTAGTCTTGCATAGTCCTTTATTCTACACTGCACTTTATTTGGTTTAATCCTCAGAATGACCCTGTTTCTCATATGTGAAAACAGAGATTTAGCAAGCTAAAATATTTGCTCATGGAAGGTAGAATAGAATAGAAAGAGTAATAGATTTAGAACCACAAGAGATCTTGTTCAGAATCCCAGCTCTGCTACTCTGCCACTTACCATTTACGTGACATTGAGGAACATCTCAAAGTCTCAGTTTTATTTTCTGTAAAATGAGGATAATAGTATGCACCTCACAGGACTGTTATAGGATTCAATGAGATAAAATATATAAAGTACTTGGCACAATTCCTAGCACATGTTACATGCTTAACAAAGAATAACATTTATCCACTGATCTTAAACAAGGTATTTAACCTCTTGACCTCTCCATTTTTACATCCATAAAATGGTAATAACACTATTTACTTAACAGAGTCATTTTGATGATGAAATATATGCAATTTTATGTACAGTGAATGATAGGCAGAAACAAACCTAGAACTTATATCTTCTATGTTGAATACTTTTAAAAAAATGTTTATTTATTTATTTTGAGAGAGAAAGGGAGAGAGACAAGAGAGAGAGACAGAGAGACAAAGAGACAGACAGAGAGAGAACGTACATGGGGGAGGGCAGAGAGAGGAAGAGAGAGAATCCCAAGCAGGCTCCTCGATGTCAGCACAGAGCCCTGGATCTCATGAACCATCAGATCATGACCTGAGCCAAAATCAAGAGTCAGGACACTTAACCAACTGAGCCCCCAGGTGCCCCAGAATACTCTTACTGGCAACAAAGCTAGATACTCTTGATTCTATTACCAAAATATAGAAGAACATTTTCTCACAACTCCATTGAGAAGATAACAATCTAGAAATACCTGTGAAAATGAATCTTAAAAGGAAAATATCCAAGTTACCTGAATTAAGGCTTCACTCAACATGTCTTCATTAACCTCCAGAATGATGTTTTTTATATCTTCATATGGCATACGATATGATCCTAAGAAGATAGCTAAAATAAAAGTAGATTTTCTTAAAAACAGAATAACATCAAAATTTTAAAGACCTAATGAATACCTGATTCCCATTTTCATTGACTCAAAATATGAAATTTCTGTCACTAATATTAATCTATAGATAGGAACAAACAAAATTAGTTACCATTTGATGGCCCACTATTTCAGGCTCTAATGTTACAGGTTGTGTATATCCTATATACAAATTATAACTCCTACTAATAACACTGATGACTATATGCATATGCATTTTAGATTGAGCTGGTATGAAATGACTCATGAAAAGCTAGAGATTTTATTTCAAGATGGCCTTTTAATCTGACATAGAATTTAATATGGAGATACTCAGATGCATACAACACAGTACTTCTCAGGAACAACAATAAAGTAACCAAGTACAAAAAAAATCACATCAATCTACTCTGAAATGCTCCCACATAAGAAAAAACTGAAGTGTCTGAATCATCATTGTTACCTGAATTTCTGTTGACAAACATGTGGTATACTATTAGTAGCTTTAAATGTTGAACCACAATCTCCCTTGTCAACTTTTTCTTAATTGGGTGTATAGTATGTCATACTGGAATAATTCAACAAATTACCCCGAGAAAAGCTTAAACTTATTCAGAAAGTAATTTTCAACAAGGCATTCCACTTTAACTTCCACTAACTGCATATCTGAATGAGAATTCATGCGTTCTTATCACCAGAACATGAATATATTCCTACGAATTGTTTTTCTTTTCTTTTTTTTTTTTTTCGTGAAAAGGTCTGTATGATTTCACTGGTGCCTAAAGAAAAAAAAAATGTCACTGTCTAGGCAAATGATTTCCTAGACATAAACACCAGGTGAGATCTCAATAATTTAAATAAATAACGTTGACAAATATCAACTAGCAATTAAGGTCATTTTTTTAAAGTACTGAACATCCACTTTATAAAGAAAACGTACTCTCAGGTAGGCAATGTACACATTCACAACAGCTATTAGGAGAATGCTTTTCCGACAGCAACATTCATACTCACAGGAAAATGATGACTTGTTTATTTTAATCTGATTCCCTACAGCACAACCCTTAACAAAATAAACTCCCATGGTATTTCTTTCCATAATTAGAAATGCTTGATATGTTGAAATTTCTTGTGCATAGTGTTTGAATATCCTCAGAATATAAACATAGTCTATCATGGTTAAAAAAAAATGCTGAATTAAACACAGAGGAGAGTATATGCCAAAGTTAAACTTAAGGCCTACTTAAATGAAGATGGGTTTAACTGTGCTGCTGCTTGAGCAAAAGCATACTTAATAATTGATTTGTTGATGGCTTTAAGGTTCACTAACCAGTTTTAAAGTGCAGCGGTTACCAATTTAACCAGTAACATCACAGTTACTTCAACTATAAAGGCATAGTAATAAAAGGATTTGCCCAATGGGCCCAGTGAATACTCCGAAACTATCACACCCAGGCCTGGGCAGAAAGGGAAAATATAACACTCTTTTTAAGTCTGCTTTCTGTCTCACCCTGTCTTCTAACAGTGTTCAATTATCAATACTTTCCAAAGCTTTATTATTCATAAGTTTCATCTGGTCTATGTAAGGCTAAATTATGATGAGGGTCTCCATTCTGGCTGAATGACAACAAGGCAACTCAAATCATGTTTACACAGAATTTAGTTTCTAGTAGATGCTAAATATACATTTTCAAGGCAGTTACAACTTTGTTTGTTTAAATATATTCAAAAACTCCTCATCGCCACCATCGCTACCACCACCTATACACAAAATATCACATACACAGATTCTGGGCCGTTTTGGGATCCAAAATTCTCAATTCTTTCACTTTCTTCTTTGCAGGCAGGGTCTTCTTTTCTTCTGAAGCTTCTACATTCTTTGGAACTAAAGGAAAAATATTGATTCATAAACAACAATGGCACTAATCCAAATACACAGAATAAATTAGTAAGGCATATTAAGTACATTAATAAAGCTTATGCCAAAAAAATCAATAAATGTGTTTATTTCATTAGTTCAAAGAAGAGGATAAACATAATAATACAGACCTATTTAAAGGTTTCCCCACAAATTAAATATTAGCACTTAAGCAGAAAAGATAAGCGAAATAGAGCCAAAAATCAATTGCTACTTCTTCCCTAATATATAACACTAATTACTCCTTTACCATGTACCTACAGCAGCACTGGAATTAAATACATAGTAAGATCTCCCTAATTTGGACTAATTGAGGAGAAAGGCAGACATGCATTTATACTAAATTATGCTAAAATTTAGACATCTCTTTCATTCAGTGGAACTGCTTTGAAGTACCTACAGTAACTTTAACTGCAAACAGGTTGCCATATAAAAATTCCTGCTGAGATTGCTTTGAAGAACAAATATGAACCATTTTCAAGTTGTACAACAACAGCACCATTTGCACACACATAATTAATGAATCTCAAAGACATGGTGTTTGAATAAGTTATCTTTGTCTCCAATATTTTTTAGTACTATTTGCCTTCTTAGAACAAAATATTTAGTTACAGTTTATTCAAAAGGTAACCCTCCAGTTTTGAACAGTTCAAATGACCTGAAACTTAACAAGTAACAGTGCCAAGGAGTGGCTTTAGCACCCCCCCCCCACCATAACCTCCATTAGCTCTATCCCAGATAAGCCATCACAAAAACCAAAGTAAAAAAAACAATGTGGCTATCTGCTACGAAAATGAAGCAAATCCCTAAAGGCCTTTTAGACAAAAATTCCACACCTAAAATTGTATGCATATTTTGGCAGCATACCTCTTCTAATAAAAAAAAATAGGGCTGTAGGTTAGGGGAGCATTAAAAATACGACAATATATATATATGCTTTTGTCTCTAAACTCACGCTGCTAAACTTCATCATTGATTCACATGGCCATAATAATGCTGTTCATTACTTTTAAAAATACAATTTCATTTTGAGGAAATCATTTTTATCATTTTAATTTATCTTATTTTCACAAAAGAGATCACAAATGAGTTCCTGATTATATTTATAGGAAAAGCAACACAAAACCACAGGATATTTTTGCTAAGCTACATGTTCATACATGTTAGCTTCTGGAAAATTTTCTATAAATGTGACAGAATACATAAAATTTTGTAAGTCCATTAACATTCCCTTTGTTTTAATGGTGTAAAATATGAGAAAATTAAATGAACTTCCTAGAAAAATAATATCAAATTAATTACATGAATAAATAAAGTTGTAGCATTTAGTTCTAAGCTTTTTTTTTTAATATATGAAATTTATTGTCAAATTGGTTTCCATACAACACCCAGTGCTCATCCCAAAAGGTGCCCTCCTCAATACCCATCACCCACCCTCCCCTCACTCCCAACCCCCATCAAACCTCAGTTTGTTCTCAGTTTTTAACAGTCTCTTATGCTTTGGCTCTCTCCCACTCTAACCTCTTTTTTTTTTTCCTTCCCCTCCCCCATGGGTTTCTGTTAAGTTTCTCAGGATCCACATAAGAGTGAAACCATAGGGTATCTATCTTTCTCTGTATGGCTTATTTCACATAGCATCACACTCTCCAGTTCCATCCACGTTGCTACAAAAGGCCATATTTCATTTTTTCTCATTGCCACATAGTATTCCATTGTGTATATAAACCACAATTTCTTTATCCATTCATCAGTTGATGGACATTTAGGCTTTTTCCATAATTTGGCTATTGTTGAGAGTGCTGCTATAAACATTGGGGTACAAGTGCCCCTATGCATCAGTACTCCTGTATCCCTTGGATAAATTCCTAGCAGTGCTATTGCTGGGTCATAGGGTAGGTCTATTTTTAATTTTCTGAGGAACCTCCACACTGCTTTCCAGAGCGGCTGCACCAATTTGCATTCCCACCAACAGTGCAAGAGGGTTCCCGTTTCTCCACATCCTCTCCAGCATCTATAGTCTCCTGATTTGTTCATTTTGGCCACTCTGACTGGCGTGAGGTGATATCTGAGTGTGGTTTTGATTTGTATTTCCCTGATAAGGAGCGACGTTGAGCATCTTTTCATGTGCCTGTTGGCCAACCGGATGTCTTCTTTACAAAAGTGTCTATGCATGTTTTCTGCCCATTTCTTCACTGGGTTGTTTTTCGGGTGTGGAGTTTGGTGAGTTCTTTATAGATTTTGGATACTAGCCCTTTGTCCGATATGTCATTTGCAAATATCTTTTCCCATTCCGTTGGTTGCCTTTTAGTTTTGGTAGTTGTTTCCTTTGCTGTGCAGAAGCTTTTTATCTTCATAAGGTCCCAGTAATTCACTTTTGCTTTTAATTCCTTGTCTTTGGGGATGTGTCGAGTAAGAGATTGCTACGGTTGAGGTCAGAGAGGTCTTTTCCTGCTTTCTCCTCTAGGGTTTGAAGGTTTCCTGTTTCACATTCAGGTCCTTTATCCATTTTGAGTTTATTTTTTTGGATGGTGTGAGAAAGTGGTCTAGTTTCAATCTTCTGCGTGTTGCTGTCCAGTTCTCCCAGCAACATTTGTTAAAGAGACTATCTTTTTTCCATTGGATGTTCTTTCCTGCTTTGTCAAAGATTAGTTGGCCATATGTTTGTCGGTCTAGTTCTGGGGTTTCTATTCTATTCCATTGGTCTATGTGTCTGTTTTTGTGCCAATACCATGCTGTCTTGATGATGACAGCTTTCTAGTAGAGGCTAAAGTCTGGGATTGTGATGCCTCCTGCTTTGGTCTTCTTCTTCAAAATTACTTTGCCTATTCGGGGCCTTTTGTGGTTCCGTATGAATTTTAGGATTGCTTGCTCTAGTTTCAAGAAGAATGCTGGTGCAATTTTGATTGGGATTGCATTGAATGTGTAGATAGCTTTGGGTAGTATTGACATTTTGACAATATTTATTCTTCCAATCCATGAGCTGGGAATGTCTTTCCATTTCTTTAAATCTTCTTCAATTACCTTCATAAGCTTTCTATAGTTTTCAGCATACAGATCTTTGACATCTTTGGTTAGATTTATTCCTAGGTATTTTATGCTTCTTGGTGCAATTGTGAATGGGATCAGTTTCTTTATTTGTCTTTCTGTTGCTTCATTATTAGTGTATAAGAATGCAACTGATTTCTGTATATTGATTTTGTATCCTGCAACTTTGCTGAATTCATGTATCAGTTCTAGCAGACTTTTGGTGGAGTCTATTGGATTTTCCATGTATAGTATCATGTCATCTGCAAAAAGTGAAAGCTTGACTTCATCTTTCCCAATTTTGATGCCTTTGATTTCCTTTTGTTGTCTGATTGCTAATGCTAGAACTTCCAACACTATGTTAAACAACAGCAGTGAGAGTGGGCATCCCTGTCGTGTTCCTGATCTCAGGGAAAAAGCTCAGTTTTTCCCCATTGAGGATGATATTAGCTGTGGGCTTTTCATAAATGGCTTTTATGTTCTTTAAGTATATTCTTCTATCCCGACTTTCTCAAGGGTTTTTATTAAGAAAGGGTGCTGGATTTTGTCAAAGTCCTTTTCTGCATCGATTGACAGGATCATATGTTTCTTATCTTTTCTTTTATTGATGTGATGTATCACATTGATTGATTTGCAAATGTTGAACCAGCCCTGCATCCCAGGAATGAATCCCACTTGATCACGGGGAATCATTCTTTTTATATGCTGTTGAATTTGATTTGCTAGTATCTTATTGAGAATTTTTGCATCCATATTCATCAGGGATATTGGCCTGTAGTTCTCTTTTTTTACTGGGTCTCTGTCCGGTTTAGGAATCGAAGAAATACTTGCTTCATAGAATGAGTCTGGAAGTTTTCCTTCCCCTTCTATTTCTTGGAATAGCTTGAGAAGGATAGGTATTATCTCTGCTTTAAACGTCTGGTAGAACTCCCCTGGGAAGCCATCTGGTCCTGGACTCTTATTTGTTGGGAGATTTTTGATAACCGATTCAATTTCTTCGCTGGTTATGGGTCTGTTCAAGCTTTCTATTTCCTCCTGATTGAGTTTTGGAAGTGTGGGTGTTTAGGAATTTGTCCATATCTTCCAGGTTGTCCAATTTGTTGGCATATAATTTTTCATAGTATTCCCTGATAATTGTTTGTATATCTGAGGGATTGGTTGTCATAATCCCATTTTCATTCATGATTTTATCTATTTGGGTCATCTCCCTTTTCTTTTTGAGAAGCCTGGCTAGAAGTTTGTCAATTTTGTTTATTTTTGCAAAAAACCAACTCTTGGTTTCGTTGATCTGCTCTACAGTTTTTTAGATTCTATATTGTTTACTTCTGCTCTGATCTTTATTATTTATCTTCTTCTGCTGGGTTTAGGCTGCCTTTGCTGTTCTGCTTCTATTTCCTTTAGGTGTGCTGTTAGATTTTGTATTTGGGATTTTTCTTGTTTCTTGAGATAGGCCTGGATTGCAATATATTTTCCTCTCAGGACTGCGTTCGCTGCGTCCCAAAGCGTTTGGATTGTTGTCTTTTCATTTTCATTTCTCTCCATATATTTCTTAATTTCTTCTCTAATGCCTGGTTGACCCACTCATTCGTTAATAGGGTGTTCTTTAACCTCCATGCTTTTGGAGGTTTTCCAGACTTTTTCCTGTGGTTGATTTCAAGCTTCATAGCATTGTGGTCTGAGAGTATGCATGGTATAATTTCAATTCTTGTAAACTTATGAAGGGCTGTTTTGTGACCAAGTATATGATCTATCTTGGAGAATGTTCCATGTGCACTCGAGAAGAAAGTATATTCTGTTGCTTTGGGATGCAGAGTTCTAAATATATCTGTCAAATCCATCTGATCCAATGTATCAATCAGGGCCCTTGTTTCTTTATTGACCGTGTGTCTAGATGATCTATCCGTTTCTGTAAGTGGGGTGTTAAAGTCCCCTGCAATTACCACATTCTTATCAATAAGGTTGCTTATGTTTATGAGTAAGTGTTTTATATATTTGGGGGCTCCGGTATTCGGCGCATAGACATTTATAATTGTTAGCTCCTCCTGATGGATAGACCCTGTAATTATTATATAATGCCCTTCTTCATCTCTTGTTACAGCCTTTAATTGAAAGTCTAGTTTGTCTGATATAAGTATGGCTACTCCAGTTTTCTTTTGGCTTCCAGTAGCATGATAAATAGTTCTCCATCCCCTCACTCTCAGTCTAAAGGTGTCCTCAGGTCTAAAATGAGTCTCTTGTAGAAAGCAAATAGATGGGTCTTGTTTTTTTATCCATTCTGATACCCTATGTCTTTTGGTTGGCGCATTTAGTCCATTTACATTCAGTGTTATTATAGAAAGATACAGGTTTAGAGTCATTGTGATGTCTGTATGTTTTATGCTTGTAGTGATGTCTCTGGTACTTTGTCTCACAGGGTCCCCCTTAGGATGTCTTGTAGGGCTGGTTTAGTGGTGACAAATTCCTTCAGTTTTTGTTTGTTTGGGAAGACCTTTATCTCTCCTTCTATTCTAAATGACAGACTTGCTGGATAAAGGATTCTCGGCTGCATATTTTTTCTGTCTAGCACACCGAAAATCTTGTGCCAATTCTTTCTGGCCTGCCAAGTTTCAAAAGAGTGATCAGTCACGAGTCTTATAGGTCTCCCTTTATATGTGAGGGCACGTTTATCCCTTGCTGCTTTCAGAATTTTCTCTTTATCCTTGTATTTTGCCAGTTTGACTATGATATGTCGTGCAGAAGATCGATTCAAGTTACTTCTGAAGGGAGTTCTCTGTGCCTCTTGGATTTCAATGCCTTTTTCCTTCCCCAGTTCAGGGAAGTTCTCAGCTATAATTTCTTCAAGTACCCCTTCAGCACCTTTCCCTCTCTCTTCCTCCTCTGGGATACCAATTATGCGTATATTATTTCTTTTTAGTGTATCACTTAGTTCTCTAATTTTCCCCTCATACTCCTGGATTTTTTTATCTCTCTTTCTCTCAGCTTCCTCTTTTTCCATGACTTTATCTTCTAGTTCACCTATTCTCTCCTCTGCCTCTTCAATCCGAGCTGTAGTCGTTTCCATTTTGTTTTGCATTTCGTTTAAAGCGCTTTTCAGCTCCTGGTGACTGTTCCTTAGTCCCTTGATCTCTGTAGCAAGAGATTCTCTGCTGTCCTCTATACTGTTTTCAAGCCCAGCGATTAATTTTATGACTATTATTCTAAATTCACTTTCTGTTATATTATTTAAATCCTTTTTGATCAGCTCATTAGCTGTTGTTATTTCCTGGAGATTCTTCTGAGGGGAATTCTTCCGCTTGGTCATTTTGGATAGTCCCTGGCATGGTGAGGACCTGCAGGGCACTTCCCCTGTGCTGTGGTGTATAACTGGAGTTGGTGGGCGGGGCTGCAGTCGACCTGATGTCTGCCCCCAGCCCACAGCTGGGGCCACAGTCAGACTGGTGTGTGCCTTCTCTTCCCCTCTCCTAGGGGCGGGATTCACTGTGGGGTGGCGTGGCCCATCTGGGCTACTTGCACACTGCCAGGGTTGCGATGCTGGGGATCTGGCATATTAGCTGGGGTGAGTAGGCAAGGTGCACGGGGGCAGGAGGGGCAGGCTTAGCTAGCTTCTCCTTAGGTGATCCACTTCAGGAGGGGCCCTGTGGCAGCGGCAGGGAGTCAGATCCGCTGCCGGGGTTTGGCTCCGCAGAAGCACAGAGTTGGGTGTTTTTGCGGAGGGAGCAAATTCCCTGGCAGGAACTGGTTCCCTTTGGGATTTTGGCTGGGGGATGGGCGGGGGAGATGGCGCTGGCGAGCGCCTTTGTTCCCCACCAAACTGAGCTCTGTCGTCCGGGGGCTCAGCAGCTCTCCCTCCCTTTGTCCTCCAGCCTTCCTGCTTTCTGAGCAGAGCTGTTAACTTATGACCTCCCAGACGCTAAGTCGCGCTTGCTGTCAGAACACACTCCGTCCGTCCGGCCCCTCTGCTTTTGCAAGCCAGACTCGGGGGCTCTGCTTGGCCGGCCAGCCGCCCCTCTGCCCCGGCTCCCTCCTGTCAGTCCGTGGAGCGCGCACCGCCTTGCCGCCCTTCCTACCCTCTTCCGTGGGCCTCTCGTCTGCGCTTGGCTCCTGAGACTCCATTCTGCTAATCCTCTGGCGGTTTTCTGGGTTATTTAGGCAGGTGTAGGTGGAATCTAAGTGATCAGCAGGACGCGCTGTGAGCCCAGAGTCCTCCTACGCCGCCATCTTCCCTCTCTCCTGGCCAAAATAATTTCTCCAGAGTAATTAACAGGCGTTATCTACCCAAGGAATGGAACAAATACGAAGTTCAGGTTCTAAGGAGCTGCCTTGTTTGTGCCAGTGGCCCCACGCTAGCTCTTTATTAATTGCACCACCTGGGATGCTGATAGCGAACTGAGCTTTGGAACATTTCAGGCCTGGCATGGAATGCAGTTTTTACACAAGCTGCCACAGGGCACTGCTCTCATGTGCTTTCTTTCCTGACCACTCTTCAATTAAGAAGTGTGTTATTCCCTTTCAGCCAGAAAATTCTATGATTTCTTGTCTTGTGGTTCAGAAATCCGATTTCACAGCTTATCTTCCGTTAGATGAAAGTGTTTACGGTGTGTCTGGAGCTGGAGTAAGTTCCTGCGGGTGCTGAAGAGCAGGGGCCTCCTCTCTCCTCTCATTAATTTGCTGATGCCTAACTGCACTGACGCAGCTGTGAGATACGGGGGAGAGAGCTAGTTCTAAGCTTTAACAACATGTTCTATCTAAAGTGATGCAGAGTCTAACAAGACTACACTATTATTACACTTGAAAATCATGATCTCAGCTTTGCACAGTGGCAGTATCATAGCCAATGAGGTTTATCCGAGGCACAATTATTGCTAATTGAAAATCATGATCTCAGGTAGTTTCTCAATCTAATTAAATACAATAAAATTATTGCTACTATTGAGAGAAAAATGGCTTTTAATATATGTCTTTAAAAATTATGACTAATGTTCCTCAAAGGATCTAAAAGCACAGTGTCTTTCCTATTGAATAATCAGCATTTTAATTTATTCTAATTTTCAAGCCACTCCCAGGTTAAGATAACTGTATATAAAGAAATTACAATCCAAGGTTCATACCCGTTGTTAATAAAAACAAAATCTGAATCATATTGAAATTACTTCTTAGAATCATTCAGAAAATTCTACCCAAAGAAACAGTCAAGAAAAGCATCCCAATCTCACAATATGCCTTAAACCCCACTATGAGAGACTAGTTAAACATAAGGATGCAAATGCTGTAGTCTAAAGGATATATTAAGATTTTCTGTGAACTAACAAGACTCCTGAGTAAATCAGGCATATGCAATGCTCATTTTGTTCAATGACTTCATATTTTTGTTTTTTTTCATTAAAATATATTTCACCTTTTCCCCTTTTCAAATGAACAAGTTGTTTAAAATTAACATTAGATGTCTTAAATATCTAGAGTTCACTGTTAATTTTCTTAAGTACTAATATATTTCTCTTATAGTATGCAAATTGGCTTTTTCCTAGATTGAAGAAATGGTTAAGAATTCCATGAGTGAGCACTGCTGTTGAGAATCACAAGAGCAAAGCTAGTTTAAAATAGTTCCCTAACTAGACAGCCTTTCACAAACAATAATGATTTGCCATGATCAGTAAATACTGACAAGTGGCTATGATTGTCTTTGATTTTCTTGCCTTTAAAAGCATTCCTTAGTGATCACAACCACAGGCTTAGATAAATAGATAATTTGAAGGAAGGTAAGGATATATGGAACTTATCCAGGTAGTATTAAAGGCTTCATATATTAAAAATGTCGTGCTTTCATAATGAATACAAAATGTTACTTGTCCTAGGGTGCTTTGATTACATATATGTTTAAATGCTTTAAAAAACTTAAACATTCCATAACTTGACTAAAATATAGGCAATTCAACATCTCAATTAAAGCTTGTATAGACATTTCTCCAAATACGACATACATATAGCCAATAGCTATACGAAAATATGCTCAACATGACTAATCATGAGGGAAGTGCAAATCAAAAACACAATGAGATATCACCTCACAACTTTTTCAATGGCTATTATCAAACTACAAAAGGTAAGTGTTGGTGAGGATGTGGAGAAATTGGAACCCTTATACACTATTGGTAAAAATGTAAAATGGTGTAGCTACTATAAAGACCAGTACAGAGATTTCTGCAAATAATTAAAACTAAAACTACCATATAATCTAGGAATCCTACTTTGGGGTACACAACCAAAAGAACTGAAATCAGAATCTCAAGGAAAAAGCTGCACTGTATCTTAGTACTGCAGTATTACTCACAAAATAGCTAAGAGAGGGAAAGAACCTAAACATCCATCAAAAGATGAATAAAGAAATGTGGCATATACATATAACAAAATGCTATTCAGCTTTAAAAAAAGAATAAAATCCTGCCATATGTAATAGCATGGATGAACCTAGGAAACATTATGCTAAGTGAAATAAGCAAGTCATAGAAAGATGAATACTGCATAATTATGAAGCATCTAAAATGTCAAGCTCATAGAAACAAAGTAGAATTGTGGTTGCTGGGGACTGAGAGAGGGTGAAGGGGGGAGTTGTTGTTCAATAGGGATAAAGCTTCAGTTATAGAACATGAGTAAGTTCTAAAGATCTGAGGTACAAAATTCTAGCTATAGTTAATAATACTGTACTGTACACTAAAACATTTTTGAGAGGGTAGAGCTTATGTTAAATGTGCTTATATCCAAAAAATTATAATGTACAAACTTAAATTATACTGATTCTGTAATTATTCAAAATTATTTGGATGGGACTGAAGAGACTTTTTTAAGTCTCAATACAAAAACTTCAATAATTGATTTTTGTCCTCAATGGTCCTATGGTCCTCACATTCATAATGAGTCCTCCAAATTTGATCTCTCCATATGCAAATAAAAAATCATATAACCACTGGTTTTAAATCTGATAGGTTAAATTAATTTGAGTGCTTAAACTGTCACTGCTAATTGACCAAATAATAATGAAACATCATAAAATACTGTCTGTAGAAACATAATGATGTATCATAAAGACATTTGTATTATTATTAAATGCGTTAGCATCAAGATACTAATTATCTAAGATAAAATGTCCATGGAACATTATTAGATTTCCTTTAATACATGGAGTTTTATATGCAATTGTACTATAACTTCATTCCTTTATAACTGAGGGATGCTCATTAGCATAAATAAAGTAACATGGCTATATTCTTTTCCCAATCTAATTTAGGCAATGTTCAGGCATCCCCTACTAATGTCTACTATCTCAGTGGATACATATAACATGTGCCAAGATGTTTGTAATTTGCAGGAAATATTAAGATATTATAAACGGGTAACATTGAATGATTTACATAGTGATAACCATAAATCATAATAAATTTTTTATAACTACTGTATCTCAAAATTCCAGTGAGAAAGATTGATTCCTAAAGTCAGCATCAATACTATTCGTTCATTTATTCATTTATCCAGCAAATACTTATTAAACATCTACTATATGTGAGCCTAGGCACAAGCATACAGTGGTATATAAAACTTAAATGTCTACTCATATTTCTTAAATATGTAGTGATAATGTAAACTACTAATTATGGAAGTATCTCCAGAAGATATCTAACTTTTGTAATTTTCTTTAGCCATGGTAATTAGCTTGAATGAATATATGCATATCACTTAGAGAATTCTTTTTGTTATTTGAAGTAGTTCTGTATTAAAGAATACTGTATCTTTGAATCAGCATCAACTGATGTGTTACATCTTGTTATAAGGAGTATGTGGAAAAGTAAAAATATGACACTTCTAGTAAGTATACTATATATAAAACCAGGAAAAATAAAGCCATTAACAATAGTGTTTAAAACCACCCAAATAATTTATGTAACATTGTGTATACATATATGAATATCTAATAATGCCCAACTGTTGTTTTAGACATTTCATACAAATGTAAGAATTGTGATCTCCCTATATAAATACATATTTTCCCATGTGTATATAATTCCAGAAGTGATTCTAAATATATAGAAATAGTTTTCATATATTAGTTGAAATAGGCATTAAACTTCAATAAATAATTTTATGTTAAAATGAATGCAAGTATGACAATGGCAGGCAGGGGAAATCTATGATTTCTGTGTAATAGCTGCAATAGTTTTTCATTAACTGTTATTTTCTATTCTTTTAAAATTCTCTTTACCCTTCTATTTATGGAAATATAAAAACACAACTGAAAATGGGGAAACAGGGGTGTCTGGTTGGCTTAGTTGGTTGAGCATCCGACTCTTAATTTTAGCTCAGGTCATGATCCCAGGGTTGTGGGATTGAGCCCTGTGTCAGGCTCCATTCTCAGCATGGAGTCTGCTTAAGATTCCTTCTCTCCCTTTCAGCCTCACTTCCCTACTTACGTTCTCTCTCTCCCTCAAAAACAAACAAACAAACAAACAAATGGGGAAATGGATATAGATAGATAGATAGGTCACTCACACAATTATTTACATATATATATATATATATGTATATATCACACAAAAGAGCAAAAGAGGAAAGTATAATAAGAACTACAACAGCGATAGTAGTACTAGTTGCAGTAGTAACCACGATCACAATAATTAAATCACCAGCAAAATCAACTTTTACTAAATACCTCTTCTGTCACCTTATATAATATGTATTGCCACTATCATTTTATGAAGGATGAAACTAAGGAATGGAAAAGTTGAGTAATCTTCCCAAGATCATATAGCAAATAATTAAAAGATGCTCAACCTCATCAGTAATCATGGAAATGCACATGAAAACAACCAATGAAATAGTATTTCACAGTCATCAAATTGTGACAAAAATGTTTTGTAATGCCAATTATGGATGAGGAGGTAGAGAAATAAGAATTTGTGCCAACAGTGGTGGTAAAAATTAGGATAAGAAGTATAAAATAAATATTTATTACCACCTAATATATTTGAGGTGTCTTATCATAGGTATAACCCAGTCTTTCCATTTATAGGTCAAACGGCCAAGGAGACAAGGATGTTCACTGCAGCAATATTTGCAACAGTACAAAAACTGGAAACAATTGACATGCCAGGGGTTACAAAATGGATAAATAGATTGTGGTGTGTGAATACAATGGAATACAACCCAGCATTTCAGTGACTCTAACACAGCTAAATATTTCAACAAAAATAGATCCCAATTACAATGTTGAATGGAAAAATAAACATGGTGGAAAATGTTGCATGCAGTATAATAGCATTCATCTAAATTAAAAATGAAACACAAAATAATCTTATGTATTGTTTATAGAGTGTGTGTGTGTATGTATGTATATATATATATGTGTATATATATATATATATATATATATATATATATATATACACACATATACCAAAATTATGATAACATGGAGTAGATACTCAGCAGATTAATGACAGTGCTTTACTTGGGGGAAGAAAGTGATACTGGAACAAGTAGAAGCCTGGAAACCTCAATTTTATATCTAATGTTTCATTTCTTTAAAAGCAAACATCTGTAGTAAATATGACTAAATGTTAACATTTTTTTTCATTCTGGGAGGCTGGTACAAGGATGTTTCCTATATTAGCCTATGCAGATTTTTATTTTTCAAGTAGATTACACACACACACACACACACACACACACAACTTTTTACAGTTTATAAACTATTAGTCTTGGCAATCCATGGACCAAGGGTATATAGGAATATACCTATATAGGTATATAGATATCAGAAACAATAGGGGAGAAAATAATAAAAACTACAGGTGAAGATTAGATAGGTCAGCAAGCACAATTTTGTTTTCAATTGTTTTTTGAATCTATTTTGTGAGGAATAGCACATTTGTTTACCAAACCTTGAGAGGGAAAGCTGATACAATATGCAGTATGAGATTGAATTTCCTTCTCTTATATGCTGCATATTGCAGCTGTGAAGCTTCCCCTCTCTGTGCTACCTCCAGCTGTGCAATAAGTAAGGCATCCCACAGAAAGGTAGATTTCATTCTGACACTAGCATAGTACCTGTAGCCATCAGAATGGCATTACCAAGAGTGTTTGCAACGTTTAGAACACATTAAACAAGACTAATGGTTCTAATGGTGGGAAACACACACACACACACACACACACTCACACACACACATACACACTTTGTAATGATTCCCTAATTAAGGAACAAATCTTACTGGTCATACTTTAGACAAGAATCCCTCAAATCAGGAAGCACGTGTTACTGCATAACTAATATACTTGTACACCTGTTCATTAAGCCAATTAATGAACACTACTAAATGTCACCAAAACACTATGTTTAACAATGTGTATAGCTAATGTTGTATATTTTCAGTTGGGTTTCAATAGCTCAGCAGGAAAGGTTTATTTTAAGGAGGACAAATAAAGTTGTCTTAGAGGTTTCAGGGAGAATCTCTCTTGTTTGAAGTGGAATTTTAAAGCACAAAAATGGAAGTATAGTTATTACCTAAACCTAGTATTTGACAAATGAGGTGGTGGAAGTTATTTCTGTTAACCTTTTTGTTTTTCCTTCCCCTCCCCCATGGTCTTCTGTTAAGTTTCTCAGGATCCACATAAGAGTGAAAACATATGGTACCCGTCTTTCTCTGTATGACTTATTTTACTTAGCATAACACTCCCCAGTTCCATCCGTGTTGCTACAAAAGGCCACATTTCATTCTTTCTCATTGCCAAGTAGTATTCCATTGTGTATATAAACCACAATTTCTTTCTCCATTCATCAGCTGATGAACATTTATGCTTTTTCCATAATTTGGCTATTGAAAGTGCTGCTATAAACATTGGGGTACAAGAACTGGACAGCAACATGCAGAAGGTTGAAACTAGACCACTTTCTCACACCATTCACAAAAATAAACTCAAAATGGATAAAGGACCTGAATGTGAGACAGGAAACCATCCAAACCCTAGAGGAGAAAGCAGGCAAAAACCTCTCTGACCTCAGCGGTAGCAATTTCTTACTTGACACATCCCCAAAGGCAAGGGAATTAAAAGCAAAAATGAACTATTTGGACCTCATGAAGATAGAAAGCTTCTGCACTGCAAAGGAAACAATCAACAAAACTAAAAGGCAACCAGTGGAATGGGAAAAGATATTTGCAAATGACATATCAGACAAAGGGCTAGTATCCAAAATCTATAAAGAGCTCACCAAATTCCTGTTAACCTTTAACCTCTGTGAAGTACCTGATTCAACTATCCTTAATTCCTTTACTTGTGGGTTAGCTATGAGTCTGTAAGTATGGACTGATGTTTTTCTGGTCATCCCACACTCAGAAAATGCCCTGTTATGTAAATCTCGTCATTCATGCCACAAATCAGTGAGTCCAGCAATAAACCCCAAGAGCTAAGTGTGTCAGTGATGAGTGCTAAAAAATCACAACAGTAGGAATTCTAATAAAGACAGTACAGGTAGGCTAATAGGTCATTTCTGCTGAGAATACAGTTTGGATATTCATCATATCTAGGTTTTTCTTTTTCAATGTAGTCCATCTCAGACTGGCACAAGTCCTTCACACAATTTAGTTTAATGCAAAGGGCAGTTGACCTTGTGAGCAAGACTGAAAAAAATAACACCCTGAAGTATCTGTAGCCAGGGTCTCAACTTGACAATGTAGGATTTTTCAGTCTGGATTTTACTTATATCTGAGCATGTCTTGAAAGTCAGTATTGTAGATATCACCAAGAATTTATTCAAATGAAGGATCATTGGGAAACTATGTATCCTAAAAGAAACTTCTCATCTCCTGGATATTTCCACTTTGTTGTATAATAAACTCTTTAAATTTAGCACATCCTATACCAATTTCCTTATCTTACTCTCCAACTCTTACTCTCCTACTATAGTCTTTTCCATCTCAACAAAAGGAAATTCAATCCTTCAAGCAAAATACATATATACACACACAATCATTGACTTTTCCCTCTCACAGGCTATATCCCATTCTTTGGCAAATCCAGTATCTAATCACTCTCATCACCTACACTTCCACCTAACTAAGGATTTCAAGCCACCATTGCTTCTAGCCTGGGTTACTGGTGTACCCTAATAACCATTATCCATTCTGCCTTTGCCCTTCTTCATTCTATCCTGTTAATTAATTAATTAATGTTATTCCATTGTTCGAGACCCTTCAATGGCTTCCTGTCTTATTCGGAGTAAAAACCAATGTCTTAAAAATAGCTTAAAATGTCCTACTTCATATTTCATGTCCCTTCCATAACTACTCTGATCTTATCTCTTACTACTTTCCCCTCATTAACTCAGCTCTAGCCACATAAGCTTCCATGCTGTTCTTCAAATATGCCAGAACAATTCTCACAGCAGTCTTTGCATTTGATATTATATCATCCCCATATATTCCCTCACTACTTTCCGATCTGATGCAATGTCACTTTCTCATAGAAATCATTCTTTTTTTGAGAGAGAGAGAGAGAGAGAAAGGGTGCGAGTGAGGTGCAGAGAGAGATGGGGAGGGGCAGGGAGAGAGTGAGAAGCAGGGCTCACCTGAAGTGATTTAGTGATTTTGAGCTCACCCGAAGTGGGGTTGTGCACACCCAAAGCAGGGTTCATGTTCACCCCATGTGGGGCTCAGGCTTACCCGATGTGGGACTCGAACTCACGAACCACGATATCATGACCTGAGCTGAAGTCAGATGCTTAAACAGCTAAGCCAACCAAGCACCCATATAAATCATTCCTGATGATGTGGTTGAAAGTAATAACCCCTCCCTCTTGTCACATATTTTCCCCTTTGCCTGCTTCATTTTTCTCCAAAGCAATTATCACCATCTGACATAATATGTATTATTTATTTTATTGTCTATACTTTTTACTTTGATGTGAACTCTATTAAAAAGAGGTATTTGTCACTGTTTTGTTCACTGTTATATACTAGCACGTAGAATCATGCCTGGAAAAAAAAATAGGCACTCCAATGATTTTAGAATTTATACAACATATATATTCTTATTTATAAACAAGGAATTATATATAAGGTTATATATTCCAATATTGTTAATAGCAAAATATTATAAATGTTCATCTGTTGCAGACAGATTTAATAAATTATGGTACACTGGGTATTGCTTTTAATAGCAAAAGATTTGAAATGACCAAAAAGTTCATTAACAGAAGAATGATTGATTAAACTATGGTATGTCCAACCAATGTACCACTATGCTGCTACATATAAGACTAAGGAAGATCTTTATAAAATTATATGGAATGTTCTTTAATAAATATTGTTCAATTAAATATTGTAAAATGTGTAGTATTACCACTGATGGAAAAAAAGAGGGAAGAATATATATATTTGCTGGTATATGCATAAAATGTTTCTGGGAAGAAATACAAGGAATCTATTATATTAGTTACTTCTAGAGAAGGGACTGAGTAGCTGGGGAGACAGAGATGAGAGGAAGAAAATTCCCTCTATACAAGTTTTGTGCCTCTTTAAACTTTGAATCATGTGAATATATTATCAATTCAAAAATGAATAGAAAAACAGAAAAGAAACAAAATGATTTCTCCACTACGAAGTCTCTAATATATGAGTGCATAAGACAAAAATGCTTTGTGATACAAGTTGGGGAGAAAAGTACTCTGTGCACTTGAGGTTTTCAGCATAAAAATGAAGCCCAGGCTTCAAGTGGCACAATTAATAAATCAGAGGAAGAATGAGGTGACACATACTAAATAGTGGCCTAGAACTAAAGGCCTATATGCATTTCAGAATGTATTAGTGAAATTCAAATAAGCAAAATTTTAACAACATAATTATGTGCTATGTGAGTGGGGGCCTTAAGGGTTCATTGCATTCAACATGACTAATGAATTCAATCTTCACAATTATATTGTCTTTGATACACATATTTCTTATCACTGGTTTCAACATATTCATTTCTTATTCACCACTTGTAATTTATAAAATAAAGTAAAATTGCAATAAAAACATTAAAACTTCTGCACAAATATTTTCTGTGTAGACAAAAATCAATGCTAACAGACAGATCTATTAGTTGGTATGTGGCATTATAATGTCTGTAAAAATGGATGAATTCACTGTTAAAAAAGGCAATTTAAGAGTTTCAATGAATTATAATCTCTGCTAAGAATACTATGAAAGTTAAACATATAAAACTTAAGGACCACTTAGGCACTATATATACAAGTAAGCCTCCCCTGAACAATTCCCAAACCAGTTAAAGAAAACTAGAGAGGACTAGTTCTTTCAAGACCGATAATTTAGATGTATTATTCATACAACAGTTTTGTGATTTTTATTTCTATCACCAGAGTCATATGACCTGATGAAATAAATTGAAGATGACACAAAGAAATGGAAAGACATTCCATCCTCATGGATGACAAGAACAAATATTATTAAAATATCCACACTACTCAAAGCAATCTACAAATTAAATGCAATCCCTTTCAAAATACTAACAACACATTTTTCACAGAGCTAAAACAAATGATCCCAAAATTTGTATGAAATACCAAAATTTGGCTACCCCAAGTAGCCAGTGTGACCTTGAAAATGAAAAAGCAAAGTTGGAGGTATCACAATTCAGGACTTCAAGTTTTATTACAATTCTGTGATAATCAAGACAGTATGGTACTGACCCAAAACCAGACACATAGATCAATAGAGCAGAGTAGAAAACACAGAAATGAAGCTACAACTAATATGTTCAATTAATCTTTGACAAAGGAGGAAAGAAGATCCAATGGGGAAAATCTAGTCCCTTCAACAAATAGCTTTAGGAAAAAATAAACAGACTAATCATAACCTGAGGTCAATATGTAAGCTGTTAGTCAAAGTAAATTAAGTCAACTGATATGAAATCTATTCAATAGGTACACTTAGTTTCATGTTGCATCATTGATAACAACTGGTGTGTAGGTGTGTTTGTATCATTAAGTATATCATAGGTGGCTTCATTTTAACAATGATGTTCCATGAGCTATTTTATTCTACTAAATATCAGAAACAGTTTGGGTTATAAGCTTTTAAGAACTTAAAAAAAAAAAGTTCTTGGATGAGAGCCCAGATATGAGAAACTGTCTTCTGTAAAAACTATCTTTTAGTAATACTATTATCAGTGCTAACATATTTAACATAACTGCAAAAGGTACGGATTAAAACAAGAACATAAGCCTAGTCATTTATTTTAGAATAGTTGGCAATTGCCTATTGTGTAACTTTTATTAATTTTTGAGCCTAAGAAGCAGATATTAGAGGGCCCTGCATTGTTCATAAAGGCATATATAAGACAAAAACAGTGTTTAAGTTTAAACACTAAATCTCAGGGCAAAGCAAATCTCAACTGTAGATTGTACCCTCAATGTATGGCCCCAATTTTCTGTGAAATCTGTAGAATGCAGATAGAGCTATTACCATATAAAGTAAATCATCTCATAAAGATTAGAATGGAATGTGCACTATGTTTTAAAAATGTCTGAAATCTCTTGAATTGATTTGAAGGTTTTACCAGAAACTGAAATGAGAAAAGCAATAGCCTAAGTAAGAAGCAGCTGCTAATAGTCACAGACACCAAATAAATTTGACTGGATCAAGACAGCAACACGCTGGCTCTTTTTCCCAGCCAACTATTTCAAACCTGTTGTGCTCACCATTAGGTTGGGGTTTACTTCACCTCAGCCACTTCAGTCTCAACACTGTGGGGTCTAATTGTTGATTTCCTCATAGCAGCCACCAAAATGTGCCTCTGTTTTTAGGCTACAGTGGTTTGGATCTGAATGTAAGCACTGGTTATAACCACAGAGAGGGAGCAGGAAATCAGCACATAAAATTGGGAACAGAAGTGTGATTAAGAAATATAATCAAATTAAAAGCTTCAAATTAGGGGTGCCTGGGTGGCTCAGTAAGTAGAGGATCTAACCCTTGATCTCAAGGTCTTGAGTTTGATTCGACTGTTGGGTGTAAAGATTAAAGCTTCAAATTGGCTAATAAGAAATGATAGGAAAAATTTCTTACTGGAAAAATTGTACTAAAATATCAGATAAAAAACATGAACTACAAAGGTGGGCATGATAATTTATGAAGAAGAAAGAATCACTAATATAGCTAGCTTCCCACTTAGAATTCAAGGAAATAAATCTGATAAGATTATTTAAAAAGGCAGAGATTGCATCTGATACCCAGTGTAGTACTTTGAAAACCAAGGCATACAATAGGAGTAAGTAAATGTAGAAAATGAAATGGTTATACTTATTTAAAATCACCCTTTATGTTCTGCTTCCAAAATATATGCATTTTTCATTGACTATGGGTATGACATGAGTTACTATACATAATGTTATTCTGTGTGCCTAATATAGATGAAAAGATTACAGGTTCTAATTTTAAGTGACTTTTGCCTATTGTCTATCCAGGACAAGTCTACCTAAACACAGGAAAGGTATAACAGGACTCCTGAATGATGGTAAAATACTCCTAGCTCATCTCCCTTCACAGATTTGATGCCAAACATTTATCTATCCATTAAGGACTAAATAGGGGCACCTGGGTGTCTCAGTTGGTTAAGCGTCCGACTTTGGCTCAGGTCGTGATCTCATGGTTTGTGAGTTTGAGCCCCACATCAGAATCTGTGCTGACAGCTCAGAGCCTGGAGCCTGCTTTGGATTCTGTGTCTCCCTGTCTCTTTGACCCTTCCCTGGTTTCCCTCTATCTGTCTCTCTCTCTCCCTCCCTCAAAAATAAGTAAAACATTTTTAAAAATTAAAAAAAATAAAAAGAACCAAATAAAGTGTCACTTTCTCTATAAAATCTTCTCAAATTACCACTACATTTTTTGTGTACCTATATCAGCAATATGGTATTTTCCGAACACTGACCTACTCAATTAAGGTTCACGTATGCATCTTATTGCCTTCTCTAAGTTTCAGACTCACAGGGAAGATAACATACTTGGTACAACTTTGTCCCCCATATCCATCCCACCCCCATAGTATCTAAAAAATGATGCTCAAGAATGTGAATATGCTACATAAAATGTTAGAATGGAAAAAATGATGAGGGTGCAGGGAAAGAAATGTGAAAATTTTGATTATCTGTCTTCAAGATGTAACTAAAACCTGAATAGTTAGCGAACAGTGAGAAAGAATTCAGGTCAGAAGATTTGGGAGGATGCCCAAAGTCATGGACACAGAGAAGAAAGAACAGCCAATTAAGAGAACATAAAGGAAAAAAAAATGTGAGAAACAGGATAACATTGTCTCTACAGTGAGAATGGAAAATGTTTCAGTAACAGGACGTAATCAGCAGTGTCAAACACAGCAGGAAGGTTAAGCATAGTCTAAATCATGGGGAAAGAAAAGAAGAAAAAAATAGGCCATTTGAGACCATATTGAGCAATTTTAACAGAGCAATGGCAACAGAAGCCATATTACAGTATGTGAGGAAGAAGTGAATGGAAATAGTGAATAACGACCACTCACTTGAGAAGTTTTTTTTTTTTTTTAATGTTTATTTTTGAAAGACAGAGTGTGAGTAGGGAAGGGGCAGAGAGAGAGAGAGGCAGAATCCGAAGCAAGCTCCAGGCTCTGAGCTATCAGCCCAGAGCCCGACACGGGGCTCAAACCCACAAACTGTGAGATCATGACCTGAGCTGCAGTTGGACTCTCAACAGACTAAGCCACAAGAAGTTTAGTAGGGAAAATAACAATATAGTATAAAGGAGACAGGAACAAAGTGATTGAATCTCAAATCTGTATAAGTTTGTGTATTACAAGAAGGTACCTGATTGTCAAATTCAAGAGCAGCTTTTATGCCCAGAATGATTTCAGAACAAACCCAGCATACAATGATTTACTGGATAAGATCAATGGAAACTGTGCAAAAGGGATTATACTGTTCAGTGATCCATGTTGCATCAATATCTATAATGGAATGAGACAAGGTGACACAATGGCCTAAAGCTTCCTGGAATTGCTCGTTAACAAAATCAACCAGGAAAAGAGAATCCACAAACAGTAAGCAAGTAGCATACTGTCTTTTTACTGATGAGAAAATAGCATACCAATAGAACTAGGCTGAAAATTATTGTTGAGAGAACCAAATAAATGTTCATACAACAAGCATGGTCTCCATAAGGCCCTGTCAACATCTATGACAAAGAAACACAAGTCAATGTATTTGAGCCAACAAATGAATATTGGTATATCCGACATAAATGTTCCAGAAAGAGCACCCTATGCCATTTTTATTGGAATACAAAAGTTATTGGATAACAAACTGTTCATGAAGATTAGAACACTAATTTTGTCATATCAGTACTAACCTAAAATATAAAATGTTTATACAACATTAGCTGAATTTAAAAAAAAAAAAAAACACTAGTTTTCATCCAATTACCTTCGGTGTCCTAAAAGTGTGATATCTGACAATATACAGACCTAATGGTAGCTACTACAGCTTCCCTCTGCACCCAATACAGATGGACTAGCTAGGTGGCCTATCAAGACAGCAGGTGGCTTTCTAAAATTAGTGTCTGCATTTGTAGTTTATTCAGAAAATATTCAGATGAAAAAGAAATTTGCAGGGTCAATTTCAGGACAAAATCATGCTACCTCATACAATTTCAATGCAATGCAACTAAAGAAATAGTTAAGCTCCAAGTGAGGGGGCAAGGTGCCACCCTAGGAAGTGATGGAATTTCAGGTAACAGTGACCTTAAGAAACCTATGATGGTCAACATAATTGCCAGATTAACATTTTAATTTTTTGTGTGTTTTAAATGTTATTTAAAAGGCAATTGCCTATAAATCCCATGTCTCGGTATGCATGCATGAATTATCATTTAGTAATAACACCCAAAGAAAAGGAAACTGACTTTACTTTCTAATATCGGTTATTAATAATAATGTTGATTATTATATTATCTCTTATTTAATGAGTGCCTTAGAATATATATCTTTGTCCCCTAATTATGATAATAATTCTTCAAGGAAAATATCTTATTATTACTGTAAAAAACTTAGGCTCTGAGCAGTGTCTATAATATGTACTAAACCTGGATACAAACCTGGATCAGTAAAGTTTTTCAACAGGAAATAGAATAATCCTATATATCATGTCATTAAGTGAACTAACAGGTATAAAACATAAAGCAGAGTGACCAGCACTCAATAAGAACCTCCAACAAACACCAATTCCCATTCAATGGCCCCCAATAATCATTCTACAAAAACTCTACAACACACAGTCTAACCAAGTGAGCTATACAAAGAGAACGGGGTTTGGTAATGTTATAGGCAAATATATCAGACATACCAAATTCCATCACTAAAGATGATAAAGGAAAAAATTGGTTCAACAAAAAGAAAAAAAAATGAATCAATGAGAATATCCACCGATATATTTAATGGTAATTGAAGCATGATGCAATGACTTCACTGTTTCTCAAAGGCAAGGATAATTTTTCACTGGCAGTTTTCTGGGGTAACCTTCTAATTCATATGGTCCTTATCAGTTTGAAATTAAAGAGTCTCAGTATCAATTTTGCTTAAGTGATTCTAGTAATTAATAATCCACAGCAAAAACGTACTCAAAAGATAACATAAAACCTAGCCTTCTGTACAAAGTGGAATGAAATATTTCTAGCATAAAATACCTTTGGGAATAAGTTACCTCTTGGCAAAACAAAGAGTATCAAAATAATATTAAAAAACCTGTGAAATACAATAATAAAGAAGACATTACATTTCCAGAAGTTATTAAATGCTGGAGTTTGCCACCATAAAAATGCTCTTACAGCTACATCCTTGGTATGTGGCCACATTAAAACCTTTTAAAGCATGTAATCAATGGGACTAAAATGCATAAATGCACATAGTAAAAGAATACTTTGAACTGTCCACTTGAAAGATGAGAGCATCATTCTATTAAATGAGACATGAATCAAGAAGTACA
Source organism: Acinonyx jubatus (assembly GCF_027475565.1). Classification (NCBI taxonomy): domain Eukaryota; kingdom Metazoa; phylum Chordata; class Mammalia; order Carnivora; family Felidae; genus Acinonyx; species Acinonyx jubatus. The sequence continues at coordinate 74,349,942 of NC_069389.1, read as the reverse complement.
TGTTCTTTGCTCTCTTTACTCCTTCATAAAAATTTAAATTCTGAAATTCTATAACACCAGATACGAGTGACCTTGCTATCTTCCAAATCCATATTAATATATATGTGTTACATATATTTCCATAATATCATATACACCCATATAGGAAACTACTGAATGTATTAGATTATCAACATTGTTTGTTCTGGAAACTTTCTCTTCAATGACTTCAAAGACCAGAAACTTCCCTGATAATCAATCCTATGCTTCTGACTAGACTTTGTTTTCCCACGTTGTATTCTTTTCTTAAATATTAGTGACTCCAGGGTCCCCATGCTCTCATCTTTTTAGTTTATATTTTCATCCTGTGTGGATGATCCCCTACCCTGGCTTTGACCATTAATCTACATGCTTTTGTTTCTTGAATCTGTATCTCCAGTCCAGGTTTTTGCCTTGAGTTGTAGGCTCATAAATCCAATTTCTTACCTCTTCCACAGGACCTTTAAATAATTTTTTTAAGTTTATTTATTTTTGAGACAGAGAATGAACGGGGGAGGGGCAGAGAAAGAGGGAGACACAGAATCGGAAGCAGGCTCCAGGCTCTGAGCCATCAGCCCAGAGCCCGACGCGGGGCTCGAACTCACGGACCGCGAGATTGTGACCTGAGCTGAAGTCGGACGCTTAACCGACTGAGCCACCCAGGCGCCCCAGGACCTTTAAATAAAGATGTTCCAACATGAACTCACAACTAGTAATGTGAAAAGTGGTTTGTTCCCTACTCTGGTTGATGGTATCAAAACCCAGTATATATAAGTAAGAAGCCATCAAGTCATCTTTGCCCCTTCTCTTGCTAAGCCTACCCAAAAAAATTCTGCCTCCATTTCTATTGTCTTGTTTAGAGCCATCAACAATTACTGCTCAGACTATTCATTCAGTAACCCATTTATTTTATAGCTATGAACTATACTAGGAAATGTGAATGTAAAACTGATTAAAGTACAACTTTTGTCTTGAAAGGAAATGGATAACTACAGCAATGTATTAAGGTATATGGAAGTGCTATGAATTTACAGCAGTCTTCTGAATTTCCTTTTGTAAAATTTTCACTCTATTCCAATTTTTTCTATATATTCATTACTGGGGATACCTTTATAATACATTATGATTTTATTACTATTTTTTCACTACCTGTAGGATAGAACTTAAATAATAAGCATGGGACTCAGGGTCTTTCAAAACCTGGCTGGAAATGCAAGGAATAGTCCCCAGGTATACCAATGGTCGAGCCACACAAGAATATCATCATTCCTGGAAAAAGCCAGGAAATTCCAAGACTGTATGTCTTTGCTGAAAGCTCTTTATATCCCACTCCTTCTCAGCCTGAAAACATTTGGCTGGGTTAAAATATCATCTCCTCTGGGATGCTTTCCTGAACTCTTCCAAGTAGAATTAATTTCACCTTCCTCTTTTTGTTCTTAGCTGGATGTAGCACTTAATATACTGTATTATGATAAATTTAGATATCCAACACACCAATTATGTATGAGCTTCTTAAAGCCATCAGCTATATCTTGATTATATTTGTGTCACTAGAAACTAGTGCCATTTTGGTAAATAAGATGCATTGAAAAAAATGCTTGCTTAACTGAATGAAAGTACTATATTGCCAAATTGTAAAAATTATGTTATTAAAATTCTATGTATTTTAAATTAAAACATACTCTAATTTAACAATTTCAAGGACAGCCTTCCATAGTTAATGAATGTCAACACTTATATCCATAATTAAATTGCATTTAAGATGTCATAGTCATTCATTGCTGCACATTATATTTAATAATGGTGATTTTTATGATTTATGTCTTCTATTTCTATCACTAGCATGAAACTTAACAGCTGGCATATATGTTTCCCTGGTAAAACCCATTATTGGTAGCAGATAACAACTAAGACAGATTTTCCTATGGCAAAATCCTCATGTCATGTCACTTTATATGATAAACAGAGACTCTGCCAGTGTTTCTCAAGCCTGAAGCAAATGCATACAGTCAACTTTCATTTAATGGCTTCAGTCCTAAGCCAAAAATCAGAAATCACACATATATACACAGAAGTACACATGCATTAATTATTAAGGACCCATTAATAAGATACTGTTCTCTGTAGACAGTATTGATTTTTGTCGTGCCCCCCTGTTTTTTACATTTCTTTTGTGAAAGGGGATGGGGAGAATTCTATGAAAGAATGCCTAGAAACTATAACTATTGACAGAACATAATTCTTGCCCATGAAATCACCTTTTGAATCACTCTGATTCTTTAATATGTAGTTATAATATTTCCCAAGTTTAAAAATGAAAATTAGTAAGTTAAATCATAAAAAGGGTAGGCACCATTATTTATGTATTCAAGTACCAATGTCTCATGTTTAAGAAACTTCAACTTATGTAAGGATAAGTCATTTTAAGATATCACATGTCCACATAAAAATGGAACACCTGAACTTCTATTTCTGAATGTATGGTAGAATATAAACCCTGATTGTCCCCACTCCTAAAGAACCAAACATGGTGAACATTTTTTTAAATAATTTATAATGCATAGATAATCTGGCAAGCAAGTTGAGGGATATCTGGAAGCCAAAAACTAAGTAAAAGATAAATTCAAAGAAGTAAACATCAGTAGAGTCAGCTTTGACCTTGAGTGAATTTGCTAAACACAAATGAACCTGAGCCTTAGTTCCCAAGTCATCAAGTAGAAGGGAATGGAAAGCAAGATCAGGGGCTTACCACAATGGAAAGAGTAAGAGGAAACTGCCCGATAAGCTCATAGAACTATAATTCGGTACAACAGTAAATTAGAAATAAACTTTCTCATCTCTCAAAGGCCCTAAGAAGAAAATTGTCCATGTCAAACCTTGGTGATAATCGGAGAAGGTAAAAATATTCTCCAAAAATTTCTAGTCAAAACCTAGTCCACATATGGCCTGAATTAACACCTCCTCAAGAGTATCAAAAAACAAAAACAAAAACTTAAGCCAAAATTTTGACATTACCCTAGGTTGGCAGCAATCTAGAAAAAGCAAACACGAATCTCTTCTGAAGGATGTTAACCCTCACAAGATGCCTTAAAATATTACCACAGAAAAATGTACCAGAATCTATAGGCATGTTTAATATGTTTAATGAATTAAGATTAAAGTTATGAGGAGAGCAAGATACTATTAAAATGACTAAGCAGATCTGAAAAACAAGAAAATTTCTTAAAATTAAAAAAAATCAATACTTAAAATTTAAAATCTTAAAGGGGGATTGGTTTAGCAGCAGATGTAACATAGCTTAAGAAAGATATTCATGAAGTAGAAGTTATGGCTGAAGAAAATTTCCAGAATGTATCACTTAGAGATAAATAGATGGAAAATATGAAAGAGCTTAAGAGAAATGTAGCATATAGTGACAAAGTGTAATGATATAATCCAATTTCCAGAAGGTAAGAAAAGATAGGATGGGACAGAGGCAATATTTGAGAAAATAATGGCTGATAATATTCCAGTATTCCAGAAATACGCAAATACACAGATTCAGGAAGCTCAAAAAAATCCCAAGTAGTATAAATAAATAAAAATAAATCAATACCTATAAACAGTGACACAAACTCTTTAACACCAAAGGTAAACAGATGACATTAAGATCAAATATACAAAAAAAAGACATTACCTTAAAAAGAACACATGCAGAGTGAGAGCTAACTTATGAACAACAGAAGCCAAAATTGGGGAATGATAACTTTAATGGGTGGAGAGAAAGTAATAGCCTAGAATATATTAAAAATATTTTTCAAATATTCTTATCTTTTGATATAAAGGCATTAAAAAAAACCCAAAAACTAATAATAGACCCCCACTAAAACAAATTTAAAGGACATACTTCAACAAAGAAAAATGATACCAGAAGTAAGGATGAACATACATGAAGGCAGGGGCGCCTGGGTGGCTCAGTCAGTTAAGCATCTGAGTTCGGCTCAGGTCATGATCTCGTGGTTCATGAGTTCAAGCCCCGCGTGGGGCTCTGTGCTGACAGCTCAGAGCTTGGAGCCTGATTCAGAATCTGCGTCTCCTTCGTTCTGTCTGCCCCTACCCCCGCTTGCTCGGTCGGTCGGTCTCTCTCTCAGAAACAACAAACATTAAAAAAATTTTTTAAAAAGGGGCACCTGGGTGGCTCAGTTGGTGAAGTGTCCGACTTCGGATCAGGTAATGATCTCACAGTTTGTGAGTTTGAGCCCCATGTCGGGCTGTGTGCTGACAGCTCGGAGCCTGGAACCTGTTTCAGAAAATGAGTCTCCCTCTCTCTCTGCCCCTCCCCTGCTCATGCTCTGACTCTCTCTGTCTCTCAAAAATAAATGTTAATTTTTTTAATTAAAAAAAAAGAAAATATATGAAGGCATGTTGAGCAAAGAAAGAGGTAAATGCATGGGGCAAATATAAATAAATAATGATTTCATAAACAATCGCAACCATACTAGTTTTGCTAATGATGTGCAGATTGTTCGACCCCCAGGAATTACTCCCAGCAATTTGACTCCCAGGAATATACTTTCAAATAATTTTTGCACAAGACTAGACTATCATTTCTAAACCCACTGGGTAGCTCCTCCTGGATGCTGATAACTAGCAACCCAAACATATGGTTTCTCAAATCCATTCATCATCTTCCTCTGGATCTGCTCTTCCTCTTTCTTTCTTTCCCTATCCTAGTTACTCTGTTAAAAGTATCACCATTTTTGCAACCGCAAAGTCTTAAAAATCTAGTCATATCTACTTCTTCCCTATACCCTATTATACAACAATAATAAGTTCCTTAGTCCAAGACATTCTAATTTAAAGGTGCCATTCTCATTCAGGTCCTCTGGCCCTCTCACTAAACATACTTAAAAACTTTGTTTATGTCAGGCCTCATAACCTAGTTCAAATATCTAATAATAATATCTATTATCTTCTGTCATTTCCTCTGAACGTAACCCTCTCTGTCTCCAACATGAATTCTGCAGTCTAGTCACCTAGATTAGTTGTTACACACCTGCTATTGCATGGGGAAAATGACACTATAAGCCCCAGGTTTTTCAGTATACAATTTGTTCTGTTGAAAATATCTCTCCCTCTCACCAACAATGTTATTAAAGGCTGAATCCCACCCGTCTTAAAAGTCCAGCTAAATTACTCCACTTATATCATGCCTTCTGCTATCTGCCCAACCTCTCCTTCCTTTATCCCTTTAAAACTAGCACATTGAAATTTGAGGGAGGAGTCAAGATGGCAGAGAAGTAGGGGGACCGGAATTTCCCTTGTCCCCCAAATACAACAGTATTGAGGTCAGAATACTTGGAATTCCAGGTATACAGGTTTCAGAGTGACAGAAAAATCTCCTCAGGGAGAAAGAGACAGCTTGGTGGCACAGTGGTGCATATATGCAAATTGGGAGAGATAAATGGGTGGCAAAGCATGGAGGGGGGAACCCCTTCTGGGGAGAAACAAAATGAAGAGAAACAGAGGTTATGGAAGTATGGAACTGTATTTGGACAAGAGAAAAACCTCTCTGGAACACAGACTGGGGAACAAGAAATAAAGAAAGGGCCAGCCTCTACAAATAGCCTTAAGTGCTAAAGATTGGCCATTTCAGGGTTGTGAGACTTTCTCTGGATCAGAGCAGCAGTGTGTGTGCTCCTGAGGGGGAGGGAAGGTGGCCCTGGCGCAGAGTACCTATCTTAGGGCCACACAGGGAGAGAATAGTCCCCTCCTTTGAGTACTGTGGGAAGAGGGTGTATAGTCCTCCCAAGGACAAAATATCCTGCAGGTGCCAGCCAGAGGCCCTTTGTCAACTGGGCAGAGTGGCACTACCCCAAAACCAGGGCCCTGGCTTAGCAGGATCCTTTAAGACATTGGGTTCTGAATCTCACCTGAGCACCTAGGAGGAGGGAGAAATATGGAGCAGGGCAAGCTGACTGCCTGCACTACTCTATGGGGGCTGCCTAAACATCATTGTGGCTTGAGACACCACGTCCAGGGAGGAGAGATCAGGGTGTCACCATTTATCTCCCATCACCAAGGCAGTGGGGCTTCAAAGAACAAGACAGTGGCCCCCAGTGGAGGCGGGACCCACTTACACCAAACCCTGCCTCTCCATGCCTGGTAACTGCTTATGTACCTGAGACTGACACTGATGGAACCAGACAGCCTCTCCTAAAGACCAGCACAGCCACCAGTCTCAGGCACCAACAGACTACTGTCCTCTGGTTTTGTATCTTAGTCTTATTTTACTTTAATTTTTTAATTATTATTATTTTTCTCTTTTATTTCCTTCTCTTTACCCTTCTTTTGCTTTCTACTCTCCTCTTTTCTTCTTCCCCCTTTAGAATCACCCTAATAGTTTCTGATTTGATTTTTGGTCAATTCTTTATATATATATATTTTTCTCTTTCTTTCTTTCTTTCTTTCTTTCTTTCTTTCTTTCTTTCTTTCTTTCTTTCCTTCTTGCTGTATTCTAGTTGTTTGTTTAATCAGGCATTTTTATTCTATTCTTTTTATACCTTTTCTGCATTTCCTTCTTCTTTATTTTCCTCTCTCTCTCTGGATTAAGCCTTATAGTTTCTTTGATTCTCTGCCTAGTCTTTTTATTCAGCCCCTGTCATTTCTCTATTTATATGGGATAAGAATTCTTCCCCAACCCATTTCTTCCTTTTATCCAAAGTTACATCAATGAACAAATCAAAGCAAACTTGGAGGAAGGTCCAGTCCACCACTACAAGCAGTGAGATAAAGCAACCAAAGACACAACAGAGTACATGCAATGCATTCCAAAAGCACTTCCTGTAGTTCCAGGCCCTGGAAAGTATATGACCCCTTTTTAAATATAGTACTTGCAGGCCAGGGCACCAGAGTGGCTCAGTCGGTTGAGTGTCTGAATTCAGCTCAGGTCATGATCTCACAGTTGGTGGGTTTGAGCCCCATGTCAGGCTCTGTTCTGACAGCTCAGAGCCTGTACCCTGCTTTGGATTCTGTGTCTCCCTCTCTCTACCCCTCCCTCACTCACACTCTGTCACTCAAAAATGTGTAAATGTTAAAAAAAATTAAATATATATATATATATATATATACACATATATATATATATATATATATATATATATATATATATATATACACATATACATACACACACACACTTACTTGCAGGTGCAGGACACATCCCAAGCTATTAAAACATGTAAAAGACAGAAACCTAACCAAAATGAAGAAATAGAAGAATTCTCCTCAAAAGAAATTCCAGGAAAAAATGATACCAGGGGAATGGATCAAAAGATATATAAACAAAATGTCTGAACTAGAATTTATAATAGTCTTAAGACTAATAGCTGGGCTTACAAAAAGCATAGAAGACAGAAGAGAATCTGTTGGTGCAGAGATCAAGGACCTAAGAAATAGTCACGATGAATTACAAAATGTTGTAAATGAGATGCAAAATAAACTAGATGCAGTGACAGCAAGGATGGAAGAAGCAGCGGAGAGAATAGGTGAAATAGAAGATAAAATTATATAAAGTGATGAAGCTGAGAAAAACAGGGAAAGGAAATTACTAGACCACAGGGGGAGAATTAGAGACATAAGTGATTCAATGAAACAAAATAATATCTGTACCATAGGAGCTCCAGAAGAAGAGAGAGAGAAAGGGGCAGAAGGTATATTTGAATGAATAATAGCTGATAACTTCCCTAATCTGGGGAAGGTTGCAGACATCCAAGTCCAGGAGGCACAGAAAAGTCCCTTCAAAATCAACAAAAACAGGTGAACACCACAACGTATCATACTGATACTGGCAAAATGCAAAGATAGAGATTTCTGAAAGCAACTAGGGACAAATGGGCCTTAATCTACAAGGGTAGACACCTAAGGGTAGTAGCAGACCTGTCCACTGAAACTTGGCAGGCCAGAAGAGACTGGCAGGAAATAGTCAATGGGCTGAATAGGAAAAATATGCAGTCAAGAATCCTTTGTCCAGCAAGGCTGTCATTCAGAGTAGAAGGAGAGATAAAGGCTTTCCCAGACAAACAAAAAGTAAACGAGTTCATGACCACTAAACCAGCCCTGCAGGAGACCCTTAGGGGAACTCTGTGAGTGTAATGCTGCAAAGACTACAAAGGACCAGAGACATCACCACAAGCATGAAACCAACAGATAACACAATGACACTAAATCCATATCTTTCAATAATCACTCTGAATGTAAATGGACTGAATGCCCCAATCAAAAGACATAGGTATCAGAATGGATTAGAAAAAAAAAAAAAAAACAGGATTCATCTATATGCTGCCTACAAGAGACTCATTTTAGACCTGAGGACACCTACAGATTGATAGTGATGGGATGGAGAACAATCTATCATGCTCAAGGATATCAAAAATAGCTGGAGTATCCATACTTATATCAGACAAACTAGATTTTATTTATGTTTTATTTTATTTTATTTTATTTTATTTTATTTTATTTTATTTTATTTGTTTTTGAGAGAGACAGAGAGAGAGAGAGAGAGAGAGACTGGGGGAGGGGCAGAGAGAGGAGACACAGAATCCAAAGCAGGCTCCAGGCTCTGAGCTGTCAGCACAGCGCCCTGTGTGGGGCTCGGACCCATGAACCATGAGATCATGACCTGAGCTGAAGTCAGGCTCTCAACCGACTGAGCCACCCAGGCGCCCCAGACAAACTAGATTTTAAAACAAATACCATAACAAGAGATGAAGAAGGGCATTATATCAAAATTAAAGGGTATATCCATCAAGAAGAGCTCAGGCCATGATCTCTCAGTTCGTGAGTTCAAGCCCTGCGTCAGGCTCTGTGCTGACAGCTCAGAGCCTGGAGCCTGCTTCAGATTCTGTACCTCCCTCTCTCTCTGCCCCTCCCCACTCATGTTCTGTCTCCCTCTTTACCAAAAAATAAATAAATATTAAAAATTAAAAAAAAAAAGAAAGAAGCTATGGAAATGAAGCAACCTGTGGTTTTCATTTTCCTTCTTGTACGTAAACTATTGAGCTAATTATAGAAGTCCTGCATTATTTTTAAAAATATTTTCAGCTATTTGATAGGAACTCCCATCTAATTCAATGGTTATGGTAGATATATCCCCTAAGCCATTAAAATGTCTTTGGAGGACAGGGGACTATAAAACAGGAAACAAAGCAGTTCTGTATCACTAAGACAATTACAATACCACCAAGATGCCAAAGAAATAGACATTATCTGAAATGTTAAACCTGAGAATATATATATATGTCTCTAGGTATATTTCGGAATCCTTCAAATTCCAGATTATGCAAGCATCTGCTAAACATACCCCCAAATCCACCAGGCCAGCAGCTGTGTGATCTATTCACATATTGCCAATACAACCTGGAAAAATCCAGATTGTACAGCTTTGTTCATAAAAGAAAATAAATAAAAGTCTCTACTGAATTTCTACCCTACCTGTATCATAAAAGTTAACAACCCTGCCAAAGGAGATTGTGCAATTAAGAATTAAATCTTAATGACTTAAATATTCTAAGCTGTCTTTGATAACACCTTAATTATATGATAGATGGCCAGAAAGGGAGAAACGTAATTTGCTATAGAAATTGAAAGTCTCTTTAAATCAATAATAAAATGAGAATGAAAATATATATAACATTCATATTGTTCTAGGTATTACATAAGACCAAAAACTAAATGTAGTGTTTTAAGAATTTATGGAAACCAATACTTAAAAAATAATCATCCTCTAAACCTACAAACCATGCTACCTACTTCATTCACATAACATGATTGTAAATTCAAAACACAATAAGCCACATAAATTGCTTTAAATTCAGCAAATAACATTACCAAGATTAATGAATGCACAGACAATCATTGAGATGGTATAAAATATAGAATAGAAATAAATTCCAAGTTTTCCAAATATGAGACAAATCAAAGGAAAAAGGACTACAAAACATTATAAATCAGATGGACATATTAAATAGGATCCTGAGGCAATGATCTAGCTTAAGGTAACACTCAAAGAGCATAACAAAGTTCTTCTGTTCCCTTAAGCTAAGTGAACATCTTTGTATGGTTTCATAAAACTGACACATCTGAATAAAGTTCAAAGATGGCTCCAGTTTTAATGTTAGTAAGAATATTTCCTTTCCAGATAGGAAAAATACTATCCAGGAGGAAAAAAAAAGTTTCAATTATTTGTAAGTTGTTGATGTCTTATATAGATTGTGTCAATATAAAAAAAAAATTCTTTGGATATACTCTTACAATAATGCTACTACTGCTTAATGAACCAAGTGAGAATACATGATTATTCACAAAGCAAGAGTCAGTAAAAGGAAAAATATGAATCAAAAACAAGCACTGGTAAAAAAAAAATACTCAGTTTGGACATATCAAGAAAATGTCTCAAAAAAGTAAGCATTTGATCATCACTGTCATAGTAGATGGAGGATGTTGTACCATCAACTCCAAGATATGTTTTAGAGAAAACAGAAAATAATATGGGATTTCAGGAAAAAAATATATTTTGAGAGAAAAGAGATAAAAGATTTCTCTATTTTCACTACCAGTAAGGCACTGATAAAATCATTATGTTATAAAACTTAAGTTCTGACCTCATGCCTTAGCAACCTATTGAGTAATGCATCTGACAAGGTGGTCTAAAGCAGTTTGGTAGTGAGGGAGCAAACTCTATTACCAGCTTCACTGGAAACACCAGTAACTCAAACAACTTTTAAAGAAATAGAGCTTCCTGCACAGTGCCTTACATATTTTAAGTGTTCAACTAATGTGTAATAGAAAGTATCTAAATGTGTTAACTAGGTTTGTATTGCTGTAGTTCAGTGGATGCTGATTTCTAGAAAGGTCAATTAATAAAAAGGTCAAGCAATGTAAGGGTGATGGAAAAAATAGATTTTTAGGAGAAGGAAAGGAATTAAAATAAATAGTGTGATTTCAGAAAATAGAACACTGAATGTAGGAGTTTTGAATTTTGAATTGAATTATTCAATTTATTAAATATATGAGTTTGCTTAATCAAATTTTATTTCCCAACTACCAAGAGGAAAAATTTAATTTTATGATTAAAAATTTTAAAAAACCTATTTATACATAGAGAAAACTATAAAAATCCACAATCCGAGAAGTTTTTGAAGTTGAATATATACATTCAAAACAGTTTTGCCCATCTATAGTACTCCATAGTGGGTTATTAGTTATTGTTTAACCCAATTTTTTGAAGTGGAAAAGGATTCTGGGTTTTTTTTTCACTAAAATCTCTGATCTAATTTTTGTTGACATTTTAATTTATTCTTTTATTAACTAAGTCACCAAAGTAACTCAGAGTATTAATATATGACCATTACATAATTTAATAGTATTTTCTTTGTTAGGGCAGATAAGTATTTGCTATTTTGTCACTTTACACACTAATTATTTCTGAAAATCAAACTTACTAATTAAGTAACATAAGGATTTGAAAATTAAACTTACTAATTAAGTAACATATGGATTTGAAATCATTTCATACGTCTATCACACCAATGAAACATATAAAAGTGAAATCCAACTATTTGGCTAAAAGTCATATCCAAATTATATTTTTAATGTTCTACACCCTGTTAATTTTTTTAATGTTTACTTATTCTTGAGAGAGAGAGAGAAACTGGGGGAGGGGCAGAGAGAGAGAGGGAGACACAGAATCTGAAGCAGGCTCCAAGCTTTGAGCTGTCAGCACAGAGCCTGACATGGGGCTCAAACTCACGAACTGCGAGATCATTACCTGACCGATGTTAGCTGCTTAACTGACAGCCACCCAGGTGCCCCCATACTCTGTTAATTTAAAATTAACTTGTCTTTTCTTCTATTTCAGTAACAATGAACACACACTCAACATCTAGATATTGGTGTGTCATACAATGCCCCAATGAGATAGACCAAGTTTCTTAGAAAAATAGCTGATTCTAGGACTGTGAAAGGGTAGGTGCAAGATGAAACCAAAATACATTTATATCAAAAAGTAAGGTAGTGCTAAAAAGAAAGGGGAGGGGCATGTCAAAAGGATAGCTTGAAGGGGCTCTTTCTGATCAAATCTGGGAAATATTGAGCACCAAAATAATTCAATAATGAATTATAAACCATTGCACAATAGGAATTTCTCAGTCTATACTGATAACAAATTGATCAATAAGTAGAAAGATCAATAGATTAATCAATCAACAGATGAAAAATGAGGGGTCTTGTTTACAGCGTAATACTGAGTGCCGTGTAGTACTAAAGTTGGGAAATCATTTTACAACCATTATGGCAAATATTGGCTAACCTAGGGGAATATTTTGATAGTAACCAGGATATTTGCATGATTTGAAAGTGTCTCCTTACAGACTGCTTATTAATTTCAAGGGAAAAATAGTAATTACAAACCAAAGAAATTGTATAATACTTTGACCAAGTGATCAAAATTAACATCACCAACGAAGAGCAGAAAGATACTGTGTACCTCCAGATGTGATATGCAATTCATTATCACCTATTTATAATTCTGGCCAAGAGTGTATATCCTGAATCTAGTCATGAAGAAACATTAGACATAAACAAGATGAAAAACATTTCATTAAGGATATTTATGTTATTTAAAAATAGGCTGTAGAAATGTTCTAGATTAAAGAAGGCTGAAGAAGAAACAGAACCAGAGATGAAGATAGGGTGGGAGTGTAGTGCAAAGTGAAACAGCAAGACAGAACAACACAGTTAGAGAGAGAGAAAGAGAGAGAGCACTCACAAGAGAAAGAGAGAGAGCACTCACACGCAGGTATGCAGTGGGGAATGGTGTCAAGGGTAAGTGAATCTGGGTACAAAGTATATAAGAGTGTTCTCTGCAGTACTCTTCTTCCTTTAATGTCTAAAAGTTTGAAATTATTCCCACATAGAAACTTAAAACCCATATTTCATTTTTCTGTGTATAGAAAAACCGTTTCATTTTTCTGTGTATAGAATTAAGGTCATGCAGTCACAGAGAACCAAGACTCAAATACCGGGAATCCTCTTAAGCCTTGTTACTTTCCAAAATATATACTTGGCTAACATGAACAATCTGAAATGTTTCAAATAAATCCTTTATATGCCTTTCCTAAGAAACAGAACAGAAAGCATATTTTACTTCCACAACTGTTATAACTGCTACATATAACTGATGTATTTATTTTAAAATAGTTTATGATTATATATATTTTACAACCTTTTTTTTTAGATAAAGGGTACTATATAAACCTAACTGATTAATCTAAGCTTAGAAAATTTATTACAGAATGGCTGAGTAGGAGGACCCTACGCTCACCTCTTACCATAGATACAACTGGAAAACAGTCACATCAGAGTAAATAACCCAGAAAACAACCCAAAGCTGGCAGAACAAACTCCACAACCAAATGTAGAGAAGAAGCTACATCAAATAGAGTAGGAAGGGTGAAGATACAGTGGGGAGATAAATAGGCCATCCAAGAGAGGGAGCCATAGGCAGGAAGGAAAGGGGAGAGAAACAGACCCCCCACACCAGGGAGGCCACACTATGGGAAGAGAATTGCCGTAGCATTAGCCTCTGAAAATCAGAGGGGCCAAATTTCATTAGTACTAACAACCACTGGAACATAAAGCTGCAACATTACAAATCAGCAGGCTAGGCTATGGGACAGGCCAGGAGATGGTAGGAAACTGAGTATCAGCCTTTAAAGAGACAGCACAACAGCCCAAGAAGATACAACCTACAAGCAGCAGTTTGACAAATGACTGGAGCATACAGGCAGGACAGTTATTTACTAATCTCAAACGCTGCCACATAGGGACTGATTTCACTGCCAGGAACAAAGAACTTGGCAGGTACTACATCCCTTGCTTGCCTCCCAGCATAAGCACATGGCCACCTGCAGGAATAAGCAGCACCAGTATTCACTATATAACTTTAGCATCATGACCCACTCCCTCCAGCTGGGTCAGCTCCCTCAATCCCAGTACTGCAGACACCCTCTCCCAGACTACACGCACAATCTCTGCCAAAAGTATATCTCCTAACTGCATACACTGAGGGACCTCGGTCCCATTAGCAGCCAGTCACTTCCAGTGGAGAATATGCACACCTTGATAAAACTGTGTGCCTAGTCCATGTGCACATTGCAGAGTGGCCCCCACAGGTGCTGGTCTCATCTGCAGAAGGACGTCCCCTCAGGCAAAGGAAAATACCACCACCCTGCTAAAAAATGTGTGCCTCGCCTACTACCTTAAAGAGCAAGAGACATAACTGACTTTCCTAGCACAGAGAAACAAACACAGAGAGTTGGACAATATGAAGAGAAAGAGGAATGTATCCCAAGTGAAAGAATAGGAGAAAACCACATCGAGAGATCTAAGCAAAATAGGTATAAATAATATGCCTGATACAATTTAAAGTACTAATCATACAAATAGGCTTGAGAAAAGAGTAGACATCAGTGAGACCCTTAACACATGGATAAAAACAATCAGACAGGCACAGCACAAAAAAACAAAATTAAAACTCTACTAGACGGAATAAACAGAGAGCTAGAGGAAGCAGGAGAATAAATTAGTGACTGGAAGTAAAGTAATGGAAAATAACCAAGCTGGGCAGGTAAGAGAAAAACAATTATACAAAATGAGAATAGACATAGAGAATTCAGTAACTCCAACAGTGTAATAACATTTGCATTATTGAGATCCCAGAAGTAGATGAGAGAGAAAAGGGGACAGAAAGTTTATTTGAGGAAATATTAGTTAAAAATGCAAGGAATCTGGGTAATGAAACAGATACCCAAATCAAGAAGGCACAGAGATCTCCCCAAAAATCAACCCAAAGAGGTCTAAACGAAGATATATAGAAATTGAAATGTCAAAAATTAGTGATAAACATGGAATTTTAAAAGCAGCAAGAGAAAACAGTTACATACAAGGAAACCCAATAACACTATCAAAGGAGTTTTCAGAAGAAACATTTTAGGCTAGAAAGGAGGTATATAATACATTGAAAGTAGTGAAAAGAAAAAAAAATCTACAGCCAAGAATATTCTATCCAGCAAGGCTATCATTCAGAATAGAAGGAGACATAAAGAACTTCCCACACAAACAAAAGCTAAAGAAGTTTGTGACCACTAAACAGAGTTTGTGATCACTAAACCAGATATATAAGAAATGAAAAAAAGAGCCACTGAGTGGAAAGGAAGGTCATAAGTAAAAGAAAGAAAGTAGGATGTACAAAAGTAGTGAAAATAAATATATCTGTAACAGTCAATCAAAGGATTCACAAAATAAAAGGATGTAAACTATGACACCATAAACCCAAAATGCAGGGAGAATAGTAGTAAAAAATGGGTTCAAACTTATGTGCCATCAACTTAATATAAACTGCTTTATGCATAACATGTTATGTACAACTAGAAAATTATATACTAATGGTAAGCTCAAACCAAAACTACTAACAGATAATCAAAAAACACTGAGAAAGGAATGCAAGAATATCCCCAAAGAAAGCCACCTTTACACTGAGAGAAGACAGCGAGGGAAGAAAGGTAGAGAAGACCTATAAAAACAACAGAAAATAACAAAATGGCAACAAATACATACTTATCAATAATAACTGGACTAAGTGCACCAATCAAAACAAACAGAATGACAGAATGGATGTAAACAAGACCCATCTATATGTGACCTCCTAGAGACTCACTGTAGACCTAACGACACCTTCAGATTGAAAATTAAAGGATGGAGAAACATCTATCATGCAAAAGGATGACAAAAGAAAGCCAGAGTGCCAATACTTATGTTGGAAAAATTTGACCTTAAATGAAAGACAGTAACAAGAGACAAAAAGGACACTATATAATAATAAAAGGACAATCTAACAAGAAGACATAGAAATTATAAATATTTTTGCACCCAACATAGAAGCACCAGATACATAAAACAGTCAATGACAAACACAAAGTAAGTAATCGATAATAAAATAATAGAGGATTTTAACACCTCACATAGACCAATGGAAAGATCATGTAAAAAGCAAATCAACAAGAACACAATGGCTTTGAATGACACACTGAACCAGATGGGTTTCACAAATATATATATTCCAAAATAAAACAGAATACACATTCTTGTCAAGTACATGGAACATTCTCCAGAATAGATCACACATTAACCCATAAAACAAGCCTAAAGAAATTAAAACATGCCTGAAGTCATATGATGCATTTTTCTTTTTTTTTTCTTTTAAACATTTCATTTTTTAAGTAATCTCCACACCCAACATGGGGCTCAAACTCACAACCCTGAGATCAAGAGTCACATGCTTTACCAACTGACTAGCCAAGCACCTCAAGGCATCTTGTCTGAACAGAAGACTATAAAAATAGAAGTTAAAACCAAGAAAAAATATGGAAATAGCACAAAAGGAGATTAAAAAAAGCACGTTAATAAACAATGACTGAGTCAACCAGAAAATAAAAGAAATAAAAAAGCATATGGAAACAAGTGAAAATGAAGCAAAATAAGAGCAAAATAGAGCAAAAATAAGTGATGCAGGCACATGCACACAAAAATAGAACAGATCAATAAAATCAGGAGTTGGTTCTTTGAAAAAGACAATAAAAATCATAAATATCTAGCCAAACTTACCAAGAAATAAAAGAGAAAGGACCCAAATAAACAAAATTATTTTTGACAGAGGAGAAATAACAACCAATACCACAGAAATACAAATAATTATAAAAGAAAATTATAAAAAAACTATAGGCCAACAAAATGGACAACCTAGAAGAAAAGGATAAATAACCAGAAACAAAAAACTAGTAAAACTGAGTCAAAAGAAATAGAAATTTGAACAGAACAATAACAAGCAAAGAAATTGAATCAGTAATGAAAAAACACACAACAAACAAAAGTCCAGGGCCAAATGGCTTCCCGGGGGAATACTACCAAACATCTAAATAAGAGTTAATACCTACTCTTCTCAAACTGTCCCAAAAAGTACAAATGGAAGGAAAACTTCCAAACTCATTCTATGAGGCCAGCTGTACCTTGATCCCAAAACCAGACAAAGACACCACTAAAAAGGAGAATTACAGGCCATTATCCCTGATGAACACAGATGCAAACATTCTCGAAAACATAATAGCAAATGAAATCTAAGACTATACTAAAAGAATTATTCACTACAGTCAAGTGGGATTTATTCCTGGGATGCAAGAATGGTTCAAAATTTGCAAATCAATCAACATAATACACCACATTAATGAAAGGATAAGAACTATATAATTCTCTCAATAGATGCAGAAAAAGCATTTGACAAAATACAGCATCCATTGTTGATAAAAATGCACAGTAAAGTAGGGATAGATGGAACATACCTCAACATCATGAAGGCCACATATGAAAGACCCACATCTAATAACCAACCTCAGTGAAAAAACAAAAACAAAAACAAAAACAAAACAAAACCTGAGAGCTTTTCCTTTAAGGTCATGAACAAGACCAGGATGCCCATTGTCATCATTCTTTTTTTTTTTTTAATGTTCATTTATTTTGAGAGAGGTGGAGGGGCAGAGAGAGAGAGTGAGACAGGATCTCAAACTGGCTCCACACTGTCAGCATAGAGCCCAATGTGGGGCTTGACCCCACTAACCACAAGATCATGATCTGATCAAAAGTCTGACACTTAACCAGCCAAGCCACCCAGCACACCAATTCTGAACATTCATATTTAAAATAGTACTGGAGAGGGAGGGAGCCAAAACATAAGAGACTCTTAAAAATTGAGAACAACCTGAGGGTTGATGGGGGGTGGGAGGGAGGGGAGGGTGTGTGATGGGTATTGAGGAGGGCACCTGTTGGGATGAGCAGTGGGTGTTGTATGGAAACCAATTTGACAATAAATTTCATATTAAAAACATAAATAAATAAATAAATAAATAAATAAATAAATAAATAAATAGTACTGAAAGAGCTAGCCTCAGGAATCAAATGACACAAAGAAATAAAAAGCATTCAAATAGGCAAGGACGAAGTCAAATTTTCAGTATTCACAAACGACATGATACTCTATGTAGAAACCTGAAAGACTCCACCGAATAACTGTGAGAACTAATATACGAATTCAGCAAGGTCGCAGCAAAAAAAAATCCATAAGCTCAAATCTGGGGCATTTCTATACACCAAAAATAAAGCAGCCAAAAGAGAAATCAAGGAATCAATCCCATTTAAAACTGCACCAAAAACCATTAAGATACCTAGGAATAAACTTAACCAAAGAGGTAAATTATCTGTACTTTCAAAACAATAGTAAAGGAACTGAAAATGACACACAGAAATAGGAAAAGATCCCATGCTCATGGAGTGGAAGAACAAATATTGTTAAAATGTCCGTACAACCCAAAGGAATCTATACATTTAATTCAATCCCTATCAAAATGTATACACAACATTTTTCACAGAGCTAGAAAAAACAATCCTCAAATTTTTATGGAATCTTAAAAGAATCCGAACAGCCAAAGTAATCTTGAAAAAGAAAAGTAAAGCTAGAGGCATCATAATTCCAGACTTCAAGTTATATTACAAAGCTGTTTTCAACAAGACAGTATGGTTCTGGCAGAAAAACAGATACATAGATCAATGTAATAGAATAGAAAATCCAGAAATAAACCCACAACTATATGATCAACTAATCTTTAAGAAACATGGAAAGAATATCCAATGGAAAAAAAAAGACAGTTTATTCAACAAATGGTGCTGGGAAAAATGGATATTTAAATGCAGAAGAATGAAACTGACCACTTTTTTTAGCAAATAAGTTCAAAATGCATTAAAGACCCAACCATGAGACCAGAAATCATCAAAATCCTAGAGGAGAACACAGACAGCAACCTCTTTGATCTTGGCTGTAGCAACTTCTTACTAGACACATCTCCAGACAAAGGAAACAAAAGCAAAAATGAACTATTGGGATTTCATCAGTACTGCACTGTGAAGCTTCTGCACAGTGAAGGGAACAGTCACTATAACTAATAGGAAACCTACTGAATGGGAGAAGATGTTTGCAAATGATATATCTGATAAAGTGTTAGTATCCAAAATCTATAGAGAACATAAGAAACTCCACATCCCAAAAAACCAAATAATCCAGGGAAGAAACAGGAAGAAGACATGAATAGGCATTTTCCCAAAGAAGATACTCAGATAGCTAACATACACATGAAAAGATGCACAAAATTACTCATTATCAGGGAAATACAAATGAAAACTAGTATGAGATACCACTTCGCATCTGTCAAAATGGCTTAAATTAACAACATCATAAACAACAAATGTTGACAAGGATGCAGAGACAGGGAAACTGTCTTACACTGTTAGTGGAAATGCAAACTGGTTCTACCACACTGGAAAACAGCATGGAAGTTCCTCTAAAGTTAAAAATAGACATACACTATGACCAGCAATGGCACTACTAGGTATTTACCTAAAGGATATAAAAATATGGCTTCGAAGGCACACATGCACCCTGATGTTTATAGCAGCATTATCAACAGTAACCAAATTGAGGAAAGAGCCCAAATGTGCACAGACTGATGTATGGATAAAGAAGAGGTAACAATGGTATACAATGGAATATTACTCAGCCATCCAAAAAGAATGAAATTTTTCCATTTGCAATGATGTGGATGGAGCAAGAGTGTATTACAGTAAGGGAAATACATTTAGTCAGAGAAAGACAAATACCATATGATTTCACTCATATGTGGGATTTTATAAACAGATGAACATAGAGGAAGGGGGAAAAAAGAGAAGGAGGCAAACCATAAGAGACACTTAACTATAGAGAACAAACAGGGCTGCTGAGGGGAGGTAGGCAGGAGATGGGCTGCATGGGTGATAAGTATGAAGGAGGGCACTTGTGATGAGCGACAGTGTTATATGTAAGTGACGAATCACTAAATTCTACTCCTGAAACCAATATTACACTATATGTTAACTGACTAGAATTTAAATAAAACCTAAAAAATAAAAAACAAAATGATCAGGACTAGATGGCTTCAACAGCAAACTCTACCAAATATTTTAAAGAACATAAATACCTATTCATCTCAACATTTCCAAAAAACCGAAGAAGGAAAACTTCTAAATTCATTCTGTGAGGCCAGTATTCCCATACCAGAACCACAGAAAGACTCCCTTAAAAAAAAGAGGTATAATCCAATATCTGTGATGAACATGGATGCAAAAATTCAATAAAATAAAGGAAACTGAATTCAACAATGCTTTAAAAATTATACACGATGATCAAGTGGGATTTATTCCTGGGTTGCAAGGGTGGTTCAATAACTATAAATCACTGAATCTGATACATCACATCAATAAGGGAAATGATAAGAACCGTGTGATCATGTGCCCTCAATACCCATCACCCACCCCCATCAACCCTCAGTTTGTTCTCAGTTTTTAAGAGTCTCTTATGTTTTGGCTCCCTCCGTAACTTTTTTTTTTTTTTTTTAATTTCTTCCTTCCCCTCCCCTGTGGTCTTCTGTTAAGTTTCTCAGGATCCACATAAGAGTGAAAACATACAGTATCTGTCTTTCTCTGTATGACTTATTTCACTTAGCATAACACTCTCCAGTTCCATCCACGTTGCTACAAAAGGCCATATTTCATTCTTTCTCATTGCCATGTAGTATTCCATTGTGTATATAAACCACAATTTCTTTATCCATTCATCCGTTGATGGACATTTAGGCTCTTTCCATAATTTGGCTATTGTTGAAAGTGCTGCTATAAACATTAGGGTACAAGTGCCCCTATGCATCAGCATTCCTCTATCCCTTGGGTAAATTCCTAGCAGTGTTATTGCTGGGTCATAGGTTAGATCTATTTTTAATTTTTTGAGGAACTTCCACACTGTTTTCCAGAGTGGCTGCACCAGTTTGCATTCCCACCAACAGTGCAAGACGGTTCCCGTTTCTCCACATCCTCTCCAGCATCTATAGTCTCCTGATTTGTTCATTTTAGCCACCCTGACTGGCGTGAGGTGGTATCTGAATGTGGTTTTGATTTGTATTTCCCTGATGAGGAGTGACGTTGAGCATCTTTTCATGTGCCTGTTGGCCATCTGGATGTCTTCTTTAGAGAAGTGTCTATTCTAGTTTTCTGCCCATTTCTTCTTACTTGACACATCTCCAAAGTCAAGGCAATTAAAAGCAAAAATGAATTATTGGGACCTCATGAAGATAAAAAGCTTCTGCACTGCAAAGGAAACAATCAACAAAACTAAAAGGCAACCAATGGAATGGGAAAAGATATTTGCAAATGACATATTAGACAAAGGGCTAGTATCCAAAATCTATAAAGAGCTCACCAAACTCCACACCTGAAAAATAAATGATCCAGTGAAGAAATGGGCAGAAATCACCTCTTTACTTTTTAACTCATGCCAACATGGCACCTAGGTCAAACTTGCTTGTGAAACTTCCTAAGGGCATCAATGACCTCAATGTTGCCAACTCAATGGATATTCCATACTCCCCCTTCTCTCAGATCTTATCTGCTTTCTTGGAACATTTTCTGACCTTGGTTCTATGACACCATTCTTGGAACGTTTTCTGACCTTGGTTCTATGACACCACACTGTTCTACTTTTTCAAGCCATATTTTCCTCAATTTGCTTTGCTGAATCTTTGTCCCTTTCCCAATCTCTAACAGATAGAACACACAGGGTTTGGTCCCATATTTCCTTCTCTTCTTCATGTACACACTTTCACAAAGTGATTTCATCCAGACATATGACTTTAATACCTTAGTCTATGTGACAATAATCTCAAATTCATACATTTAGCTATAACTAATTTCTGGAAATCCAGACTCAAATCCAACTACTTACCTGACATTGTCACTATGATCGCTGTCTAAAAGGTATCTCCAATATGACATGGCCAAACAAAACTTGTTATTCCTGACCTTGCCACTACCCCAGTCTTTCCCATCTCAATAAATGGCACCAGCATTCAGTTGTTCTAGCCAAATAATTATAAGTCTTTCTTTCTATTTGTCGTTTACCCCACAGCCAAATTATTATCAAGTCTTACTGACTCTATTCCCAAAACATATCTCAAAATAAATGAAAGCAGAGAAGAAAGCAAACTGAGAAAGAATGTACTGGTGAAGAAGGAAGAAACTCAGGAGAATGTGGAGTAATGCAAGCCAATATATAAATTCCCTCTATAATATAGGGAGCAGTCAAATGTATCAGAAGCTGCTGAGAGGTTAAAAAATTAATTGAGAAGCAAATATTACAAGACATTAGTGATCTCAGAGTGCCTAAGTGGCTCAGTCAGTTAAGCATCCATCTCTTGATTTCAGTTCAGGTCATGATCTCGCAGTTTGTGAGTTTACACACTGCATGGGGCTCTGTGCTGGTGATGTGGAACCTGCTTGGGATTCTCTCTCCCCCACTCTCTCTGTCCTTCCCCTGCTTGCTATCTCTCTATCTCTCCCTCTATAAATAAATAAATTAATTAATTAATTAAAAAACAAACTTTAATAAATAAAGGACATTAGTGATCTTGAGAAGAGTAGACTCTATGGAGTGATGGGGATGAAAGTTTATTTGGAGTGGACTGAAGAAAGAGAGATGAAAGTGTAAAAATAATAACTAAGATAAATATCTCAAAGGGGTTTGCTCTCTGGAAAGCAAAGAGATGGAGAATAGAAAGGGCTATAAGGTCAAGAGTGGTTCTTTCTTTTTCTTTTCCCAAAGAATAGATACTAGCACATGTTAGTATGCTGCTAAAAATGATCAATTTACAAAGAAAAATAAATAAATATAGCATAAGGAAAGGAGATAAATCACTGAGGGGTGGGAACCATTACTCAAGTAGAGAGGTTACTCCTCCATAGGTGTGGAGACTCTTTTTATCCATAGTACGATATAGATACAGGGAAATTTGGTAGATTTCCCAGGGGAAGATGCAGGGACTATTAAGTACTTCTAGGTTTGTCAATGAATTATGAGTCAAGCCATTGGAATGTGTGCACTCCGTATGTCTCTACGTGTCTGTGTGGTGTGTGTTTTGGGGATTGAAGAGTGGGACATTAAAGAAGAACAAGAGAAGAAGTATGAATTAGCTGTGATAAAGGGAAGATATTAGGAAATTCACAAGATAATATTAAGTATCTATTTGGTCATGTGTAGGATTTAACCAAAACAATTGTATTTTACACACACACACACACATTCAATTTTTATTGTTTTTTTAATTTTTATTTTTATTTTCCTTCACTGCAAAATTATAATTTTCTATTATAAAGCAAAGTATTTTTGGAAGATAAAACATTACATATGTTCTTTGTTGATTGCACAAATAGAAACACTGTCATAATGGTTCACAAATGAAATGATGCTCTTGTACACAAACAAGTTACTCAATTTTCTTTATACAAATCTATTCCTGAATAGAGATGTCACAAATTTTTTTGAAAATATAGGAATATGCAATTAATATTGCACGGGGGTAAAAACTATGCCCATTGCAAATGTGATTCTATTATTCTGTGGTTTACCATTACATCATCTGAAGGCATGATGTCTTAAGAGAATTTATTTAAAATTATATCATGTAAGCAGGTTGCATTTCAGCAGCACTGGCTGAAATTGTTTCACTTCCTTTTAGCACTTCATTTATTATTTTTAATGTTTATTTATTTATTTTGAGACACAGAGAGTGGGGGAGGGGCAGGGAAAAAGGAAGAGAGAATTTCAAGTAGGCTCCCTGCTGTCATGGCAGAGCCTGACAACAGGTGCCAGTCCCGGAGGGCTGGATCTCAGGAAGCATGAGATCATGACCTGAGCTGAAAGCAAGAGTCAGAAGCTCAACTTACTGAGCCATCCAAGAGGTGCACTCTTTCAGCATTTTAATTGAGAGCTTTCTAAATTCAAATTAGGGAAAGAAAGTCTCTGCTCACTAGACAATACATATTTTTTTTCTTTTTTTAATGTCTCAATTGTATTAGCAGTATTATTTTATTGGTAGTATATTTACATATAGCATTCATGCATGACCCTCAAAATACTTTACAAACATTAAAAGCACACCCGCAATCTCCTCTTAGTATGATAGGAAAAGATAGCATAAAATAGGCAGAGAGGGAAATGTTAGGATCTGAGGTCCCTGGGTGGGAAAAGACACATATTCCGAAACAATGCTGGGAGCATCTAAACAGCAAACTCCCTTGGGCATAAGGTTCCTCTTAAGAATTTAACAGACACCACCTATTCCAGTCAGGTTCCCCTCAGGAATTTCACAATCAAAATACCTAACTAAAATAGGTAAACCAAAAAATTTATGTTATATGAGGGACAGTATGACCACAGTCTTATTCCTCACACAATGGAATCGAGCCAATCAGGACTGAACAACCCAGTACCTAGAGTTATGAAGCCAAGTAAGGGTAAAACCTGAGAAGGAACAAGGGAGAATGGAAAGGGGAGGTGACCAAAACCTAACAAAACAAAGCCCCTTAGCTATAGTCAGGGGCATTCACGTTCCAATGCCGCCTCTTTGCAAAGAGAGCTTTCATACTATTCTTACTTTATGATCTTATATTCTAATAAACATTTGCCTGATGTTCATTGTATTCTGTGTCCACCTCATAATTCTTTGAAGCAGTGAGACAATGAACCCAGGTATTGAAGTAAAATATCCTACAACACTAGTAAATCTCTACAATATGCTATTAAAATTATCTTACAGAAAAGGTACAATATTACTATTTTTACATTAAAAAGTAGAAGTCAATTAATATTCTGGACAACTGATGTCCCGAACAGAAAAAAAAGTGAACACTATCGGAATCTATTAACTCCCCAACCCCAGTATTTAAACACAAAATAAATCTATGGAAACATAAAACATCCCAAGCTATAAAACTCCCTCTGTTTTGGCCTTTCATTTCTTTGCTCCATTTTTATTACAGGACATCTAAAAGACTACAAGGCTAAGCATCATAAGGAAGTTTTCAAAACTTTGCTTACTCTCTGTCAAGCAAAGATAGCAAAAGAACTCCAGAGATAAAGCCTTTTGCAAAAATGACTCATCTTAGGTTTTCCACTTTGAAATGCTGAAAATGTTGAAGCTTGTTCACATTCACAAAAAAAGCATTCACTCATTTGAAAAAGTGCCAATAGGGAAAGAACTTCTAGTGTAACAAATGCATCCATGAATTTATGAACTTTATTATGAAAAACAATATCCATTTGTTTTTGCCACCAAAGATGTAAAAGATATGCATGCTGAAAACTATAGAAAGCT
The DNA here is from genome assembly GCF_027475565.1 of Acinonyx jubatus. Classification (NCBI taxonomy): domain Eukaryota; kingdom Metazoa; phylum Chordata; class Mammalia; order Carnivora; family Felidae; genus Acinonyx; species Acinonyx jubatus. Next base: position 74,324,548 of record NC_069389.1, on the reverse strand, counting down.
TAGGAAGGAAATTGAAGAAGACACAAAGAAATGGAAAAACATTCCATGCTCATGGATTGGAAGAATAAATATTGTTAAAATGTCAATACCACCCAAAGCAATCTACACATTCAATGCAATCCCAATTAAAATTGCACCAGCATTCTTCTCGAAGCTAGAACAAGCAATCCTAAAATTTGTATGGAACCACAAAAGACCTTGAATAGCCAAAGGGATATTGAGGAAGAAAACCAAAGCAGGAGGCATCACAATCTCAGACTTTAGTCTCTACTACAAAGTTGTAATCATCAAGACAGTATGGTATTGGCACAAAAACAGACGCACAGACCAATGGATCAGAATAGAGAACCCAGAATTGGACCCACAAATGTATGGCCAACTAATCTTTGACAAAGGAGGAAAGAGTACCCAATGGAAAAAAGACAGTCTCTTTAACAAATGGTGCTGGGAGAACTGGACAGCAACATACAGAAGAATGAAACTAGACCACTTTCTTACATCGTTCACAAAAATAAACTCTAAATGGATGAAGAACATGAATGTGAGACAGGAAACTATCAAAACCCTAGAGGAGAAAGCAGGCAACAACCTCTTTGACCTCAGCCGCAGCAATTTCTTACTTGACACATCTCCAAAAGCAATGGAATTAAAAGCAAAAATGAATTATTGGGACCTCATCAAGATAAAAATCTTCTGCACTGCAAAGGAAACAATCAACAAAACTAAAAGGCAACCGACGGAATGGGAAAAGATATTTGCAAATGACATATCGGACAAAGGGCTAGTATCCAAAATCTATAAAGAGCTCACCAAATGCCACACCCGAAAAGCAAATAACTCAGTGAAGAAATGCGCAGAATGTCACTTTTGCAAAGAAGACATCCAGATGGCCAACAGACACATGAAACGATGCTCAATGTCATTCATCATCAGGGAAATACAAATCAAAGCCACACTGAGATACCACCTCATGCCGGTCAGAGTGGCTAAAATGAACAAATCAGGAGACTATAGATGCTGGCAAGGATGTGGAGAAACGGGAACCGTCTTGCACTGTTGGTGGGAATGCAAACTGGTGCAGCCACTCTGGCAAACAGTGTGCTGTTTTGGATTCTGTGTTCCCACTCTCTCTGCCCTTCCCTGCTTATCCTTTGTTTCTCTGTCTCTCAAAAATGAATAAATGTTAAAAAATAATAAATAAATAAATAAAAATAGGAAAGAATGATAGAACTGAAAGAGAAGATGAATTTAAGTCAAATAATTCTATGTTAATATTCTTCATGTCTGCTAGTATGTATGTATGTATGTATGTATGTATGCATGTGTTGACTAATTGGCATCTTTGTTTCAGTAACAGAAATTGTCCACCCATTCACTGCTAACCCACCAAGGGAATGTAAATATTATATATCTTTCTCACTAATTGATAATATTTATTGCAAACATTTATTAAGGGGAAAATCATTAAGTGAAGTCAAAACTTCCCATGAACTTAGATTTTCACAAAATTAATGGATAGTTACAAATTTAAATACTGCTTTTTCCAATTTCTGCCATTTTAAAAGGGAAGATATGAAGTAGTATCTATCACAAATAGGGAAATGTCCAGAATTCGGTTCAGGTCATGATCATGGTTTATGACTTCAAGTCCCGCATCACATTCACTGCTGTCAGCACAGAGCCTGCTTTGGATCTTATGCAACCCCCCCTTCCCTCACTCACATACTCTCTCCCTCTCATAAACATTTAAAAAACTGAACAATATATTTTCAAATTATGTAATGTCAGACCTGACTGAAAAGCTAACTTCTTGTTGTTGTTGTGACAATGATGATGATGATTACAAGAAAAAGATAAAAAGTGACAAGAGTAAAAGAATTGCTACTAACACTTCCAATGAAAGATTATATCATCAAAAGACTGGAATGAGAAAAAACAATGAACACCATATGTATTATTTATTATTTTGATTTCTAAAATGTAGCAGTGCAGAAGTGCAACAACAACAACAACTTCAAATGACTAGGTTATTTGCCAAGCCTCATCCTACAAAGTTTATGACAAGAAGAATCATGCACTACAAATAGTCTTGTTAATTAGATTAAGAAAATATCATACTCCCATATAGAGATTAGAAAGTAAATGTGTAATGATTGATACCAACAAAGTCTCATAACGTGGCTGTCAGGGAGTAAATCAAGTTCACTTTTCTTCAATAAGATTTGTGTGGCTGAGGAAGAAGGCAAAAGCAATATCTCTGATTTGACTCATCTGCACAATGAGATTTTTAGAACTTGATCTTTAAGGTCACTTTCAGATTTAATATGCTTTGGTTTGATGACATAGATATGACTCACCTGACATTGGAAACATGACTGCTTTACATGAATGCATGCATTTGCTCCAAGCCACTACATGTAGAGTGACAGGGAACTCCTCCCAGAAAGCAAGGAAAGCTGATTCAAAGCCAACCACAAATATAAAAGATAAAAATGGACTAAAATCCTGTCAAGAGACTGTCAAAGATAGAGACTCGGGAAGGGGAATATGAAAATAACAAAGCTACTAGCTCCATTTAAATGAAAGCCAGGGATAATGAATACCACTACTTGCGTAACTTCTCTTGAGTATATATTACAATTATAATCCTTTCTTCTGTTTTCCTGGAGTAACTCAAGTAAAATTTTTCTATCTAAAAGGAAAATTTTAGTTTAAATGGTGCTAATAACTTTCTACAAAAACAAACAAGCAAAAATTTTAGTTCATTCCAAAATACTTTAAAACAACATTATAAGGCAAATGAAAATTTTGAGGAAAAACTGAAAACTGCAACAAAAATTACAGAGGGTAAATATAATCATATAAAAAAATCTCTAAGGAGATAAGAAAAGTATTATCGCTGCATTATGAAAGTGAGTAAAAATATGGATAATGGACAAAGAAACACAAGCAGTTAGTATGTACTTTAAAACTATTTAACATAATTAGTAAGCAAATACATACAAATAAAAGTAATGAGATATAGTTTTCTACTCATCAATTTGGCAAGTTATTTTTTAATTATTATACTCAGTGTTGTGATAGTTCTAAATGATTGCCACTCATTTATGGCTGGTAAGAATGTAAATTTGAACAGTCTTTCTAGAAACAATTTAGCAGTATATAACAAGTATATAACAAGACTTAAAAATAACTTATACCCTTCTATTAGTAATTTTAATGAGAAATTTACAAAAATACTAATATATACAAGATTATTCCATGTGTCATAGTAAGATCAAATAATTCAAATGATATAAACACTGGACTGCAGGGGAATATTTAAACAAATCATGGTATATCTTTAAAAGGGAGTTTTATACAGCCATTAAAATCATGTATTTAAAAAAATTACTGTTTATATCTAAAGAATATATTACATTCAAAATGTGAATATATACTATATATTCAGGAAGATACTATATCATTAAAAATAAGGATACAAACACAAATAACAACACAAAAGAACACAGAGAAAATCTGAATATATAACAAAACGGTAACACTAAGCTATCACAATTAGGTGATATAAATTCAAGAGATACATTTTTTATTATTATTTTAGAGACAGCATGAGCAGGGGAGAGAGGCAAAGGGAAAGGAAGAGAGAGGGAGTGAGAGAGAGAGTGCACACAAGAGAAAGAGAATCCCAAGCAGGCTCTATGCTCAGCACAGAGCCTGACACAAGGCTCAATCCCAGGACCCTAGGATCATGATTTGAGCTTGAAATCTTGAAATCAAGGGGCGCCTGGGTGGCTCAGTCGGTTAAGCGTTCGACTTCAGATCAGGTCATGATCTCATGGTTCGTGAGTTCAAGCCCCATGTCAGGCTCTGTGGTGACAGCTCAGAGCCTGGAGCCTGCTTCAGATTCTGTGTCTCCCTCTCTCTCTGACCCTCCCCCATTCATGCTCTGTCTCTCTCTGTCTCAGAAATAAATAAACGTTAAAAAAATTTAAAAAAATTTTAAAAAAGAAATCTTGAAATCAAGAGTCGGATGCTCAACCGATTGAGCCACCCAGGTGCCCCCAAGTAATACTTTAAAATAAGTCTTTCTTTACTTTCTAAATGGTATAAATTGAACATAGATAACACAAATGAATATGAAGAGGAACATAAAGACACCCCGGAAGATAACCCATGTGGGCAAGAAATTCCATGTTGTGGCAATTGCAATGTCAAGATGAACAGGACAGATTACAAGCATCTGAAAGAGCAAAAAATGCATGCAGAGGTAGAAGGAAATATATGTATGTGTCTGAGATCTAAGCAGCAGAAAGCTCAGAATAATTTCCTAACAGCAGTGTTTGAGTACACAAAAGATACAATGAAGTCATCTATTGCCCAGTTAAATTGAAAAGTTGATTCAAGAGAATTTTTGTTCATCTCAATAGTTATCCTCTATTATAAACCAAAATAAAATGAGGTATGCATACAATTCTATGAACAACTTGGATTCAACAAATGAATTCTGGATCTACACCTAAAAGTTGAGTGAGTTTAAGCAAAATATTAAGCTCTTTAAATTTGTTTCTTCAACTGCATTTTTGAGATTAAAAAAAATAGTACTTATAACACACAAGGAATCTTCTAGAATTAAATGAAGAATTTAAATGTTCAACACTCAGCAAGTATCCTTTTTATTTTGATTGTCATGCATTTACTGCATCTTCCTAAAGCTAATATTCCTAAGGTCAAATATGTTCTAATAAAGTAAAGAGCAGTCACACAAAGAATTAGTCTGCCTCATGACCCCTTTCGTCAGTCAACTCAAAAAGTGTCCTAACAATTAAACAAACAAACAAACAAAAAATCCTGTGCTTCTTGACCTGTTCAAAGTTGAGACAGATAGAATGATGGTTATTTCTAAATTTGTTCCTATTCCTGTTCTATTTTTTATCAACACCTGCTCCCTCTTCCACTTTATACACACTCCATGTATATAAAGGTATGAATACGTATTATGGGCGACAATAGATCTCTGAACATGGTAAGGTCAGTACAGAGCCTGTTTTTCTACCACATGGCATGTAGCCCTATGACCTACATACAAATAATCTGCTTCGTAGAAGTAATCAATAAAATAAGTGCATATTTTAGCTACTTTTGTTCTAATTTCGCATCTCAAACACACTGACTTTTGTTCAAGAACACTGACTTATGTAGCAGTTTTTAAGATGTTTGTAAACAGAAAGCACTTGAAAAATATCAAATGAAGTCAAGTATAAAACAAAATATTAACATTATAGATTTTAAATAAAATTTAGCCATACATTTAACCAAGTGATCATGCTGAACCCTTTTGAAGTGTGTGAGAGTGGTTAAAATAAGATTAATTCCTCAAACTTAGAGTCTTTAATGATTAGCAGAAGTAGTTTTAAATCATAGGTGTTCCTAAGCTAAATTTCAAACATTAAATTAAGAATGAAAATATTGTTTAGGGCCACCTGGGTGGCCCAGCTGGTTAAGCATCTGACACTTGATTTTGACTTAGGTCATGTTCTCATGGTTCATGAGTTTGAACTACACATTGGGCTCTCCATTGACAGCACGGAGCCTGCTTGGGATTCTCTCTCTCCCTCTATCTCTGTCCCTTCCCTGCTCTCTCTCTCTTTCTCAAAAAACTAAACATAAAAAAGAAACATATTATTTAAATTGAATTAACTCTCTACTATTCAAATGGATATCATACTTCTGGATTTTTTTTCAATTGGAGGTAAATTTTTGAATATTATTCTTTCTACCAGTTCTTTGGTTCCTCTTCTCATAAGCCTTAGACAAACTTAAAACAAATTAATTCCATCCTCCCCAAATCCTTCCTCAAGGTTGATGACTTCTTTGGTACAGACATCTTAGAGCCCCAAAAGAATTGAATATAAGCTTTTCAATTCTGGCTAGAGGTATTATTTTAGAATAGAAAGTGCCCAGATCACCTTATTTAAAATAACAAGATGATACTCAATAATGAATTTATCTCTAGTTCCAGATATTGAAATCAAACTACTTGTTAATTAAGTTAATTGGTTATATGAAGGATTGCTACTGTTTCCCACCTTGATTGAGACTTTGTAGAAAACAGTTCCATTTCGGGGCGCCTGGGTGGCTCAGTTGGTTAAGCGGCCGACTTCGGCTCAGGTCATCATCTTGTGGTCTGTGGGTTCAAGCCCCACGTCGGGCTCTGTGCTGACAGCTCAGAGCCTGGAGCCTGTTTCAGATTCTGTGTCTCCCTCTCTCTGACCCTCCCCTGTTCATGCTCTGTCTCTCCCTGTCTCAAAAATAAATAAAAAACGTTAAAAAATTTAAAAAAAGAAAAGAAAACAGATCCATTTCATTTGATCATGCTATTTTATTATATGTAATTTATGTGTTTTTCTCCAGAAGTTGAGACTAGGCAAAATCAAAAAGTTAAAATACTATTTTAAAATTCTTTGTACAGAATAACTCCTGAATTTCTCTTCATTAACTTCATGCAAAAATCATTCCCAATAATGAAGGAGCCCCATAGATCAAGACTACTTATATGAATGTATTCATATTTCATGCTAATTAGTCCCTGTACACACTATCTCTTTCCCTGCTGTGTCCAGTGCATGTGTCTTTGTCCTAGATTGCTCATTAAATCTGTTATAGTTAATTTGAGCACTGCATCACTGTGACTGAATTAGACATTTCAGAATCCGAGGCTTACAATTCCCTCCTCTTGTATATTTCTTACAAAACCTTACAAGCAAGGCTCTGGTAGTGTTTTAGAAATAATGCATTCTGTAGTCTATATGTTCTGTAAGTGCATAAACAAGGTTATCACAAAGGCAGACTGCTACCCTCAATGCAGGGTAGCAGTTCATGCAGGTAATATGCCCAGTATCTGACAAGGTTTGAGAAGTAGCAATCCTTATTCTTTTTAATGGGGACCTCTGAGACCAACAGTGTCTAGAAAAATATCATACTCACTGTTACACAGAGATTTTTTTCCTAAATTATTGTACATAGAGACCACACACACACACACAAACCCACACACACCTTGTGTTTTGTTTTTTTTTTAATTAAGCAACCGAGAGTATTCAATAGTTACAATGGTAATACATTCGTGCCTGAACTATAATGTTAGGAATGTAGTTCTTTCTAAGTGACAGTAGGAAGTTATGTTAAAATAACAAAGTTTGTGCAGGGGTCTCAATATAGATTAATTTTTAAATTGTTACATGGTGGTAGTTTGATTCCTATAACCTTCAGGCCCTATGTTATAAAAGAACATTGCCGTAAGATGAAGATCTTGACTTTTCTTTTAGAACCAGGTCTGTACAAACGGAAGGTAAGATATTTTCAGACTTCAAAATTCCACATGATTTTCATTTTCCCTATTTTTTTTTGGTACCTTAAAAACTAATCCATATCTTGTATGTATTTCTGCTCACAATATATTTGAAATTCTTAATTATCTATATATTAATAATAAAAGTAGACTGAAGTGCTTATTGGAAAATTATATTCTATTTTTATTGAATTTTTAAACTTTTTTTTAGATTTTATTTTTTTAAATTTTTGTTAACATTTATTCATCTTTGAGAGACAGAGAGAGACAAAGCATGAGTGGGGAAGGGGCAGAGAGAGAGGGAGACACAGAATCCAAAGCAGGCTCCAGGCTCTGAGCTGTCAGCCCAGAGCCCGATGCAGGGCTCGAACTCACGAACTGTAAGATCATGACCTGAGCTGAAGTTGGAGGCTCAACTGACTGAGCCACCCAGGTGTCCCTAGGTTTTATTTGTCATCTTCATGCCCAATGTGGGACTCAAACTTACAACCCTGAGATCAAGAGTTACATGCTCTAGGGGCACCTGGGTGGCTCAGTTGGTTAAGCGGCCGACTTTGGCTCAGGTGATGATTTCACAGGTCTGAGTTCAAGCCCCGCGTCAGGCTCTGTGCTGACAGCTCAGAGCCTGGAGCCTGTTTCAGATTCTGTCTCTCTCTCTCTCTCTCTCTCTCTCTCTCTCTCTGACCCTCCCCCGTTCATGCTCTGTCTCTCCCTGTCTCAAAAATAAATAAACGTTAAAAAAAAAAAAAGTTACATGCTCTACCAACTGAGCCAGCCAGGCATCCCATATATTTTACCGACTTTTTAGATTCTAATTTCTATATATGAACCTTCTGACCAAATGCTAACTGGAAATATCTGTAGTCTTTTGTTTTTCATTTGTAGCAGTAATAAAAGTATTTGCCATTAAGTTTAATTTTCAAGACAGTATCATAGTCTAAGAAATGCATATCATAAGACAATCTATAAACGTTAACAAAATTAGTAACTTTAGAATTTCTATAATTTAAATTTGAAATTCCTACTAAGTATCAATAATATTCAATAAAAGGTAATAAAAAGTTGACTTAAGACATTCCCAGGTGGTTGGGGTGGCTCAGTCAGTTGAATGTCAGAATTCGGCTCAGGTCACGATCTCACAGTTTGTGAGTTCGAGTCCTGCATCGGGCTTGCTGCCGTCAGATCTTTTGTCCCCCTCTCTCTCTTCCCCTCCCTCACTCACTCTCTCTCAAAAATAAATAAACATTAAATTAAAAAAAAAAAGACATTCCCAGATGGAAGACATTTCCAGCTGGTAGAGCAGTTCCCTTCATGCTAATTACTAGAACAACGAACAACTTTGATATAAAATAAAAAGAGTTTTCATCAAAACAGCAAGTTAAATCACCCTGGCCCTTTAAACCTGTGTATATTTTCTGTTGAGGGCCCTTGTGTTTAATACCTACTCATAACTTCATAAACACCAAGATATGGATTTATACAACATATTTTAAGAGTTTGAAAAGTTACCTTGATCTACCAAGTCTTTAAAAATTATGCATATGTATCACAAAGTACCAGACCTTGAGGGAATTTGCTACTCCATGTGACAGTGACTTTAGTTTTCCAGCTCTTTTCTTTCAAACATCTTTGAAGAAAGTATGTGATCATGTATATTGTTATACAATTTAGACACTGTTTATAACTTATTTTGTTTAAATACTGAGTCTTTAAGTAATTCATAAAGTTCCTTATTTAGTTACAATAAAGCTATTGTACACCACTGATCATTTTTAATAAAGAGAGAGAAGGGACATAGGGGAAACACAAGGGCAGCAACTCAGGAACTAATGGAGATGACCTTTTAAAAATAAATTTACTAGCACACTAATGCAACTGACTCAGTTTATTAAAACTCTCATCTTGGGGCGTCTGAGTGGCTCAGTCAGTTAAGCGTCGACTTTGGCTCAGGTATGGATCTCGTGGTTTGTGAGTTCGAACCCCATGTCAGGCTCTGGGCTGACAGCTCAGAGCCTGGAGCCTGCTTCAGATTCTGTGTCTCCCTCTGTCTGCTCCTCTGTTGCTTGCAGTCTGTCTCTGACATTGTCTCAAAAATAAATAAACATTAAAAAAATATTAAAAAAAAAACCTCTCATCTTTCTGGACTCAGATGCTATTATTATCTTACTTTGGAAAATAAGTAGTACATTTTGAATGTGATGATCCAAATATTTAAATTTGCTATCTGGTTTTAATTATTTTCTAATATTGCTCATAAAAATCTCACATTTTCATTTCTTGATACAGGATGGATATCCAATCTACATGTACTATGGAAACATAATTATATCTGAAGATCAAATATTCTCAAAAAACTTTAATACTATACTAGGAATTGTTCTTATAGTAGAAAAAGAAGAAAATGCTTTGTGGACAGGTAGTGGTGGATTTTAGACTTTTAAAATACAGAATACAGAATCTTGGGGAAGGATACCAAACAATGGTTTACACATGTTCCTTAAAACCATCATGGTGTCTTACACAGTATTACATCCCTTCAAATAGGCCTTCAGTAAATGATTGTGTTAAGTAAACAATCAATCATCCCCATAGAGATGCTCACAAGGGATATTATTTTGACCAAAATAGCTTTACTGAATTATTTAAGAAAAACATCAAACCACCAAAGTAGTTAGTCATATAAGTCAGACTCTCTTAAATAAAAAGTTTCATCCTTGAGGCAAAACTGAAAGGATACAAGTAAAATAAAACTTCTATAATATACTCTTTTAAAATGTTCTAGGAAGCTGTAAAAGTCCTTGTGTAATTGGATAATTTCTTCTAAGTTTTTAACACTAAAATTTGTGAACTTGAGTGCTTTCTAAATGGAATATGCTAGTTACAGGAGATGTAAGAGACCACGAGTGAGATAACATACCAGCCCCCAAGAGCTTAAAAATTAAGGAAATAAGACAAGTAAAAAAAACTTACACATAATAGTTATTATTAGCTATCTATTAGCATAAAACCAAAGAACAGTTCAAAGATTTGTGTACTAAATTGCCCAACCAACACTCAAAATCCCAATCAAGATGACAGGGATAATCTCACGAAATGGAACTATAATTTAGTAAGTTGAGTAATATAATAGCTTTCATCCAATTTTAGGAATTAAATTTTATACTTTCTACATCTATAGAACTTGTACCACGCTTTATTAATATTACTTTAGTTTGGGCATGTGCAATGTCTTCCCTATATGTCAATCAATAAGCTCTAGACAGGTGTTTCTTCCTCAAGTCCAAATGTCCTCTCCAAACCCCAGGTCCCAGTCATCTTCATATCAGAGTGATCTTTCTAATGTTTTAATATGAAAACATCATTTCTCTGCTTAATATTTGCATTCCACGTTGGCTTTAGGATAAAAAATTCAAACTCCTAAATACTGCACAGTAGGCCAATAATGAGTTGGTCTCTTATATTGTCTCAATACACTCCTTACCACTTTCCCTAGAATTACATTTCCCACGAACTATACCAAACAACTTAGAGTGACCTGAATATACCACAATTTCTCATATATTAACACACATCTCAATGGGTATTTCCACTCTGTCTAGAATTCCTTGCTACTGTAATTTACTTTTCTCATTACCTAATCCTTATTAAGTCTTTGAAACTCAGACCTGGCCTCAACATCCTTTGGAAATTCTTACTTAATTACCTTCATCTGAGTTCAGTGGCCCTCCTTCTTTTCTGGTCCTGCAGTACCCTATTCATTTCTGTTCTAATGTTTATCACATGTAATCATCATCATCATCATCATCATCATCATCATCATCATCATTTGTTTACATGTCTATCTTCCCCACTACTTGAATTTCCTAAGGACATTAAGTCATATTTCTGTATCCTGAGCATTCCACATAGAAGCATAGAAAAAAAAGTGGGCTTTAATAAATGTGCATTGACTAAAAAAAAGCAGAAAAGCACAACTAACATTTGCGGTTAAAATCCTATGAACAAGATAGAATATAGGTAAGCAGCCCCCAAATGGAATGATGCTGTGATGAAAATATGGGAATACATTTAACTTTGAGGAACATCTGTTGGGGTAGATAGGTTATCAGGTTTGTGAAATTATGTTTTTTCCACTATTTCTCAAACTTTCTTTATACTGTATCAGAGTTTTGGTTTTCTTCTCCCCAGCAGACTCTAATGAATATAGCATTTTCCTCTGAAGGTCAATCTTCAAAATGTTACCATTTGGCATTGTAGTGAAAACTACTTAAGGAGGCCTCTGTGGGGTTCCAGAAAACAATGGCTTCCATACATAAATGGCTCCCATGAGGTAACCTGTGGACATTGGCTACAACACATACCTAATGTTCCCCTATGTAGTATGATCCAAACTCATACACTCGAGCTGACAAACACAGCAAAGGATGGTTAATCAGTAGGCTCTGGGAAGCAGAACAAGTCAAAATGGATGTCTAAAGAGGGTAAAAGAAGTAATGTCTATTGAGCTAGACAAATATCTTAAAGTCCTGAATAAAGCACTTAGTTAAATGAAATAGAAAATAAAATCAATGCTCAAAATATAGCAAAAAAGGGAAAAAGATTCTAAAGTATACTTTCTTACATTAAAATTATTTTAAGCATATAACTCTACTAACTAAAATTTAAGCCATGACTTCATTTAGTCATAAGCTATGCCACCATAGTACCAGTACAGTTGACTGTACTGGTCAACTGTAGTTGTACATAGTACAGTTGACACCGCAGTATTTCCATACTTCCATTGAAAAACATTTCACTAAAAAATCCAAAGTGGTTACTGTAAGTTTTTCCTCAAAAATGAAATTGGTGAAATTATATATATATATATATATATATATATATATATATATATATATACTACATTATATCTGAATCAGTTGTAGCAAAATTGAATAAGGTGATTTCAAATGCAAATGGAAAACATGAGGGGAATCACTAATGTCATTGTGAAAATAAAACTAAATGTGAAAATGTACACTATTTGTTCCTGTGATTGGGATATTTCCCCATGCTGCAAAACAAAGTTTATATCTTATGCATATGCATTGTACATATAGCATAACATTGTAATATTAAATTACCAGTAAGTATAACAAAACCATCAAAAATATTTGCATTATGCTTTTAGCATAGCATTTCAACTGCAATGCTATTATCATACTGTATTAAAAATAAATAATTGGTGGAAGAAAAAGGGAAGATAGTGGTGATTTGGATGTTGCTAATACAGAACAAAATGTTTTTTCCATTCTCTCACAAACATTCAATTATTTTTCTATCAGTAATATTCATTTTGCCTTTTAAGAATTTCTCAACAAACTGCTCTCTATCCCTACTATTTTAGATTCTTCCTCTATGATTCATTTCCTGTTTGAGTCATATTAATTGGTCAATCCAAAGGGGGTTAACACTCTCTTAAGATATTTGTCTTCATATCTCCCTTTCCTCAGCCCATATATTTAATTAGGCAGAATTTGTGACTATTTTCAAGGTGAATAAAATGGAATTATATAAGGTAATCAGAAGAGGTAATACCGGTAGGAACTTGGTGTGATAGATGCAAGTGAAGAACTTTAAAGAGGAACCTGCGAAGATCAGTCACAAACTGATGGTAAGAAACACTGAGCATCATAAGAAGGGTGAAAGATAAGTACCAAAAAAGTATACACCAAAAGGGGAAAATGACTCACACCTGCCAAAAAGTATATACTAAAAGAAGGGGAAAAATGACTCATACTTGCCAAAAAGCCATAATACTATTTACTAAAAGGTATAATAATCAAGATAGTGATTTACTAGCATAAGATACAGATTGATGAAATTTAAAAAAATTGGGAATCCAAAAATAACCCCAATAATCCAGTCAATGAATATTAGACAAGGGGGAAAAATTATGGGAAAGAGTAGGCTTAACCAACGGTGTTGAGACAACAGGATATCCACATGCAAAAGAATGTGGTTGGATAAAATAAAATTCTTAGAAGGAATCATCGGAACAAATTTTTGTCACCTTGAATTAGGAAATGGCTTCTGAAATATAACACCAAAAGTACAATCAACACAAGAGAAAATAATTGGGTTTGATCAAAGTTAAAACTTCTGTGTTTCAAAAGACACTATCAAGAAAATGACAAAATCAATCCACAGGATGGGAGAAGATATTTGCAAACACAAAATGACAAATAATGCAATTAAAAATGGGCAAAGGATCCAAACAAATATCTGCAAAGAATTTATAGAAATATCTAATAAATACATGCAAAGCTGTTGAACATCATTAGAAATGCAAATCAAAACCATAATAGAAAGGGATGGGAGGAGGAGATGAGAGCAGCACTGGAGAATTCTAGGCTTCTGTCATCTGACGAACATAACTAGATGACTATCAAATCATCCTACAACTCAATGGATGTACTAAAATCACTGAATTGTTTTAAAAATAAACAAGAGAGTACACATCTAGAAGGTCTTGTCAAGCATAGTGTGAAGATGAAGAATAAGAAATAGCTACTAGAGAAGTTGAGAGGTAGTAACTAGAGGCCATGGAAAAGATAATTTTAACAGGGTAACAAACATGGGCATCACAAAGCCAGGAGTCAATGGAAGAGGTGGATGTAGAGGCACTTAATGTAAACATCATGACTAAAGATGATTAGCAATAAAGGGAATACAAACAAAATTATATAGATACCATGATAACATGTATATTGAAAGCAATTCCATTAACATTATTCACAGATATTCTACGGAATATTTTGGGATTGTTATTTCTATAATGCAATTAATTTCCTAATATCTTAAGATTAAAGTATATTTATGAAAATGACCATGCTTATATGTGACATTGACACAGTTGTGTTTTTGTTGTTGTTGTTGTTGTTTTGGTTGTCTTGTTTTGTTTTTTACATAAAAGAGCTTTTTAAGTTAAAAATTAGTTTGGACCTTTTCCCATTATTGTTGTGATTCATTTTTTTTTTCTTCAAAATAAGACCTAGCTATAACTGCATGAAAGTAAAAGAGAAACATAGGGAGCCTCGGTGTTTACAAGCATCCCTGCTTGTTGGACGTTCTGGTCTCTTTTGGTGTCATTGGAATGCTACTCTTTATGTAGGTCCATTGTGCAGTGATGAATGAAATGGCTACTGATACTCTCTAAATAAAAGACTCACTCTCCCTCAATAGAAGCAGGTGCTATGGAACAGCTACTGTTTGCACAGTGACTTTCCAGACAAAAACTTTACACAAAAGGAACATACAAATAATTCCTGGGAGGCCTCCTCTGTGAATTTCCTAAACAATTGCCCAGCTGCTGTAATGCCCCATATGTCATTCTTAAGGTCAGTTTGGTATCGATGCCTTTTTTAGTAACACTACTACGAACATATTTATAAGAAATACATCACAAAGAATTTGACATTTGGGGTTATATTTCATTAACTGATGAATGTCTTAGTATGAGACCTATATTGCCAATAATTTTTGGCTGTTGGTGCTTATAGCTTTAGCACACTTAAGTGCTGGCAAAAAAATTAAGTATTGGCAAGAAATATCTTTATAGCACTTTGGCTATCACCCATTTTACTTTAAACCAACATTATCTTTAAAAGTAGCAATCACATGTAGTTTACTTACTTTGCAAAATGAATTAGATTTGAACCTTATAAAAATGTAAAGTGATATTTTTAATGATAATTCAAAAATGCACACTACCAAATATGTTATTTCTAATTTACTTCTCTACATTATTTGCATAAATGTTTGTATCTCCACACCTTTACAATCTCAGGCAATTTCATTAGCAGACATTAGAATAAATAAAGGTATAGATGAAGCTTAGGTTTCCACTTGAAATTGTATCAACAGGTTTTCATACTCATTTATTTTAGTATTTCTAAAATTCTTGTAATGCCAGGTGTGTCTCAAATAAATTATGACATAAAATAACAATGCTACTTTGAAAATGCGAGAAGAAAAATTAACAGAATCATCTTTTTTTAAAAAAAAATATATGTTAGAATACTGACATACTTTTTTAGAAGCATTATCAACACTATAGTTGATAATCAGCAAATACTCATACCAGGCATGCAAAGGAAAATAAGAGGCATTCTAAAGGAAGGCTAAGCAATATGTTTAAAAAATAACTTTTACTGTGAGAAAATGTTATGTTGCTTATGATCCAATAAGACAATTATGAGAAGTTCCAAGAGAAAGTCTGATTATCAGGGTGAAAATATTTTTCCAAGCAGAGGACAGGAAGAAGGTAGAGCCACAGATCATAACCTAAACTTAGAAATGAAAGATCAAGAGAGCCACCTGCAGTTTGAAGTCCAGAAATATGAAAATCCTCCCAGCCTTCTGTTGAAAAACATTGTTTCTAGGGTTGATACTCCCAGAGTGTTCATGATTAAGTTAGTCTTGATTAGAAAAGCACACCACAATATAACTCAGATATACTATAAAAATAAATTCCTTTTTTTAAGTTCTATGAGGCTTTCAATCAGAATCATATATATATATATATATATATATATATATATATATATATATATATATGCAACTATACGTTAATGCATTCAACAAGCACTTGAAACATATTTATTAAGTACCTATTACATTGGTTACTCTTTATCTCCTACTCCTACCTAAATGGTAGCTGGGCTTGTATTATAAATGATTATTCTCCTATCATTTATACAACCATATTAGTCCTCATAAGAACAATCTTCAACTTCTGTAGATACTATCAAAATATAGTTATGTTTTTTAAAGTGAAGTTTGCATTTTTAAGTTTGGATTACAATGATTCTCAAACACTTTCTCCCTTCTATACCTACTTGGGTACTATAATGTCCTTGTGGCCTATATTAAATATACTATCAATAATGCATCCCAGTTAACATATAAAGTTGTCAGGCAAGAGAACAAGCTATTATTAACTATGAGTCTATTTGAAGTATTAAGAGGTAATGTCATACTTGGTGTTGGGACCCAGGTCTCTGCTGAAGTCTAAGGATATCAACATTTAGGCAGGAAAAACAGGTTATTTCCCATTTTCAGCTTTTGCAATGAGGGAGGTTTTTTTTTTTTTTAACTAAGATTTAGGAGAAAGTTAGATAAAATGTTTTAGAAGGCTGTTTACTACTTATAAAAATTACCACATAATTTATAGACTATTAAAAAATGAGACATGTTTTAGAAATTACTACATTCTCAACTGATCTCTGAGTAGATAACTCTGAAGTTTGGAGCTAAATCTATTAATAGCTTATAAAACATAACATGATAAAATATTAAGACTGTTACCAGCACAGGCAAACATTCTCAACATAGCCATGCGTCAACTTTCTCAGGAGTAACAACACCCAGGCTCTCAAATCCAGGATATTAGAAAAATAAAATATAAGGAATCCATATTTTAGGGGTCTAATCAAAAGGAGACTACTGGCTTTTTATTTTTTTTTAATATTTTTTTTAATTTGTTTTTCAACGTTTATTTATTTTTGGGACAGAGAGAGACAGAGCATGAACGTGGGAGGGGCAGAGAGAGAGGGAGACACAGAATCGGAAACAGGCTCCAGGCTCCGAGCCATCAGCCCAGAGCCTGACGCTGGGCTCGAACTCACTGACCGCGAGATCGTGACCTGGCTGAAGTCGGACACTTAACCAACTGCGCCACCCAGGCGCCCCAGACTACTGGCTTTTTAAAGGAGTGGTCAGAGTTGATGAGCTAATCTATCTTTAACAAATCCGGTCATTTTCAAACTTTAGAAATAAATTAGCTATTTTAAGATGGAAATCAAGAATAATCAGATCTTACTCAGAAAATGATAAACCTCCTTTCACATTGTCTATTTGCTTTGTTTCTTTGCATCTCATCAGATCATACCATGGAAAAATAAATGGAAATATAAGCGAAACTATTCAAACTTGCTACTACAGCATAGCTCTGATATATTTACATTTGAACACAGCCCCCCAAGCACTAACAGGGTTGAGGGAGAGAAGGAAGACTTTCATTGGGGTAGAAGAGTAAAAATGGCACTCAAAGCTACTATTGCATCTCTAGCCTAATATAGACCAAGATATGTCTTTCTTTGATGTCGGAATGATCGGAATCTGTGTCTCTTTAAGAGGTACTGGCTCTAGAATATGCATAGATATAAATACTATGCGTGGGCGTTCATTTGAAGATATTAATGAAGGTTTCACATAAACACCCAGAGATCTTACAAATCTCTCCATTTCAAAGAGTTTCACAAGATTAACAGAAAACATTAAGAGTAATATATTTTTTAGCAAAATCTGTGCACAAACTAGAAATATTTTTCTGGGTAAAATAGCCTAAATATAAATTAGAGTCAAAAATTTTCCAATCCACTTTAACTAGTCCCTATGATCTAATGAAGCAATGTCTATCTTCTCATCTGTGTTGATAAATAAGAAAACCCCTAGTATCTCATCATATTGCATATGGCTAATACATCCTACTAGACTAGTATTTACTTACCCATTTTAGTGAGATTGTAAGAATGAATAATATGTATGTATATATTCATATTCAAATGTCTTATGACTAGGATTTATTGCAAACGAAATCTGACTTCCTTTGGGTAATAAAGTTGATTTGCCATCTTAGGTGTGTTTTGGTGGAAAATGTTTCATAGTGTTTGTATTGTCACTGGCAAGATGAGGAATTTAAACAGTTAACTGATAAAAGTAAAAAGTAAATTGCAAATAAAATACTAAATATAAAACTTATCTATACCAACAGAGTATAACCTTTTCTCTTAATGATTACATTCATAATTCTAAAGGCATGAATCCAAATCTACTTCCAATACGCCATCATCAAAACCTTTAATATCATAGGGTTATATATAGGTGTTTGTCATGTAGTAACAGTGGAGAACAGAAAGTGAAATGTCTGCTCTGGTAAATCTTTTTGCTTGATAAAATGTCCTGTAGTTAAGAAGAGCAACACAATGAAGGAGTTGAGTATGAGCCATGGAGCCAGGCTGCCTGGAATCAAATGCTAACTCTCTCACTTACTACTTGTCTGACATTGGTTAATTCACTTAATCGTCTTTGTGCATCAGGTTTTTTTTTATTTATAAAAAAAGGATATCAGCTTCCACTGGGGTACTGTGAGAATTAAATGAGTCACCTACAGCAATGTCAGATACATAGCAAGTGCTAGCTGTGTGATGGCTGTTATTACATTTAGAGCCTTTGGAATAATTTCTATCAATCTGTGAGTATACAGAAAGATATGAAAACCATGAAATTTTTAATGATATTAAACAAAAATAAAATATTAGAAGCAAAGAAAGAAAAAGAAAAAGAACAAATCTAATGTCTAACATGAAGCAACTAAAATTGTAAAATTAAATCTGCATCACTCTCAGTGGCAAGAGAGTATTATGAATAATTTCCAATTATTAGTGAGAATCGGAAACCAAAATTATAAAATAATAAAAATGAATCAAATGGTATACTGGACATGAATGAAATTTGCCAAATGCCTAATACATCTCTATATTACACATATACACATGTAACATTTTAAGGGACACATATTTGTCTGAAATGATGAAATTTATATATTATCATTTAAAAGTTAAAAGTCATTATCTTGGAATTCCAGAATTCCAAATGGCATTAATTTTTTGTTTGCATATTTTTTTCCAAATTTGCCAATGATTTTTCCAGATTTTCTATAACAAGCATTAATTTATTATAAAATTACTGAAAATGAATTGCTTTTCAGTAATTTTAAGAGCATTATTTTTAAGAGACAAAACTAACTTAACATAAACCACTTTGCATTATAAAAAATCACCTTGAGTTTGATGTCAGGGCTAGAAAGTTACAGAGATGGGATTATAACCTGGGTCTTCTCATTTCTAGTCCAGTAATAACTACTACTGTCTATCATACTCCCTGTAATCCACAGCCTTGAACAATCTAACTCTTATGCAAACCCTTACTTCCAGTCAGGCCAACATGTTTTCTTTCGCAATTTTCCTAAGTATGCTTTCATTATAACAACTATCTTCTTGTAACATACATGTTTCTTTACAAGTTTCTCTCCCCACAACACTAGAAGCTCCCTGATGATAGTAATATCATCTTTGTACACCCAGAATAAGAAAAAGTACTCTTCACAAATGAAGTGTTTAGTCAATATTTTGAGTGACGATTCTGTAGTTTAAATTCATATTATATATTCTACTTCCCCATCCTAAGAGAATGTTGTTTTATCAAATGTACTGACAAGTATTTCCCTAATCCAATTCAGATTCTACTTGTTCCTTATACTTTGATATCAATGGTCATTAGTGATTTCATTTTTTAGAAGTTATCATTGCTTGAGTTCTATCCTTTGGTCTTCACAAGATTGTTACGAAATATTTACTCTAAATATATTACTCAAGGTTCCCAACATCCATTCATATACAAAAAACTTTTAAGACTTTCTCGGCATAAATCCTGGAAGGATACTAGAAAGAACAGAAAAAGGTCTTCACCCATGAAGATTTCACCTTCTGAGAGAAAGACTATTTGCTTCTTAAAGAGTAAGGGGTATCATAAAGAATCAAGAATTGTACTCATATTACTACAATTACCCCTTTGATGGCTCAAATAATCTTCCTTAAGTGTAATAACATTTTTTACAGATAATGGATACTTGTGCAAACTCACTTTACTACCACAAATACACATCCAAAAGGTAACTATTGTTAATTAGCAAAATGCCCCAGAAGATTTGGCTACATACACACATATGTTCACAGATCACAAAGTAAGAATCATGCTCCTGAGTCAGCTCAAGCAAGGGTTTATTTAAAGTATGCTTCAGGTTTATTCTCACTAGGAAGTGTTTCATACAATTACATTAGCCATTCCTTGTTAAAATGTATTGATACTGAAGCTGGTATGAAATAGAGTAACTGAACAGAGAAGTGATTGGGTCAACCACAGCACCACATACCAAAGGACTTAAATTTTCCTTGTTCTTGAGGATTTCTTTCAATTCAGTTGATGTTTCAATTGAACTGGCATTATTCCCATTAGCTTTAGGGTACAGGCAGATTTAAATAGAAGAGTCTTGGCATTAACAATTTGATGTATTCCCCCAAGGGTCTGTTTCACATAATGATGTAACAATTGTAGTCTTTCCTCATTTTTATACCTTAAGTAACAGGCTTATATTTTTTTTAGCAAAAGACTTGCTTGAGGCTGTCAATGGAAAACTACATCATTAATAATTAGAACAGTGTCAAAATGGATAAAAGTAATAATTCAGGTAAAAATCTATTACAACCTATTATATATCGGAAGGGAGAAAATGGTTTAAATCATTCGTATAATTATTTCTGAGAAGTATCTCTTAGATAAAAAGTTAACATTAAAATAATAAAAAAAACATAGTGAACTATACTTAAATCTAAAACTAAAATAGCACCTGACTACAAAAGATACATGAAACTATGCTCAAACATCAGTCATCGGGGCACCTGGGTGGCTCAGTTGGTTAAGCATCCAACTTCAGCTCAGGTCATGATCTCACAGTTCATGAGTTCGAGCCCTGTGTCGGGCTCTGTGCTGACCGCTCGGAGCCTGGAGCCTGCTTCAGATTCTGTGTCTCCCTCTCTCTCTGCTCCTCCCCCACTCATGCTCTGTCTGTCTCTCCTTCAAAAATAAATAAAAACATTAAAAATAAATAAATAAATAAATAAATAAATAAATAAATAAATAAATAATTTTGAAAAATCACTCATCATCAGGGAAATGCAAGTCAAAACCACAATGAGATATCACCTCATACCTTTCAGAATGGCTAAAAATCGGAAAAACAAGAAACAAGTATTGGCAAAGATGTGGAAGAAAAGAAACCCCCATGCACTACTGGGCAGAATGTAAACTGGTACAGTCACTGTGGAAAACAGTATACAGTTTCCTCAAAGAAATTAAAAATAGAACTTCCATATGATCCAGTAATTTCACTATTGAGTATCTACCCAAAGAACATGAAAACACTAATTTGTAAAAGTAATACACCCCTATGTTTATTATAGCATTATTTACTACACCCAAATTATGGAAGCAGCCCAAGTGTCCACTGACAAATGAATGGATAAAGAAGATGTGGGGTGTGTGTGTGTGTGTGTGTGTGTACACACAAAACAACAGAATATTACTCATCCACTAAAAACTGTGAATTCTTGCTATTTGCAACAACATGGATAAATCTAGAGAGTATAATGCTAAGTGAAATAAGTCAGTCAGAGAAAGAAAAATACCATATGATTTCACTCACATATGGAATTTAAGAAACAAAACAAATGAACAAGGGGGGAAAAGAAAGAGAGAAAACCCAAGAAATAGACTCCTAACTACAGAGAACAAACTGAGGGTTACCAGAGAGGAGGAGGGTCGGGGAGGTGGGTTCCATAGGTGATGGGGGATAAGGAGGGCACTTGCTGCGATGAGCTCTGGGTATTGTATCAAAGGGTTCAGTCACTAAATTCTACACCTGAAACTAATATTACACACTATATGTTAACTACCTGAAATTTAAATAAAAACTTGAAAAAATATAGAGAACACACTGGTGGTTACCAGAGGGAAGGTGCATGGGGGTAATGGGTGAAATAAAGTGGATTAAGAGTACACTTATCATGATGAACACTGAGTTATAATATGGAATTTTTGAAACACTATTTTGTATACCTGAAACTATCATAATACTGTGTGTTAACTATAATGAAATTAAAATTAAAAAATAGGGGTGCCTGGGTTACTCAGTTGGTTAACTGTCCAACTTTGGCTCAGGTCTTGATCTCACAGTCCATGGGTTTGAGCCCTGGTAGGGCTTTGTGCTGACAGCTGAGCCTGGAGCCTGCTTCAGATTCTGTGTCTCCCCCCATCTCTTCTCCTGCCCTGCTCTCTCTCTCACTCAAAAATAAACAAAAATTTAAAAATACAAATAAAATAAAATAAAATAAAATAAAATAAAATAAAATAAAATAAAATAGCAGTGGCCTTGGTTTGAGGGGGCAAGGGAAGGGTAAGTAAACAGATGCATGTAGTTAAACAACAGATTATTATCAAGGCCTTAGGTTTTGTTTGGATGGTGAGGTGAGGAAAACTTACTATAATATTATCAAAAATAACTAATTAACTTAATAAATGAATAAATTAAAAGTTAGTAACCCACAAGTCAGGTATGAGTTGGTTATATTAGTCCAATTCTATAAGCCTGAGGTCCAAACAAAGACAAAAAAAAGAAGGATAAAATAGCTCCAGCCATGCAAAACTAAACACACTTTTATATGATCTAGCAATCATGTTCCTTGGTATTTACCCAAAAGAGTAGAAAACACATCTCAAAAAAAAAAAAAAATGCACACAATGATGGAGCACAGGGGATGCTTTGGGCAGTGAAACAATTCTGTAAATGTAATGTCATTATACATTTGTCAAAGCACATAAACTGTAGAACATGGAGAGTGAACTCTAATGTAAACTATGGATTTTAGTTAACAGTAGTGTATCAATTTTTGTTCATTAATGGTAATAGATGTATCACATCAATGCACAGTATTAATAATAGGGAAAACTGGGGGCAGAGTGAGGGCATATATTGGAACTCTGTAGTCTACTCAACTTTCTTGTAAACTAAAATAGTGTCTCTTGACAAAGATTCTGGGGAAGATGGTGAGTAGGATCACCCTAGGCTCACCTCCTTCCAAGGATACACCTAGAGAACACTCACATCAGTGTAAATAACTGAGAAAATGACCTGAAAACTGGAAGAATAAACTCCATAACTAAATGTAGGGAGGAAGCTACATGAAAAAGGTACAGGGAATATACCTGTGTTTCTTAACACACAGAAACAGATGCAGAGACTTAGAAAAAAATGAGGATAAAGGAAAATATGTCCCAATGAAAGAAAGGGACAAACTCACAGCAAAAGACTCAAGCAAAATGGAGGTAAGTAGCATGTCTCATAGAGAATTTAAAGTAATGATCATAAAGATAGTCACTGAACTTAAGAAAAGAGTAAAGAGTGGAGGACATCAGTGAAAGAAAGCCTCAACACAGAGATAAAAAATAACTAATCAAAGATGAAGAACACAACAAATTAAATTAAAAATACACTAGATGGAATAAATAATTAGACTAGACAAAGCAGAAGAATGAATCAACAATCTGGAGGACAGAGTAATGGAAAGTAATCAGGCTGAGTAGATGAGAGAAAAATATATGTAAAATGAAAATAGACTTAGGAGACTCAGTGACTCCACCAAGTGCAATAACATTTGTATTATAAGGATACCAAAAAATGGAACTGAGTAAAAAGGAACAGAAAATTTGAAGAAATAATTGGTGAAAACTTCCTCAGTCTGGCGAAGAAAACAGATGAAGATTTGGGAGGCACAGAGATTCCCCAACAATATCAATCCAAAGAGGTTCACACCAAGCACAAAGTAATTAAGATGGTATAAGTAATTAAAACGTAGTGATAAAGAGAATTTTAAAACCAGCAAGAGAAAAGAAAGCAGTTACATACAAGCAAAACCCCATAAGGCAATCAGCAGATGTTTCAGGAGAACCTTTGAGGGCTAGAAGGGAGTGGCATGATGTATTTAAAGTGCTGAAAGGGAAGGATATGCAGCCAAGAACACTCTATTTGGCAAGGCTGTCATTCAGAATAGGAGAGATAATGAGTTTTCCAGACAAACAAAAGTTAAAGGAAATGATGACCACTAAATGAGTCCTACAAGAAATGTTAAAGGGGACTCTAAGTGGACAGAAAAGACCATAAGCAAGAGTAGGGAAGGTACGAAACACAAAAGCAGTAAAAATAAATATATCTGCAAATAAGGGACTCACAAAATAAAAGCATGTAAAGTATGACATCATATATCTAAAACATGGGGGGAGAGGAATAAACAATGGGTTCAAAGTTAAGTGTATATAGAAAGTGTTCAAAGTTAAGTGTTCAAAGTTCTGTATATAGACTGCTATATACAGAAGAGGTTATATATAAACATAATGGCAAATGAACCTGGACCACTTTCTTACACCATACACAAAAATAAACTAAAAATGGATGAAAGACCTCAATGTAAGACAGGAATCCATCAAAATTCTTGAGGAGAAAGCAGGAAAAACCTCTTTGACCTTGGTCTCAGCAACTTCTTACTCAACATGTTTCCATAGGTAAGGGAAACAAAAGCAAAAATGAACTATTGGGACCTCATCAAAATAAAAAGCTTCTGCAAGGGAAGTAAACAATCAGCAAACTTATAGGCAACGGACAGAATGGTACAAGGTATTTGCAAATGACATATCAGATAAAGGGTTAGTATCCAAAATCTATAAAGAATTTATCAAACTCAACACCCAAAAAACAAATAATCCAGTGAAGAAATGGGCAAAAAACATGAATAGACACTCCTCCAAAGAAGACATCCAGATGGCCAACCAACACATGAAAAAATGCTTAACATCACCCATCATCAGGGAAATAACAAATCAAAACCACAATGAGATACCACCTCACACCTGTCAGAATGGCTAACATTAACAACTCAGGCAACAACAGATGTTGGTGAGGATGCAGAGAAAGAGGATCTCTTTTGCACTGCTGGTGGGAATGCAAACTAGTGCAGCCACTCTGGAAAACAATAAGGAGGTTCCTCAAAAAATTAAAAATAGAACTACCCTATTACCCAGCAATTGCACTACTAGGTATTTAACCAAGGGATACAGGTATGCCATTTTGAAGGGGCACATGCAACCCAATGTTTATAGCAGCACCATCAACAATAGCCAAAGTATTGAAAGAGCCCAAATGTCCACCAATGAATGAATGGATCAAGAATATACTGTGTGTGTGTGTTTGCGTGTGTGTGCACGTGTATATATATACACATATACAATATACACACACACATACATACACACACACAATGGAGTATTACTCGACAATCAAAAAGAATGAAATCTTGCCATTTGGAACTATATGGATGGAACTAGAGGGTATTATGCTAAGTGAAATTACTCAGAGAAAGACAAATATCATATGACTTTACTCATATGAGACTTTAAGATACAAAACAGATGAACATAAGGGAAGGGAAACAAAATAATATAAAAACAGGAAGGAGACAAAACATATGAGACTCTTAAATATGGAGAACAAACAGAGGGTTACTGGAGAGGTTGTGGTAGGGGGGATGGACTAAATGGGTAAGGGTCATTAATGAATCTACTCCTGAAATCATTGTTGCACTACATGCTAACTAACTTGGATATAATTTAAAAATGAAAAAATTAAAAAGAACATAGGAGCTGATCTGAAGGAGCTGCCAATGGACAGACCTAGAAAAATTTGAGCAACAAAATAAATAATAATAGTACTAGATTATAACCCAAAATATAAAATGAATTTACATGTGACCATGGGAATGAATAAATAACTGGAAAAAATAAATAAATAAACATAATGGTAAATACAAATCAAAACACAGTAAAAGATATACAAAAATTAAGAGAAATTCAAGTATATCACTAAACAAAGCTAACTAATCATGAGACAATTATGCAAGGAAAGAAATTAATGGAGAAGCATTATGAAAACAACCACAAAACAAATAACAAAATGTCAATAAATACATACATATCCATAATTAAATTGAGTGTAAATGTACTAAATATCCAATCAAACATATAAGGTGACAGAAAGGCAAAAAACAAAAAACAAAAAACAAAAACAAACAACAAAAAAAACCAAGATCATGGGGGCCCAGGTGGCCCAGTCAATCAAGTGCCCGACTCTTGATCTCACCTCAGGTCTTGATCTCAGAATCATGAGTTTATGTCCTGCACAGGGCTCTGCACTAGGCATGAAGCCTATTAAAAGAAAAAAAAAAAACTCACAAGATCTATCTATATGCTGCCTATAAGAGATTTATTTCAGACCTAAAGGCACATGCAGACTGAAAGCAAAGCGATGGAAAGCATTTATCAAGCAAATGGTTGTTAAAGAAAACCAGGATACCAATACTTGTATCAGAAAAAATACACTTTAAAGCAAAGAGTTTAACAAGAGACAAAGAAGGACATTATATAATGCTTAAGGGGACAATCCAATAAAAATATATAATAATTGTAAATGCTTATGCACCTAACATGGAGGGACCCAGATACTTAAAGCAGTTAATAAGAAACATAAAGGAAGTAATTAATAATAATACAATAATAGTAGAGGACTTTAACATTCCACTCACATCAATGGACAGAGTATCCAAAGGGAAAATCACCAAGGTAACAGAGGCTTTGAATGACACACTGGACCACATGGTTTTAACAGATATACTCAGAATTCTTCATCCTAAAACAGCAGAGTATACACACTTTCAAGTGCACACGGAATATTCTCCAGAATAGATCAAATAGGCTACAAAACAAGTCTCAATGAATTCACAAAGATCCAAGTTATTCCATGCATCTGTTCTGAACACAACAATACAAAACTAGCAGTTAACCACAGAAAATATCTGGAAAGAGCACAAATGCATGGAGATTATACAACATGCTACTAAATAATGAATAGGTAAACCAAGAAAACAGAGAGGAAATCAAAAAATGCATGGAGACAAATGAAAATGAAAATACAAACACAATGGTCCAAAACCTTAAGGATGCAGCAAAAGTGACTGTAAGAGGGGAGTTTATAGCAATACAGGCCTACTTAAGGAAGCAAGAAACCCCCACCCCCCCAAAACAAAACAAAAAAAAAAAAAAAAAAAAAACTAAGCTCTAACTAAAGGAGCTAGATAGAGAAGAACAACAATAAAAACTGAAAGCCATGGGGTACCTGGGTGGCTCAGTCGGTTAAGTGGCTGACTTCAGCTCAAGTCATGAACTCACTCATGGTTCATTAGTTCGAGCCCCACATCAGTCTCTGTGCTAACAGCTCAGAGCCTGGAGCCTGCTTTGGATTCTTTGCAGCCCTCTCTCTCTGCCCCTCCTCAGCTCGTTCTCTCTCTCTCTCTCGCTCTCGCTCTCGCTCTCTCAAAAATAAATAAAACATTTAAAAAAACATGAAAACTAGCAGAAGAAAAGAAATAATAAAGTTTAGAGCAGAGATAAATGAAATAGAAAGTAAAAAAAAAAAAAATCAAACACATCAATGAAACCAGGAGCTTGTTCTTTGAAAAGATCAACAAAATTTATAAACTTTTTGTTCAGATGTCCCTGCAAAGGGACGGCCCTCTCGCCAGCGCAATGGAAGTAACATCGCCAGTGCACTGGAACAAACTGAAGGTCAACCAATCACCAAGCACCAGCACAATCCAACGGAAAGCCCCGAGCGGCTCTCCAGAACGAACTGAAGGTCAACCAATTACTGAGCAACAGAACAACATGGCAGGGGAGAAAGACCCACCCGAGCCTAAACCCAGAACTGCTACAGCTTAAAAACCCTACCCCACCATACCCGGGCACGACTTCCCTGACTCCCTCCTTGAGTCACGGAACCTCGCCTGGAAACTTAGTTCCCAATAAAGTCTTAAACTGCAAAAATTCTTTTTGACTCTAACTCCTATCTTTACCCCGCACAATGCCTGACACTAACATTTGGTGCCGAAACCCGGGAGGAGGTGGTAGCTCGCCTCCCTCGGCTGAACTCCCCCCTCCTCACCAAGCCACATGCCAACCACCCTACTCTCAAGAGCCTACAGGAGCCGGTAAGTAGGACAGACCCCTCCTTCCCCCCTTCCAACTACCGCTGACACCCACGAGAGACGTCTCGCAAGTCAGTCTCCTCTCCTCCACACGCCGCAAGGCCCGCACGCCAATAGGCCCCTTATTGCAGCGCGAGGGACGCCTGGCTCTGCCATGCCAATGGGGAGTAACGAGTCTAAACCGCCTCGATCTCTTACCCCCCTCCAGTGTCTGTTAAAAAACTTCCGGCTCCTAGGCTTACAAGGCGAACTTCGTCGTAACCGACTCGTCCGCCTTTGCACTGCAGTCTGGCCTCAGTACAAATTAGATAATGATTCTCAATGGCCATGTGAGGGGTCTTTACAATACCAACTCTTAACCCATCTGGACAATTTCTGCCATCAGCTGGGAAAATGGGGAGAAATACCCTATGTTATGGCCTTTTGGGACCTCAGGTCTCGCCCCCACCTATGTTCCTCCTGCCCCTCTGCATGTGTGCTCCTTGCCCACCCACTACCCCCGACGACCCCACCTCACCAACTTCCCTGATCTCCGACCCGTTAGAGGATCTAGCCACGACACCCACCAGCCCTCGCCCCCCTGCATACCCCAAACTTCCAGCCGTCTGGCCCTCGCCTCCCATATCATCTTGAACTCATGCTCAGGCCCCTCCCAGCGAACAGACCCCAGTGGCCATCTTACCTCTCCATGAGGTGGCAGGGCCTGAAGGCCTCGTTCCCGTTCACATCCCCTTCTCCCTCCAAGACTTGTCCACCATCGAAAAGCGACTAGGGTCATTCTCAGCAGATCCCACCCAATACATTAAGGAATTCCAATACCTCACCCAAGCCTACAATCTCACATGGCATGGCATTCATGTGATCCTCACCTCTACCCTCACCCCTGAGGAGAGGGAGCGCATCCAGGCTGCAGCCAGAGAGCATGCAAACCAAACCCACATGACTGACCCCACTATGCCCGTAGGAGCCAATGCTGTCCCGGCGGCCAATCCCAATTGGAACTACCATCATGCAGGCAATGGTCACCGGCGCCGGGACCAGATGATCCAATGCCTACTAGCAGGCATGAGAGCAACCTCAAACAAATCAGTAAATTTTAACAAACTTCAAGAAATAATACAAGACCCCCATGAAAACCCCGCAGCCTTCCTTAGCTGGCTCACAGAGGCACTTACCCAATATACCAGACTAGACCCTACCACCCCCGCCGGGGCCACGGTATTAGCCACCTATTTTATTTCCCAATCAGCCCCTAATATTCGAAAAAAACTAAAAAGGGCCGAAGACAGCCCTAAAACCCCTATGGCCGACCTGGTAAAGATGGCCTTTAAAGTTTTTAATGGCCGAGAGGAAGCTCAAGAACAACGGCGACAGGCCCGTCTCCAACAAAAGGTACAATTACAAACCCAAGCCTTGGTAGCTGTCCTGAGGCCAGCCGCAGTAAAGCCCTCTGGACCACGGCCCCCTCCGGGGCCTTGTTTTAAATGTGGCCAAGAAGGCCATTGGTCTCGTCAGTGTCCCCATCCCAAAAAGCCTACCAGTCCATGCCCATTGTGCCAGCAAATGGGCCACTGGAAATCCGACTGTCCTAACCCAAGGGACGACAGACTCGCAATGCCTCCACATGGCGAGGCTTCACCCGGATTGGACTCTGCCTTCCAGCTCCTGGAGATGGAGGATGACAACTGACGAGGCCCAGACTCAGTAACTCCGGTGACCCACGCTGAGCCCAGGGTAAAACTCCAGGTAGCGGGTAAGTCCATCTCCTTTCTGTTGGACACGGGGTCTACCTATTCCGTCTTGCCGAGCTATTCTGGCCCCACCACGCCATCTCCATTTCGGTCATGGGCATAAATGACACCCCCTCCATTCCCCCATACACATTGGTACTCACCTGTTGCCTGGATGGCCTCCACTTCTCCCACTCCTTCCTAGTCATCCCCTCCTGCCCCATCCCCCTGTTGGGCCGAGACATCCTCTGTAAATTAGGAGCCTCTATACATTTAGCAGCTATTTGCTCCTCTCCCTCTCCCACTCATCTCCTACTGGCTGTTATCACGGACGACACAGACCACAGCTTTAACCCACACCCAGACCTCCCAATAGACCCAATCGTATGGGATACATCCACCCCAACAATCACCACCCATCACCAACCTGTCCTCATTAGACTAAAAAATCCATCACAATTCCCATCTAGACCCCAATACTCAATCTCCCACACCCACCGACTAGACCTGAAGCCCATCATCGATTGCCTACTCAAGAAGGGCCTCCTAATCCCATGTCATTCCCCTTGCAACACCCCAATCTTGCCTGTAAAAAAGCCAAGTGGCTCATATAGACTAATTCAAGACCTCCAAATAATCAATGAAGCTGTAATTCCCATCCATCTAGTAGTGCCCAACCCATATACCCTCCTCTCCCAAATTCCCCCATCCACGACCCATTTTACAGTGCTTGATCTCAAATATGCCTTTTTCACCATTCCCTTATATCCTGAGTCCCAATTCCTCTTTGCTTTCACATGGCAAGATCCAGTCACTTCTCTGGCCTGCCAACTCACATGGACGGTACTTCCCCAAGGATTTTGTGATAGTCCCCATCTCTTTGGGCAGGCCTTGGCCAGGGATCTCCTCAAAGCCCCACTCTCCAGTCACTGTACTCTACTACAGTACGTAGATGACCTATTATATGGAACCTCTTTCGACCACACCAAACAAGATACAGTCCAAATCCTAAATTTCCTGGCTAACCTGGGGTATCGAGTCTCCCCACACAAAGCCCAAATATGTACTAATACAGTCATATTCCTGGGAGTCTCACTCACACCTACTACCAAGGCCCTAACCCAAGATCGCCTCCAAGCCCTCCAGACCCTGTCCCCACCTACCAATGCAGACGAAATCCTCTCCTTCCTGGGTCTAGTAGGCTTCTTCCGACACTGGATCCCTAACTTTGCTATACACGCAGCTCTGCTATGCAAAGCAGCCAAAGAAACCCCCCAAGGCCCACTCTCCAGCCCAGGATCGGTCGCAAGGGCCTTCCAACGGCTGGTCACATCTCTAGTCAGTCAACTGGTCCTTTCCCTCCCTAATGTTTCAAAGCCTTTCCTCTTATACACAGATGAGAGGGCTGGAATTGCAACAGGGCTCCTAACCCAACCGTGTGGCCCTAAGTTACAAGCTGTTGCCTACCTTTCTAAACAACTGGACCCTACTATCAGGGGGTGGCAACCCTGCCTCAGAGCACTTGCAGCAGCAGCCACTCTAACCCAAGACACACTCAAACTCACCCTACACTGCCCCCTAACGGTATTTTCATCACACCGTCTATCTGATCTCCTTACACATAAGGCCCTGGCACACCTCGCCCCATCACGCATACAATTGTTCCATCTGCTCTTTATTGAAAATCCTGAAATATCTCTCCAACTCTCCCCCAGACTCAATCCTGCCACGCTATTTCCACAAATCAACCCCAAAGACACTTCACAGCTACCTTTCCACTCCTGCATTGAACTTATAGATATTCTCTCCAAACCTCCATCTAACTTAAAGGACCTTCCCCTCACTTCCCCTGATCTCACTCTATTTGAAGACGGCAGCTCACTAGTTGACTGCAAGGGCCACCGACGGGCAGCATACGCTGTAGTTACATTAAACCAAACTCTAGAGACCCAGACACTACCCACAGGAACCACATCCCAGAAGGCTGAACTCACAGCCCTCATTAGGGCTCTACAATTGTCCAGAAACAAAAGGGTCACAATATACACAGACTTAAAATACGCTTTCCTTATTGCATATACACACTCCCACTTATGGGAAGAAAGAGGATTCCTCACAACTAAGGGTACCCCCATCATCAACGGGCCACTCATAGCTAAACTACTTGAGGCCCTCAAACTCCCACAGGAAGTGGCCATTGTCCACTGCAAGGGCCACCAACCCCTAACCACAGAGATAGCTACAGGAAATCACAAGGCTGCCAACACTGCTAGACAAACAGCTCTCTCTCTCGACCCAGTTCCTATGGGCATCCTCACCGAAGATACAACTCCCGATTATACCCCAGATCAACAAAAACAATACATGGCCCATCCTGATGCCCACACCAACGCAGGCTGGATCATGCTGGGCCCCCGACTGGCCCTCCCAAATAGCCTAGTCCTTTCCCTACTAACAAAAATCCACAAAACCCTACACATTGGGCTGGAGGCCACCTTCCGCTTCCTTGAGCTCATTATGTACCACCCCCACCTATGACAACTGCTTGCCAAAACACACCAACAATGCACCGCATGCGCTGCAGTCAGTTCCCAAGGGAGAATGAGGCACCCAGGCCCCACTCCTCAGATGCGCGGCCATCTCCCAGGCGAAGACTAGCAAATAGATTTCACTCACATGCCAAAACACAAAAAATTACGGTATCTCCTTACTATAATTGACACCTTTACAGGGTGGATAGAAGCCTTCCCCACCTCATCTGAAGGGGCCTCCACAGTGGCTGAGATCCTACTCAAGGACATCATTCCCCGCTTTGGTCTACCAAGAAGGATACAGTCTGACAACGGGCCTGCTTTCATCTCAGCAGTCACCCAACTGGTCTCCAAAGCTTTGGGTATTACTTGGAAACTCCACATACCATACCACCCCCAGTCCTCGGGTAAGGTTGAAAGGGCCAGTGGCCTCATAAAAGACCATCTCACTAAACTCCCCATAGAGACTCGGCTTTCTTGGCCTCAACTCCTACCTATATCACTCACCTGACTCTGAGCCACTCCCTGAGGACCCACAGGCCTCAGCCCATTTGAACTCCTATATGGGCGACCCTTCCTGTTACCCCAACCCCTACCAAAAGATCCTCCTCCTTTGGCTGCCTATCTCCCTTACCTCAGCCTGCTCCAACACCTGATTCGACAGTACGCTGACCTCACTCTACCAGCTCCCATAGATCTCTCATCTCCCTCACTATCTGTAAATCCAGGAGACTCAGTGCTCCTTCAAGTAAGACAAAAACCAAGCCTTGCCCCCTGGTGGGAGGGTCCCTACACAGTCATACAACCCCCACGGCTGCTAAATTATTGGGCCACACCCCGTGGGTTCACACCTCCGACCTCAAATGGGCCCCCCCTTTACCCCCTATACCGGAAGAGTCGTGGACCTCCCAACCAACCGGCCCCCTCACCCTCAAACTAACCCGACAGGCCCCTTCATGACGGACCCTTCCCCTCGGTTTTCCACCTTCACACTCACAATATTACACGAGCTACAACTCTCCCACTCATCCGAACCCATCACCCTCCCCTTATTTCTCTCCTGGGTCTCTGACTGTTGGCTTCAGGGAACTCTCTCCGATTTCTCCCCCGTCAAAATCTCCTTCTTTACCTTTTTACTAACCATACTTATATATCATGATGATACTTCCCTTGTAACTCCTTGTTAACATCATCCCCCTCATGCCCTCACAACCCTCCTATAGGTGGGTTTTTTACCTATCCGAAACTTTTAATGGACACACCTCTATCATATCCTCTACCCCTTGTCCCATTGTTGGGTGCCAAAATCAAGTCACCTTTAAATTCCCCTCTTTCAACACCCTCCAAGCCTCTACACAGATTACTCCCGCCATTTGCTTTTTATATGACCAAACCAACAAGATATGCTCCCAAACCTCCCCCAACCAATATGGAGGATGCCCCTATCACTATTGTAACATACAGGGTCTCAACCTATAGTGTTTCACAGGACCAAGGATGGGCCGCTTCTGCTTTAAAAATGGCAACTTTACCCTTACTGTCCCTGATCCATGGTACCCGCTGGCAGACCAGAATAAAGGGCAAACTGTATCAGAACGGCCATTTCTCTAACCCCATCTCCTCTTTAATCATCTATCGAACCTATGAGCCCTCAATGTCTCCTTCCCTCTCCAACCTTAAAGATCTTACCCAAGTAATCACGGACCAAGAAGACCAGCTCAACACACAACTACAGACACCCCTTGCACAACATCCCTTCTCATGGCTTACATTAATCAGACAAGGAGCGATCCTGCTTAACCACTCAGGCTTAACCAACCTGTCACACTGCTTTCTTTGTGCATCCCTTCAGCGGAATCCAGTAATAGCCATCCCATTACCCACCCCCTTTCCCAACACCACTAACTCCACCAACCACCCCAGAAGTCAAATCTCCCTACAGGGTCCCATCCTCACTGAGACCCCTCAATACAACACATCTCACCCAACATGCTACTCTTCTTATGCCTCCCCAACTTGCCCCTCCCCCTTGCCTATGCCTAGCCACAATCCCCCCCAGGGGGATTCTATTGGTGCAATGGCACAGCTTATAAACAAATACCCCAAAACGCTTCTATCTGTCTCCCAGTCACCATCATCCCCCAACTCACCCTATACGGACAGGAAGAACTCCATCAACTCCTCGAATTCCATCTCCAAAAACGAGCCATTTTCCTCTCACTAATGGTCAGACTATTCCTGGCCACTTCCCTACTGGCTGCCGGGGTTGGGACCGGCTCCCTAATACACTCTATTAGCTCCTCCGGGGATCTGTCAGGCTCCAAATCTCAATAGAAGCCTCAGCAACCTCCCTATCCACCTTACAAAGGCAGATCAACTCCCTAGCACAGGTCCCTCTACAAAACCGACGAGCCCTAGATCTCCTAAAAGCAGAAAAAGGGGGAACATGCCTGTTCCTGAGGGAAGAATGTTGCTACTACCTCAATGAATCAGGCTTAGTTGAAAGCAATATAGAACACCTAAAAGAAATCCAAAACAACCTATCCACCCGCCCAGGATCCTCAGACCCCCTAACCTCCTGGTGGCAATCACCCCTCCTAAATTGGCTCCTCCCCATAGTCATCCCACTAGTTGCTATCTGTATAATACTTATGCTCTTACCTTGTTTTCTCCATTTCATACAGAAACGAATTCATGAAGTTTCCCAGGTGCATTTCACCAGGTGGTGGTCCGGCCATATTCCCGCATTCCAACCTCAGACCCCACATACTATGGCGTCGCCCTTACACCCGCAGGAAGCAGCCAGATCAGATCCGTTGCCCATTATCACCAATAAGAGGTTGGAATATTCGAATGTCCCTGGAAGGGGATGGCCCTCTCGCCAGCGCGCCGGCAGAAACATCGCCAGCGTACCGAAAGAAACTGAAGGTCAACCAATCACCGAGCGCCAGCACAATCCAACGGAAAGTCCCTAGTGGCTCTCCAAAACGAACTGAAGGTCAACCAATTACTGAGCAACAGAACAACATGGCAGAGAGAAAGACCCACCTGAGCCTAAACCTGGAACTGCTACAGCTTAAAAACCCTACCCCACCATACCCGGGCACGACTTCCCTGACTCCCTCCTTGAGTCACAGAACCTCACCCAGAACCTTAGTTCCCAATAAAGCCTTAAACTGCAAAAATTCTTTTTGACTCTAACTCCTATCTTTACCCCGCACAACGCCTGACACTAACACTTTTAGCCACACAAAGATAAAGACATAGAGAGGACTCAAATAAACAAAATCAGAAATGAAAGAGTAGAAATAAAAACTGAAAAAAATCAGAAATGAAAGAGTAGAAATAAAAACTTGAAAAATCAGAAATGAAAGAGTAGAAATAAAAACTGACACCACAGAAATGGAAAAGATTATCAAACAGAATTAAGAAAAAAAAAACATGCCAAAAGTAGGACCACCTAGAAGAAATGGATAAATTTCTAGAAACATATAGCCTCTTAAAATTAAAACAAGAAGAAACAGAAAATTTGATCACAGCAATTACAACCAAGAAAATTGAATCAGTAATTAAGAAACCTCAAACAAACAAAAGTCCAGGACCAGATGGCTTCACAGGCAAGTTCTACCAAACATTTAAAGAAGAGTTAATACCTATTCTTCTCACAATATTCTAAAAGACAGAAAAGGAAGTAAATTTTCCAAATTCATTTTACAAGGTTTGTAAAATGACAAAACATTAAAACCAGATAAAGACACTACAAAAAAAAAAAAAAAAAGACTTACAGGCCAACACTAAAAAAAAAGACTTATAGGCCAATATCTTTGATGAACATACATGTAAAAATCCTCAACAAAATAATAGCAAACACAAAACATAAGTAAATAGAATCCAAGAATACATTAAAAGAATCAAAATCATATACCATAATCAAGTTGAACTTATTCCCAGGATGCAAGGGTATTTCAATAATCACAAATAAATCAATATGATATACCACATTAATAAAAGAAAGGATAAGAACCATATTATTATTTTAGTAGATGAAGAAAAACCATTTGTCAAACTACAACATCTATTCATGGTAAAAACTCTCATCAAAGTAGATTCAAAGGGAACATCCCTCAATAATTAAGGCCATACAGGGAAAACACACACCAGCCATCATCCTTATTGGAGAAAAACAGATCTTTTCCCCTAAGGTCAGGAATAAAACATGGATGTCCATGCTTACCATTTTTATTCAACACAATACTGGAAATCCAAGCCTCAGCAGACAACAAAAAGAAATAAAAGGTATCCAAAGGGACAAGGAAGAATTAAAAGTTTCACTATTTGAGATGATATGATACTTTATATAGTAAATTCAAAAGACTCCGCCAAAAAAAAAAAACAAAAAAACTACTAGAATTGATAAATGAAATCAGTAAGGTCGCTGGATAAAAAAAAAAAAAAAATCACTGCACAGAAATCCTTTGCACTTTTTATATACTAAAAAAAACATATCAAAAGGAGAAATTAGGAAAATACTCCAATTTACAAATGCACCAAAAATAACAAAATAACTAGGCATAATCTTAACCAAGGAGGTGAAAGACCTGTACTCTGAAACTATAAAACACTGATGAAAAATACTGAAAACAACAGAAGGGATGGAAAGTTAATCCATGCTCATGGATTGGAAGA
This sequence comes from Acinonyx jubatus, assembly GCF_027475565.1. Taxonomy (NCBI): domain Eukaryota; kingdom Metazoa; phylum Chordata; class Mammalia; order Carnivora; family Felidae; genus Acinonyx; species Acinonyx jubatus. The sequence goes on along the minus strand of NC_069389.1, from coordinate 74,287,446 downwards.
ACAAATATTATTAAAATGGCCATACTACTCAAAACAGTCTATAGATTTAATGCAGTGCCTATCAAAATATCAACAGCATTTTTTCACAGAAGTAGAACAAATGTGTACAGAACCACAAAAGACCCTGAATAGCCAAAACATTGTTCAAAAAAAAAAGAGAAACAAAGCTGGAGGTATCACAATTCCAGATTTCAAGTCATACTACAAAGCTGTACTAATCAACAGTATGGTACTGGCATAAAAATAGATACATAGATCAATAGAACAGAATAGAAAACTCAGAAACAAATACATGATTATATGCTCAATTCATCTTTGACAAAAGACACAAGAAAAGCAATGTGAAATCTTTGACACAAGATGCAAGAATATGCAATGGGACAAAGTCTCCTCAACAAATGACACTGAAAAAACTGGACAGCTACATGCAAAATAATGAAACTGGATCACTTTCTTAAAGCATACAGAAAAAGAAACTCAAAATGGATGAAGGACCTAAATGTGAGACCTGAATACATAAAAATCCTAGAGGAGAGGACAGGCAGTAATTACTCTAACAGTGGCCATAGTAATATTTTTCTACATATATCTCCTGTGGAAAAGAAAATAAAAGTAAAAATAAACCATTAGCACTACATCAAAACAAAAATTTCTACACAGTGAAGGAAACAATCAACAAAACTAAAAGATAACCTACAGAATGGGAAAAGATATTCATAAATAACATATCCAGTAAAGTGTTAGTATCCCAAATATATAAAGAATTAATATAACTCAATACCCTAGAACAACTAATCCAATTAAAAGTGGGCAGAAAACATGAAAAGACATTTTTCCAAAGAGGACATACAGATGGCCAACAGATACATGAAAATACGCTCAATATCACTTATCATCAGGGAAGTACAAATCAAAACTATAATGAGATATCACCTCACTCTTTAGAATAGCTAATAAAAAAAAAAAAAAAAACACCAGAAACAATAAGTGTAAGCGATGATGTGGAGAAAAAGGAACACTCGTGCACTGTTGGTAGGAATGCAAACTGGTGTAGTCACTGTGGAAAACAGTGTGGGGGTTCTTTAAAGACAGAAATAACCTATGATCCAGTAATCACACTACTGTGTCTAAAAATACAAAAACAGTAATTCAAACAAGTATATGCACCCCTACATTTATTGTAGCATTATTTACCATAGCCAAATACAGAAGCAGCCCAGTGTCCATGGATAGATGAGTGAATAAAGAAGATGCGGTACACACACATACACACACACACACACACACACACACAGTGGAATATTATTCCACCATAAAAGAATGAAATCTTGACATTTCCAACAACATGGATGGAACCAGAGAATATAATGCTAAGCTAAATAACTCAGAGCAAGACAAATACCATATTATTTCACTCAGATGTGGAATTTAATAAACAAATGAACAAGGAAATGAAAAGACAAAGATAAACCAAGAAACAGACTCTCAATTATAGAGAACAAACTGATGGTTACCAGAGAGGTGGTGGGTGGGGAAATGGGTGAAACAGGTGATAGGGATTAAAGAGCACACTTCTGATGAGCACAAAGTAATGTTGAATCACTATAATGTACACCAGAAACTAAATATAAAACTATGTATAAACTATACTTAAAATGAAAACCTTAATAAAAAATTAAAATATCTGTTTATTAAAATAATAAAAAATTAAAATAGCACCAATCTCTTATGAATGTCCAATTAACCACATAGGTTAATAATATACAATTAAGTTCTTTCTATTAAAGCCACTGTATGGTTAAGCATGATGCAAAGGAATAATACATGGAATATGTTGGTATATTGATAATATGGTCAAAAGAGCAGCCAAACACAGTATTTCTCATAAAAATAAAAACTAAAATTGATGATAACTGAATATTGCTTATCCACCTTACTTTGCAATGATTTAAGGATACTTACAAATATATCACACCAAAGCTACATACAATAGACATATTTTTGTACAAACTTGTATATCAAAATTCTAAGATGCTAGCATCTTCTGTTTCACTTATGAACAGGAAAATAAAATTAGAGGCTTGTTAACTTGACAAGACAGCTATACTTTATTTAAAATGATTAATCAATCGAAAATATATGAGTACATGATGTTGGAATTAAGGGAAACTTAGAGCATTCAGCCTCCCACAGGTCTGGTCTGGTGTTTAAAATACAGCAATATATCATAAATGCATATGTCAGATTAATAAATGCAAATTCTAAAACACATTAAGCTATCTGACAACTTTGAATACGTTTTGCACACAGCAATTTCCTTGTTCACCTAGGCAACAGCAAGTCTGCCACATTTTTGTGCTTCTCTCAGGTCCTGGTTCTCCAACAAGCCATCTTGGCAGAAAGTATGAAGTACAATTAAATTACAGCACATCAGCACCACTCACATGTTTTTTCCTCCTATTAAGTTTATTAGGGTTTCATGAAGATTGTACCAGTAATCTAGATAAGAGGCAGTCAGATAATTTTTGAAGCCATGTCACTGTAGCTTCACATTTGTTTTATCTCATTATCACTGAAACATTTCAATAGTCCTAAAGGAACTGGTTACGAGGAACTTTTGCCTTCTTTTAGTTTATTTATTTATTTATTTTGAGAGACAGAAAGAGCATGAGTGGGGAGGGGCAGACAGAAGGGGAGAGAGCCACCCAAACACCCCAGGAACTACTTGCACTTCTACCACCAAGCTTCACCATAAGATCACAGGTATTATTTCAAAATTGCATTATATAAAATAGAGGGTTATGTAATCATTAATATAATTAAAAACCATATATTTTAATCCATGTGTACTGTCTCAAAGAAGCACTAAAGCAAAGTCACTGAAACTTATCTTGAACATATATGACTATAAAGTGAAGTAAGAAAGGCCCAAATTACCCTGAGACACTTAATAACCTTTCCTAACCCATTTGGATTATATCTGAATTCATGCTGTGATACAGCACTTTATCAATATTATACTATATTTATGACTTATGATTTAATATATTCTTTATGATCTTTGAAAAATGAGTTTTCATCCCTCACCACTATCAAGTAGAGGAGGAAAAAAGGTAAAAATTCTAAACTGATGATGTCCAATAAGTAAAATTCATATAGAAAAATGAAAATACTAATGGTAACTATAATCCTTTCCTCAAATGGCCATATTAAAAAATGTAGTGATTATAAAGCTTGTATTGTGAGGAACACTTTGGGTGAAAGGTTTCTGGTAATTAGGCTTGAGAAATATTATATTAAACATGTTCCAAGAGATGTACCAAGAAATGTCTTGCAAATGACCTCAGGCAGCTCTAAGAAAATTGCTAAGAGCAGTAGTGATATATAACTCTATACCTTGCTTCATGATAGGAAATAGTGACAGACCTCAAAGACACCCAGTTTTGCCATGGACAAAAATCAGTCACATTTAATATTAACCAGTAAAACTAGATCACCAACATGTTCTTGCTACAAACATATATTAGCTCTTGCTCACTACACAACCGAGAATAGCTGTAATGTGAGGCAACTTACAAAGCAGACAAATACAGTGATTTAAGCAATGCTATACTTTAAGAGATTAAAAAAATTACATTGTGGTAGGCAGCTTGGAAACTCTATAAGTGATGACAAAGTTAAATATGCAGCAGTAAAGAATTGGATGGAGAACACACTGACAGTTACCAGAAGGGGAGGTGGGTGGGGTGATGGTTTAAAAGGGTGGTGAGAATTAGAGGTGCACTTGTTGTGATGAGCACCAGGTGCTGTATGGAAATGCTGAATCAGTACACTGTATACCTGAAACTAGTGTTAAACTCTATGTTACTAACTGCAATTTAAATAAAAATTTAAAAAGGAAACAAAAGTACTAACCATAAAAAAAAAAGAAAAAGAGAAAATCAACTCCAGACACATCATAATCAAACTGCTAAAAACTACAAAGAAAAAATGTGACAGCAGCCACTGAAGGAAAACAAGAAATGAAAAATTACATATAAAGAAGCAACCATTTCAGGGAGAGGAGTAAAGATAACGGATTAGCAGGGAAACCCTAGACTTCCCACATCCTTTGAACATAGCTAGATAAATACCAAATCATTTTTAACACCTAAGAAATCAATCTGAGGACTAAAAAAACATACTGCAGAACAAGAGGGAGAAAAGAAGTGACACTCTGGAAGGTAGGAGGCACAGAGATGTGATTCTGGGCAGAAAAGAACTGCAGGTACTGCAGAAAGGAGGGAGCCTTTATCTCAGAGAACGGACGGAGAGAGAGAGAGAGAGAGAGAGAGAGAGAGAGAGAGAGAGAGAGAAATAGGTAGAAAGTGGCACACAGTGGGCTGTACAAGAGAAACACTTCCTCAAAACCACTGACTTGGAAAATGAGAGAAGCTGATTATCATAAGATTTTACAAGCAGAGGAGCCCCAAATCTGAAGTTTTGGAAGTCTACACCACTACTGGGTGGAGCATGGCAGGCATGGCAGTGTTCCTGTGGCAAAGGAGGGCAGAGACCCAGGAGTGGACAATGTGGTTTGCCCTGGGTCACGCTGACATTGCCAGTATCCCTTCTTGGAGTGCATTTGGGAGAGGTGGCACAGCCTCTCAGGGGACAAGAGAGTTGGCAGATGCCAACATGTCCTGTTCATTAGCATAAGAGCAGAGACCTGCTGAGGACAGCAAACATGGATACCAGCTTTTTGCTATGCTTTACCATAATCTCCAAACCACTGCACCATTGTGCATCTGTTTTTCTGGGACTAATTGGCACAAGTTGCACTGTGACAAGACCCTACCTCAGATGATCAGTGAGGGTCCACAGTGCACTGGGTCCCTAAACTTGGAATTCTGAAACCCAACCAGGCACCTGAGATAAAACACAGGAGTACTGTGCCACCTGGCAAGCAGACAGCTCGAACACAGATAGAGTGAAGGCAGGGATCTGATGGAATTCCAGAATATGGGAGAGGAGACTGATCACTGCTCTGTGAGGGCTTCCTGAGCAGTAAAGGATGTGAACTCCCCACTCCAGGGACCAAAGAGAGGAGCAATGCCATTTCCCCTCCCCTTGCCCACCAACACGGACAGACATCAGTGAGCATGATACTCTGTAGAAACGCAGAAAGACTCCACCAGAAAAAAAAAAAATGACAAGAACTGATACATGAATTCAGCAAAGTCATACAATACAAAATCAACATACAGGAATCACTTGCATTTCTATCCACCAAAAATGAATAAGCAGAAAAATGAGTCAAGGAATTGATCACTTTTACAATTGCACCAAAAACAGTAAGACACCTAGGAATAAACCTAACCAAAGAGATAAAGATCTGTACTCTGAAAACTATAGAACACTTAAACACTTATGAAAGAAATGGAAGATGACATAAAGAAATAGAAAAACATGCCACACACATGGATGAGAAGAAAAAATAGTGTTAAAATGTCTATACTATCCAAAGCAATCTACACATTTAATGAAATTCCTATAAAAATACCAACAGCAGAGGAGATGAAGGAAGATGGCAGCGTAGGAGGACGCTGGGCTCACCGTGTCCTGCTGATCACTTAGATTCCACCTACACCTGCCTAAATAACCCAGAAAACCGCCAGAAGACTAGCAGAACAGATTCTCTAGAGCCAAGTGCAGACAAGAGGCCCACAGAGGAAGGAGGAAAGGGCAGAGAGGCGGTGCGCACTACACAGACTGGCTGGAGGGAGCCCGGGCAGAGGGGCAGCCCGCCGGCAAAACAGAGGCCCTGAGTTTGGCTTGCAAAAATGGAGGGGATGGACGGAGTGTGTTGGGACAGCAAGCTGGACTTAACATCTGCGAGGCTATAACTTAACAGCTCTCCTCAGAGAGCGGGAAGGCTGGAGGACAATGGGAGGGAGAGTTGTTGAGCCCCGGAAAACAGAGCTCAGCTTGGCTGGGAACAAAGGCACTCGCCAGCGCCCTCTCCCTTGCCCATCCCACAGCCAAAATCCCAGAGGGAACCAGTTCCTGTCAGGGACCTTGCTTGCACCTCGCAAACACCAAATGCTGTGCTTCTGTGGATCCATCCCTCCAACGGCAGTGGGTCTGACTCCCTCCCAGTGCCGCAGGACTCCTCCCAAAGCAGATCAACAAAGGATAAGCGAGCTGAGCCTACCCCTCCCGCTGCCGTGCACCTTGCAGATCCACCTCACCTAACACGCAAGATCCCCAGCACCACAAGCCTGGCAGTGTGCAAGTAGCCCAGACAGGCCACGCCACCTCACAGTGAATCACACCCCTAGGAGAGGGGAAGAGAAGGTACACACCAGTCTGACTGTGCCTCCAGCAGTGGGCTGGGGGAGATATCAGGTCTGACTGCGGCCCTGCCAACCAACTCAAGTTATTCAAGACAGCACAGGGGAAGAGCCCTGCAGTTCCTCACCACTCCAGGGACTATCCAAAATGATGAAACGGAAGAATTCCTCTCAAAAGAATCTCCAGGAAATAATGACAAACAACGAACTGATCAAAAAGGATTTAAACAATATAACAGAAAGTGAATTTAGAAAAATAGTCATAAAATTAATCGCTGGGCTTGAAAACAGTATAGAGGACAGCAGAGAATTTATTGCTACAGAGACCAAGGGACTAAGGAACACCCAGGAGGAGCTAAAAAAGGCTATAAATGAGCTGCAAAATAAAATGGAGACAACCACGGCTTGGATTGAAGAGGCAGAGGAGAGAATAGGTGAACTAGAAGATAAAATTATGGAAAAAGAGGAAGCTGAGAAACAGAGAAATTAAAAAAATCCAGGAGTATGAGGGGAAAATGAGAGAACTAACTGATGCAGTAAAGAGAAATAATCTACGCATAATTGGTATTCCAGAGGAGGAAGAGAGAGGGAAAGGTGCTGAAGGTGTACTTGAAGAAATAATAGCTAAGAACTTCCCGGATCTGGGGAAGGAAAAAGGCATTGAAATCCAAGAGGCACAGAGAACTCCCTTCAGATGTAACTTGAATCAATCTTCTGCACGACATATCAGTGAAATTGGAAAATACAAGGATAAAGAGAAAATTCTGAAAGCAGATAGGGATAAACGTGCTCTAACATATAAAGGGATACCGATAAGACTCGTGATGGATCTCTCTACTGAAACTTGGAAGGCTAGAAAGGAATGGCAGGAAATCTTCAATGTGATCAACAGAAAAAATATGCAGCTGAGAATCCTTTATGCAGCAAGTCTGTCATTTAGAAGAGAAGGAGAGATAAAGGTTTTCCCAAACAAACAAGAACTGAAGGAATTCGTCACCACTAAACCAGCCCTACAAGAGATCCTAAGGGGGATCCTGTGAGACAAAGTACCAGAGACATCGCTATAAGCATGAAACCTACAGACATCACAATGACTCTAAACCCATATCTTTCTATAACAACACTGAACGTAAATGGACTAAATGTGCCAACCAAAAGACATAGGGTATCAGAATGGATAAAAAAACAAGACCCGTCTATTTGCTGTCTACAAGAGACTCATTTTAGACCTGAGGACACTTTCAGATTGAAAGTGAGGGGATGGAGAACTATTTATCATGCTACTGGAAGTCAAAAGAAAGCTGGAGTAGCCATACTTATATCAGACAAACTAGACTTTAAATTAACAGGTGTGACAAGAGATGAAGAAGGGCATTATATAATAATTACAGGGTCTATCCATCAGGAAGACCAAACAATTATAAATGTCTATGCACCGAATACGGGAGCCCCCAAATATATAAAACAATTAATCACAAACATAAGCAACCTTAGTGATATGAATGTGGTAATTGCAGGGGACTTTAACACTCCACTTAGAGAAATGGATAGATCATCGAGACACACGGTCAATAAAGAAACGAGGGCCCTGAATGATACATTGGATCAGATGGACTTGACAGATATATTTACTACTCTGCATCCCAAACCAACAGAATATACTTTCGTCTCAAGTGCACATGGAACATTCTCCAAGATAGATCACATACTGGGTCACAAAACAGCCCTTCATAAGTATACAAGAATTGAAATTATACCATGCATACTTTCAGACCACAATGCTATAAAGCTTGAAATCAACCACAGCAAAATTTCTGGAAAACCTCCAAAAGCATGGAGGTTAAAGAACACCTTACTAAAGATTGAATGGGTGAACCAGGCAATTAGAGAAGAAATTTAAAAAACTATATATGGAAAAAATCAAAAATGAAAATACAACAATCCAAACGCTTTGGGATGCAGCGAAGGCAGTCCTGAGAGGAAAATACATTGCAATCCAGGCCTATCTCAAGAAACAAGAAAAATCCCAAATACAAAATCTAACAGCACACCTAAAGGAAATAGAAGCAGAACAGCAAAGGCAGCCTCAACCCAGCAGAAGAATAGAGATAATAAAGATCAGAGCAGAAATAAACAATATAGAATCTAAAAAAACTGTAGAGCAGATCAACGAAACCAAGAGTTGGTTTTTTGCAAAAATAAACAAAATTGACAAACTTCTAGCCAGGCTTCTCAAAAAGAAAAGGGAGATGACCCAAAATAGATAAAATCATGAGTGAAAATGGAATTATGACAACCAATCCCTCAGAGATACAAACAATCATCAGGGAATACTATGAAAAATTATATGCCAACAAAGTGGACAACCTGGAAGAAATGGACAAATTCCTAAACACCCATACTCTTCCAAAACTCAATCAGGAGGAAATAGAAAGCTTGAACAGACCCATAACCAGCGAAGAAATGGAATCAGTTATCAAAAATCTCCCAACAAATAAGAGTCCAGGATCAGATGGCTTCCCAGGGGAGTTCTACCAGACGTTTAAAGCAGAGATAATACCTATCCTTCTCAAGCTATTCCAAGAAATAGAAAGGGAAGGAAAACTTCCAGACTCATTCTATGAAGCCAGTATTGCTTTGATTCCTAAACCAGACAGAGACCAGTAAAAAAAGAGAACTACAGGCCAATATCCCTGATGAATACGGATGCAAAAATTCTCAATAAGATACTAGCAAATCGTATTCAACAGCATATAAAAAGAATGATTCACTATGATCAAGTGGGATTCATTCCTGGCATGCAGGGCTGGTTCAACATTTGCAAGTCAATCAACATGATACATCACATTAATAAAAGAAAAGAGAAGAATCATATGATCCTGTCAATCAATGCAGAAAAATCATTTGACAAAATTCAACATCCTTTCTTAATAAAAACTCTTGAGAAAGGCCGGATGGAAGGAACATACTGAAACATCATCAAAACCATTTATGAAAAGCCCACAGCTAATATCATCCTCAAAGGGGAAATGCTGAGAGCTTTCTCCCTGGGATCAGGAACACAACAGGGATGTCCACTCTCACCGCTGTTGTTTAACATAGTGTTGGAAGTTCTAGCATCAGCAATCAGACAACAAAAGGAAATCAAAGGCATCAAAATTGGCAAAGATGTAGTTAAGCTTTCACTTTTTTCAGATGATATGATATTATACATGGAAAATCCAATAGACTCCACCAAAAGTCTGCTAGAACTGATACATGAATTCAGCAAAGTTGCAGGATACAAAATCAATGTACAGAAATCAGTTGCATTCTTATACACTAACAATGAAGCAGCAGAAAGACAAATAAAGAAACTGATCCCATTCACAATTGCACCAAGAAGCATAAAATACCTAGGGATAAATGTAACCAAAGATGTAAAAGATCTGTATGCTGAAAACTATAGAAAGCTTATGAAGGAAATTGAAGAAGATTTAAAGAAATGGAAAGACATTCCGTGCTCATGTGTTGGAAGAATAAATATTATCAAAATGTCAATACTACCCAAAGCTATCTACACATTCAATGCAATCCCAATCAAAATTACACCAGCATTCTTCTCGAAGCTAGAACAAGCAATCCTAAAATTCATATGGAACCACAAAAGGCCCCAAATAGCCAAAGTAATTTGAAGAAGAAGACCAAAGAGGGAGGCATCACAATCCCAGACTTTACCCTCTACTCCAAAGCTGTAATCAAGACAGCATGGTATTGGCACAAAAAGATACATAGACCAATGGAATAGAATAGAAACCCCAGAACTACACCCACAAATGTAAGGCCAACTAATCTTTGACAAAGCAGGAAAGAACATCCAATGGAAAAAAGACAGTCTCTTTAACAAATGGTGCTGGGAGAACTGGACAGCAAAATGCAGAAGGTTGAAACTAGACCACTTTCTCACACCATTCACAAAAATAAACTCAAAATGGATAAAGGACCTGAATGTGAGACAGCAAACCAACCACTCCCTAGAGGAGAAAGCAGGAAAAGACCTCTCTGACCTCAGTTGTAGCTGAGGAATTGTGCCAATTTCTTACTTGGCACATCCCCAAAGGCAAGGGAATTAAAAGCAAAAATGAACTATTGGGACCTCACGAAGATAAAAACAAAAAACAAAAAAAACAAAAAAAAAAACAACTTCTGCACATCAAAGGAAACAATGAACAAAACTAAAAGGCAGCCAACAGAATGGGAAAAGATATTTGCAAATGGCATATCGGACAAAGGGCTAGTGTCCAAAATCCATAAGGAGCTCAGCAAACTCCACACCTGAAAAACAAATAATCCAGTGAAGAAATGGGCAGAAAACATGAATAGACAATTCTCTAAGGAAGACATCCAGATGGCCAACAGGCACATGAAAAGATGCTCAACGTCGCTCCTCATCAGGGAAATACAAATCAAAACCACACTCAGATATCACCTCATGCCAGTCAGAGTGGCCAAAATGAACAAATCAGGAGACTATAGATGCTGGACAGGATGTGGAGAAACGGGAACCCTCTTGCACTGTTGGTGGGAATGCAAATTGGTGCAGCCGCTCTGGAAAGCAGTGTGGAGGTTCCTCAGAAAATTAAAAATAGACCTATCCTATGACCCAGTAATAGCACTGCTAGGAATTTATCCAAGGGATACAGGAGTACTGATGCATAGGGGCACTTGTACCCCAATGTTTATAGCAGCACTCTCAACAATACCCAAATTATGGAAAGAGCCTAAATGTCCATCAACTGATGAATGGAGAAAGAAATTGTGGTTTATATACACAATGGAGTACTACGTGGCAATGAGAAAGAATGAAATATGGCTCTTTGTAGCAACATGGATGGAACTGGAGAGTGTGATGCTAAGTGAAATAAGCCATACAGAGAAAGACAGATAGCATATGTTTACACTCTTATGTGGATCCTGAGAAACTTAACAGAAACCCATGGGGAGGGGAAGGAAAAAAAAGTGGTTAGAGTGGAAGAGAGCCAAAGCATAAGAGACTCTTAAAAACTGAGAACAAACTGAGGGTTGATGGGGGGTGGGAGGGAGGGGAGGGTGGGTGATGGGTATTGAGGAGGGCACCAGTTGGGATGAGCACTGGGTGTTGTATGGAAACCAATTTGACAATAAACTTCATATATTGAAAAAAACTAAAATAAAATAGAATAAATAAAAATACCAATGGCATTTTTTACAGAGGTAGAACAAGCAATCTTAAAGTTTGTATGGAACCACAAAAACCCCAAAGACAAAACAATTCTAAAAAAGAAAATTGAGGCATCACGTTCTGCACTTCAAGCTATATTACAAAGCTGTAGTCATCAAAATAGTACCATAATGGCATAAAAACAGACACACAGATTAGTGGCACAAAATGGAAAAAAAAAACAGAAATGGACCCACAACTATATGTCGAAGTAATCTTCCCTGAAGCAAAAAGACTATCCAAAAATAAATATTCTAGTTAAGAAATGGGCAGAAAACATGAACTGACATTTTTCCAAAGAAGTCCTATAGATGGCTAACAGACACAAGAAAAAATGTTCAACATCACTCATCATCAGGGAAATGAAAATCTAAACCACAATGAGATATCACCTCACACCTCTGAATGGCTAAAATTGACAACTGAGAAAACAACAGATGCTGGCGAGGATGCAAAGGGGAACTCTCTTGCACTGCTGGTGGGAATGCAAACTAGTTCAGCCGCTCTACTAAACAGTATGGAGGTTCCTCAAAAAGTAAAAATATGACCCAGCAATTGCACTACTAGGTATTTACACAAAGGATACAAAACTATTTATTTGAAGGGAGACATACACCCCGATGTTTACAGCAGCACTATAAACAATAGCCAAGCTATGGAAAGAGTCCAAATGTCCATCAACTGATCAATAAAGAAGATGTGGTATATATGTACAAGGGAATATTACTCAGCCATCAAAAAGATAAAAATCTTGCCATTTGCAATGATGTGGATGGAGCTAGAGTGTATTATGCTAAGTGAAATAAGCCTGACAGGAAAGACAAATACCATATGATTTCACTCATGTGTGAAATTTAAGAAAGAAAACAGAAGAAAATAGGGGAATGGGGGAAAAAAGAAAGAGGGAAAGAAAGAAAAAAGAAAGCCACCCATAAGAGGCTCTTAACTATAGCAAACAAACTGAGGATTCTTGGAGGGGAGGTGGGTGGGGGATTCACTAAACGGGTGATAGGTGTTAAGGAGGGCACTGGTGATGAGCACTAGGTGTTATATGTAAGTGATGACTCACTAAATTGTATATCTGAAACAAGTTTTACCATGTATGTTAAATAACTAGAATTTAAATAAAAACTTGAAATTAAAAACAGGAAGCAACCTTTTTAAAAGTTGTTTTCAAAGAGTCCAGAATTCTCATTAGAAAACAAAAATAAACATACAAAAATTTAGAAAATTCATTAACATTTCCTAACATGATGGACCAATATATATTAAGGTGATGAAGGTTAGTTTAAAAAAAAAAAAAAAAGAAGTAACGTTACCAAACAAAAATCCCTTTGATACAGAAAAAGTTTTTACTGGGGATGCTTGAGTGGCTCAGTCAGTTAAGTGTCTGACTTTGGCTTAGGTCATGATCTTGCAGTTGTGGGATCGAGTCCCACATCGGACTCTGTGCTGACAGTGCAAAGCCTGGAGGCTGCTTCGAGTTCTGTGTCTGCCTCCCTTTCTGCCCCTCACCAGTTTGCTCTCTCCTTCTCTCTTTCTCTCTCTCAAAAATACTGAAAGCTTGTGTTTGTTTAAAAACATACCATTTTACCAGGATTCCAGTCTGAGTATGATAATATATTCCTAATATAAGACATTAATAATAGATCCTGACATAATTATTTTACTTAGTTCTAACAAAAAGGTCTGAATAAATTTTTAACACTTACCTAGCCACATAACTATTTAAATATAATTTGCTCATATCTACAAAAAGCATACAGGAATTTGTCAATATATACTTTCAGTGTATAAATCCAAAGTTAAGACCACTCCAGGTACAGCTATTAATTTTCTCTTACACAGATCATCTGCTGCAACTACTAAATAAAGAGGCTTTTTGAAAAAGGAGATTTTAAGGCCGTATTTGCTTTAATAGAGGAAGATGTGTTACAAAGCCACACATTATAAAAAATGCCATGTTAACATGTATATAGACACATATGTGCTTATGAGTCATAAATCACAGATTTAAAAAATTAAATATAAAGAAAAAAATAAAGTTGACATAAAGTCAGCATATTGCATGCCATTTGTTACTATGAGATGTTTAAAGATTTCCCGAAGCCAGGTCACTTAAAGATAAAAGAGTGAATGTGGATAGGAAAGAGAATATGGAAATTATTGAATTCAGTCACTTTTTATTGTACATTCATTAAAATAAAAATGAAGCCTTCTCTAAAATGAAACACCAGAATATTTATGGAGGGCAGCACATTTAAACAATTTTAAAAAATGGCATAATCATCAAAGTGCCATTTTAAAAATAATGTTCCTTACAAATGCTTACTGGTTCACATATAAAATTGGTATTAGAGAATATTTTAAACTAAATATGGTAAATTTTGATGACTTGAAGACACCTTATATAGTGTAATTTCTTTTGTGTAACTTTTGAAACCTCTACAGAGATGTAAACGTGGCTGGAAATTAAGAGGAACACACTAATACTTCAGCAAGGCTCTCTTCCTCATTCTTGAAGCCTCTCCCTCTTCACTTTTCTGTAGAATCCTTTGCTCCAGGAATTTGGTATTGATATTTGCCATCTTGTTGACCTCAATGTATACTTAGCAACAAGACTCAGATGGGCATGCCAGCAGTAGTCATGAGACCACCTTGAAGACATGAGGAATGCAACTGGCAGCATGTACCAGACTCCTATCAAAAGTGCCAAGATCCCATATTTTCTTGTAAAAGCTCTCAGCCTTTTACCCTGAGCAGCCTTGCAGCCTTGGAAGCATTAGCCTACTGCAACCTCCTTTGCCTGGCAAAGCAATAAAATTATTGTTCCTCTTTATCCCAAACTCTATCACAAAAACTTTATCACAAACTCTTTCTTTGTGTTATGTGTTGGCTCTGGAACACAGGGGTTGGTTTTTGACCACACTTTCATCTTATTTATATTAATTTTAAATAATTAAAATTTCTCCTTATCCCCATTCTTCTTGAAATATGTTTTTAATGTGATTGATCACTATCCTATCATTAAAGAGAATGAATTAAACATCTTATTTTTAAAACATAATTACTTCGAGGATGAATTTCTCCAATATACAAAAAAATCAAATCAATTCAAATATAAAAGTAGAATATATCCTTAATTCATACCCATGCTTCAAGTTTATATAGTAAATCAAAATAACAACAACAAGTAAATAATGGTACCCAATACTCAATGCTTACTATGGACTACACCACTATTCTAAACATTTTAATCCTTTTAACCCTCATGAAAACCCTATAAGGTTAATATTATCATCCCTCTTATTTTACAGATTAGTAAAGTGAAATGTAAGAGGTTACATAACCTTTTGAAGGTCACTTACCTAGCAAGGGGCAGTGCTGGGTTCCAACCAAGTGTTCTGACTCCAGGGTTGATTCCCTTTATGTGCTACACTGGAGATGCAGAATCTCCTACCACTGTGAACAAGCTGATGGTATCTCATATAAAAAAAAAACAAGTAGTTTTTAACTGACCAATGTCAGTAACTACTTCTCAGTGAAAATCTGTAGAATTCATCTGGTTCAAGTTGTTGAAAGGGTGGATTCTCAGGGTTTATACCAAGATTTTTAAAAAGATAAAAATAGGAGGGGCGCCTGAGTGGCTCAGTTGGTTGAGCATCCAACTTCAGCTCAGGTCATGATCTCGTGGTTTGTGAGTTTGAGCCCCATGTTGGGTGCTGTGCTGACAGCTCAGAGCCTGAAGCTTGCTTCAGATTCTGTGTCTCTCCATCTCTCAGCCCCTCCCCTGCTCATGCTCTGTGTCTCTCTGTCTCTCAATAATAAATAAATGTTAATTTTTTTAAAAAAAGATAAAAATAGGAGGTTTCATGAAGGAGAATAGGAAATAAGTGTGAGGCATAATAGAGGCAAAGAAAAGTTCCCAATAAAAGTAAAAACTCTGGAAACCTGAAACAAAAATAGAAGAATTTTTAAAAAGAAAATAAAAATACTCTAAGAAGCAAAGCCAAGAAACAAATGTCACTCCAACTTTAAATCCCACAACCAGGTTGTTCAGAACATACAACATGACTGACACTGCTAGTTTTGCCCACAAATTTCCTCAAAATTATTTTCTATTTTCTTTCATTTATCTAACCTTAATCACTATTATTATTCTCACTTTTCTACCTCTTTTCCTTCCTTTCCCATTAACCATGGCTGCTTCCTCTGAGGGACAATTTTAGAAAGCTCACCTTTCCAAATCTGTATTTTTTAGTTGCCTGAAACTCACCTTTAATTATATACAAGGCTGCAAACTAAAAATAAACACAGTAAAGATGGAAACAGTATACTATCACAAAAAGGCCCTTTCCTGTTTCTCCATCATCAGAGTCATTCTCTATTTCCTAAAGCTTATCATCCAGTTGACCCTTTGACTCCACAGTCAACACTCACAGATCCTTCAAGATATGCTTCGTCCTTTCTATGTCCACTGTTATTCCCACGGTTTATAAGGTTTCATTACCTTCCCCCTTGGCTGCTAAAACAGTCACATAGCTCATGTCCCTGTCCAAAGCTTCCCTCTCCCCAGTGTCCATGTCTAGGTGCCAGATCAGCTTTTCTCAGACATCAACCTACAAGATCCACCCAGGTTCCCTAATGCTGGCCAAATATAGCCTTCCCTCTAGAATTTGTTTTCAAGGAACAGTGTGAGCAGTCCTCCCATCCTCATTTCCATTGGCCACCTCCCTTAAATGCATTTCTAACTAGTTCTCAAAATGTGCATTTCTTAATTCAGTCAAACTGACTAAATTATATAATTTCATCCAATATAATTTTCAGAAACTCCTCACCTCTATGCCTTTAAAAGTAAACAACTTAAAATATCAAGACCTTGGGTATTTTAAAGAGTCAACCACACATA